>NC_080393.1:7317790-7644963 GCF_028751815.1 Salvia miltiorrhiza
CCACAATTAATACTGTTTCATAAAATATTCCCATTATATCATGTTAAATTTGGCTTCAATGCCACTTTTGTATGCTTATATACTCATATGCATGTTTGTGTTGTGTTGAATTATTCAGGGAATATTTATGCTTATGTCTGGCTACTTCCGACTACCAAATGACATCCCAAAACCTGTTTGGCGCTATCCTGTGTCGTACATGAGTTTTCACTTCTGGGCTTTACAGGTAATGTACAATCAATTAATGCAGTCTTTCAACATCTCCTGCATCATCTGTAAAAATAAAAATAATTATTGGATGGGCTTTGATAAGCCCGATTATGACCATTTAGATAGTTTATCCCACCTCCTAATGTCTCACTAGAGTATCATTATTCAATTTTTAGTTTTTCTTCTTCATTTTTTTCCTTCAATATCAAATTTCTTGTTTTTATAATTTCATTTTATAATTATTAATTAGGATTGATTATATCCCATTAAGACATTAAGCTATAAGTATAATTTCATTTTTAAATTCATAACTAATAATTATGGTTGACTATCCCATTAGTAATAGATGCTAAATTAAGATTTTTATTAATAACATTTTTAATAATAAATATTATTAAAATAATAACTTTAATAATGAATCACGAGTGAGATATTAAAAAATATCGGACACACGATCCGAACTAGATGGTAAATATAATACCATTAGAAATTATTGGATTACAGTATAGTAACATGTAATGATTAAAATATTCTACAATGGAGCTAGCTAGTACACAGGGAAATCACTAACAAAAAATTTGGAGATCGAAAGTTTTGCACAAATTTATTGTTCGATTCTAAGTTTGATGACGACACGTAGGAAAGGTTGGACAAAGTTTATAAAAGACAAACCTTATATTACGACCGAGCTACTACCTAAAAGCATATACAACATAATCTAAAACGATATAATAAAAATTTGTAGACTCGTCTGTACGAAGAGTGAGATTAAAGATTCAACTCTCATCATTCTCATTTTTCCCTATTAAAAAAGAAGTGAAGATTTGAAATGTTCATTAAGAAAGTAATTGTTCATTAAGTGAATAATTAACGATAATATATCACTTGTTGCAGGGACAATATCAAAATGATCTGAAAGGATTGATGTTCGACAATATATCAGCTGATCAACCTAAAATCTCAGGAGAATTTATTTTAGAAAATATATTTGAAATCGATGTTCGTCGATCAAAATGGGTGGATCTGAGCGTTATATTCAGCATGATCATCATATACAGGCTCATCTTCTTCATAATGATCAAAGCCAATGAAGACGTCATACCATGGATTCGACGTTATGTTGCAAAGAAAAGAATACAACCAATAAATAATACTAATAACAACACTGTTGCTACATAATGTTAAGGCTCATCAACGTTTCTCTGTTTAGGTTCATTGAATTTTGTATTCGAATTCCTATGTCTTAACATTAGAAAGGAATACGACCTATTGTATAAACTAAAATTGCGGATATCAACTTCTTTATTTTTACTTTTTATTCGATAGAGGAGAAACGACAAGGTTTGAACTGATCAAAACTTCGCTTACAGATTGAAATTTGCATCGCTTGATTGCTAAGTGAGATTATTTTTTAACTTGTAAAATGCAATATTCATATAGTTATAAACTTATAAACATGTCGCATGAGTTTTCACTACAATATAGACGGGGTGCGGGGTTAAGACAGAGAAGGATTTTGTGCAAATTCTTCAAAATCTGGCCTTTTACTATTAATTAAAAAATATAAGAAAAACAAAAAATTATATATACTAAATTATATAAAAAAATGACTTAATTAAATCTTGCTTGCAAATGCTATTAAAGAATATTTTCAAAGGTTGCAATAGTAAACTCGATTAGCTGGTTTTATAACATTATAATATTGGACATGCTCCACGGGCTATACTTTAGTTAATCATATTCAAACCTAGCTGCTATGTGGTTGTACATTCTTTGGGCCCATCGATGCCGTTGACAAATACAACTGCTATTGTAGTGCTTCGGATTTTATATACTTTGACAAAGTGACACGAGTCTTAAAAAAAATAATTGAGTATATTAAAAGTAATGAAAAAATATTATTAATTAATATTAAAAATGATAATAAATTGAAAAGTAAAAATAAATAAAATATTATAAGTGATGGATATAAGTATGAATTTTTTTTATGGATGTCCCGATAAGGTAAAATAGAAAATTCTTTTATGGAGGAAGGGAGTATTTTACTTCTATTAACAAATTTAAAATTTGTGAATAAATAAATAAGTTTTTTTCTTTCAATTTCAATTTTTTCAAATTGAATATGATATGGATTTGATATGCCAACACTCCAATAAAAATTATTTACACATGAAATATATATATATATATATAAATTAATTTTTAAATTCATATCACCATCTACTCTCTCTCTCTCTCTCTCTCTCTCTCACACACACACACGACTAAAAGTTTGGGGAAAACTTTATATTTTGTATGCGTGTGTTGACCAAGCGGTAAGAGATTAATGCCTAAGGCCAAAGGTCTTGGGGTTCAAGTCCCCTGTGGCGTGACCTTTAAATTTCTTTATTTAATATTATTAATTTATCAATAAAAAAGTTTGGAGAAAACTTTTTCAACCTCACGATTTTCTTCTTCGGTAAAAGCACCGCCACTGCCGCTTCACTGTTCACTACTGCTTCACGTCACCGAGAGGGTGAAGAAGTTTTCTCCCATTTCTGGCTATGTGTTTGAAAGAGAGAGAGGACTTGTATATGAGATAGAGAGACATTTTATAGTCCCTCCATTCCATTAAAAGTGACTTGTATTTGATTTTGAGTTGTCTTACTATAAGTGATCTTTTTCCATAAATGACAGGATTTAACCAATAAAAAATGTAGCCCCTACCATTTTACAGATTCTCCTTATTTTATGTTCAATAAAATAAATTGCCACTTTTAGTGGAATATAAGGAGTATATAATATGTATTTATTTTAAATAATATCAAATGTGTGGTTTATGAGTTGATATCATTAATTATTGCCACAATTTCCTATATTTTATATCAGGTGAAAATGATATCTATTTGTTTTAAAAAATAAAATATACAATAAAAAATTATTTTTTACAAATAAATTATACTCCCCCTATCCACAAAAAATAGTCCTAAAAGAGGACGGCATGAGTTTTAATGAAAATTGTTGAGTTTATTGTGAATGGAGAAATGGTCCCACTAAAAAAGTAGTATTAATAATGATAATTAAATGTATTGTGAGTGGAGATAAGAGCCCACCATGTGATAGAAAGTTGCCAAAAGTGGAAAAGAACTAAATTTTGTAGACGTCCCAAAATAACAAAAATGAACAATTTTTGTGGCTGAGGGAGTACTTATTTAAAAAAATTTTACCCACATGTTAGTATTAATGCATTTTCCGCTAATGCTCAACTGCTTGATTCAAAGTAGTTGTGTATGTCAAGCAGTATTGTGTTTTCTATAAATGCTCGACTATTGATGTTTGGCAGCTCGACTTGCAGTGAGCATATTGAATAAATTTCAAGATTTGAGTAATATAGAACAATGAGGCGGATATTCAAATCTATTAAGTAAGAGCAATATTTTTGTCATTTTATGCTAAAAATGAGAAATTTTTATAATTTTCATTTGTATGTGGGTAGTTTTCTTATAATTTTAGAAATGAATAAAAACTACTATTAACCATTTTATATATTTCTCTTATTGCAATTGTCCTTACTTTTATTTTAATTTCACAGAATAAGCTCAATGGCACGGTCATTATTTTTGAAAGATAGTTAATTAATTATTTGATCCATGAATAAGGATACTTAGGTAAGTGTGTTGGTCTAATGTTAAAATAGTTAAAAGGTCTCAGACTCTCAGCTAGTTCAAGTCCGCATCACATGATCTTTAAATAATAATAATAATAATAATAATAATAATAATAATAATAATAATAATAATAATAATAGTAGTACTTCCAAACACGTTTCAAATACGAATTCTTCTTTATTTATATATAAGAAAACGCGTTTTCAATTTTATTCTTTGAAGCATCTAGCAAGAAATACGGAAGTTTTAGATTAATGGGAGAAGGAATACCATTTAAAAATGGAGAGTATTCTAATTCTGGTGTAGGTTCATAGGTAAAAACTCTAACGGCAATGATGGGGCACATGAACTATGGTGGGACAATGTCGGAGACTGCATCTGCATGCAACCTTGCGTGGAAGGATTTGACTGTAACGATCGCCCTCAACAACGCCAAAACACACACAATTCTCAACCAACTCTCTGGCTATGCTCACCCACGAACCTTAACAGCCCTCATCGGACCTTCCGGCTCCGGCAAAACCACGCTGCTCGACGCCTTATCCGGCCGCCTTGCCCCCAACGCCTTCCTCTCCGGTGCCATTCTCCTCAACGGCCGTAAGGCCAACTTATCTTTTGGGACCGTCGTGAGTCTATACAATCTTTATTTAATTCTATCTCAATAAAGATGATGATGGTGATGATGATATTTTTGGAAATGTTTGGTGGTGCAGGCATATGTAACACAAGACGAAAGCTTGCTTGGGACTCTAACAGTGCGAGAAACAATTGCATATTCAGCTCGATTCCGCCTCCCCGATAGGATGAGCTGGTCTGAGAAATGCGAGATCATAGACAGCACCATCCTAGAAATGGGACTTCAAGACTGTGCTAATACTGTCATAGGCAACTGGCACTTGCGAGGGATCAGCGGAGGCGAAAGGCGAAGAGTCAGCATTGCACTTGAGATCCTCATGAGGCCAAGATTGCTCTTTCTTGATGAACCAACTAGTGGACTAGACAGGTTAGACCTACAAAATTTCATTGTCTTTCTATACTTGATCGATTGTTATTTTGTAACTAATAATATTTGTGGAGTGGCGCATGCAGCGCCGCAGCATTCTTTGTGACTCAGACACTACGCGGATTGGCTAAACATAACCGGACAGTTATAGCGTCATTCCACCAGCCTAGCAGTGAAGTGTTTGAGCTGTTTGACAAACTATGCTTGCTTTCTCGTGGTACAACTGTCTACTTTGGCGAAGCTTCAAAAGCTGACGAGGCAAGAATTAATCTTTCCCTTTTCGTAACGATTAATTACGATTTACAACCAATAAAATATGAGACAGAGAAGTTGTGTGCAGTTCTTTGCCGGTGCCGGTTTCCCTTGCCCTGAATTCAGGAACCCGGCTGATCACTTCATCCGTTGCATCAACTCCGACTTCGACAAAGTCAAGGCAACTCTCGGAGAATCAATGAAGCTGCAGGTGCTGGACGATTTTAATCAGTCCCTTCCTTTTCACCTTTCTATAAATAAAAATAGTGATTTATTTTACTCTGTTTATCACAGTTTGAGGCAGACGATGATCCTCTAGGGAAAATGAGGGCAGCTGAAGCTATCGAAATGCTTCTAGACTCTTATCGTAGCTCCGAATATTGTTGTTCAGCAAATGAAAAGATTGAGGAAATATCCAAAGTTGTAAGTTTTTGCCTAGCTATGTCATCTATTTTGTTGTACATTTATTATCTAAGAAAAGATGATGTTTTTGTGTTTGCATTTATATATAGAGAGGAAGTGTTGTAGATTTTGGAGGGATTGACGATGGGGCTAGTTTGGTGAGACAAGTAATCCCATTGACACAACGGTCGTTTGTTAATATGTGGAGGGATTTGGGGTATTATCGGCTGAGGCTTGCGGTATACATCGTGGTCATAATCAGTGTTGGAACCGTTTACTTTGACTTAGGAACTGCGTATAGTTCCATCAAGGTAATATTTTATGTAGTATTATTAAATACAAAAAAAATACTAGTATATAATACAAATTAAAAATTTAGACTTTGAATTGAACTAATTACTCTTTTTTCAATTTGATATTACTGGGGAGTTTTTAATAGTGATCTTGGTAACATGGGTGGCAGTTGTTGATATATATATATGTATATTTAAAAATATTCAACTGTTTATTAATATTTTTTAATGTTTTAAATATATTATTGTAGCAATAATGATTGGGAAATGCAGGCGAGGGGAGCATGCACGGCTTTCGTTTTTGGTTTTATAACCATGATGTCCATTGGAGGTTATCCTTCTTTTGTGGAGGATATGAAGGTAACATATAATTTCTGTATACACAAAAAATCTGGACACGGATTTATTTATTAATCTACAATCATGAGTAGTAATTTAGTATTCCACCATCACTTTTCTTTCTTTCTTTTTTTCTTTCTTTCTTTTTTTTCGAGAAGATTCCACCATCAAATTTATTATTTTTTGAGAAGATTCCACCATCAAATTTATTAGTCCATAATAAGTTTAATTAAGATATGATGGCCATCCACACAAGAGGGCCGCCCATTAACTAGGTCTAGTTTATAAAAAATCGACATGTGACTGACTGACGACTTAATTTTATATAGAGACAGCTCGAGCACACTAGTTTGAGAAAAAAAATACTCTTCCCATCTATAAAAAAAGATATAGTTTCACTTATTTTTTTATTCCACCAAGAAGAGTTAAATTTCACTTTTTAAACTATAACATCATATTTAATTATAAATAAATTATACGATTATTTCATTTATGTTTTAACTAATAATAATGTATCTTTATTTTACTTTTTTGTACTAATATTATCCTTATAAATTGTACATTTAAACGACTTACAACAATTTTAACAACTTTATTAAAATTCGTATCCAACGTGATATAAGACTCTTTTTAATGGAAGGTTTGCAATTCTTATATAAGTGATTTGATTAGGTTTTCCAAAGGGAGAGGCTGAACGGGCACTATGGTGTGGGTGCATTTGTTATAAGCAACAGTTTTTCATCAATGCCATATTTGATTGTGATAAGTTTAGTGAGTGCAACAATTTGCTACTTCATGGTGGGTTTATGGCATTATACATTCTTCGTATTGTGCCTTTATGCATGCACGAGTGTGACCGAGAGCCTCATGATGGCCATAGCTTCTCTTGTTCCTGATTACCACTTGGGGGTCGTCATCGGCGCCGGAATTCAGGTTTCTTTTTCTTCTTCTTTTTTTTTTCCATAAATGAATTTTTTTATTTCATATAAAATATTCAAAACATATATAATTGTTCGATCATATATTTTCTTTTTGACGATTATGAGAGTTTTTAAAACATAGGTGTCTATGATCCCATATTCGTAATAGAAAATGGAAGACCAATTTGAAATCCATATAGGATGTTTTGCCTAATTTTTTGATCTGTCTGAATTTTTACTTTTATTTTCATTTTGTATGTACCATGATAAATTTGGCTTCCTTTTCCGGCCACTTTATGTTGTAGGGAATATTTATGCTTGCATCTGGCTTTTTCCGGCTCCCAAATGACATGCCGAAGCTTGTTTGGCGCTATCCCCTCTCGTACGTCAGTTTTCAATTCTGGGCTTTACAGGTAAGTTGCAATAAATCATTGCATCAAATAAGAAAATATATATGGGCTTCGATAAATCCGATTGTGATCACTTAGAATGATAGATTTCATGGGCCATTTTTTAATTGAATATGAATATATGATTTGATTGGGTGTTTGTGGGCCATTTTTTTAATGGAATAAGATTGAAAATTTTGGGCTTGTATGCATTTTTTCACTCGTGGGGACCCAATATGCAATTAAAAAAAAAAAATCTTATTTCAATATAATAATAAAAATAAATAATAAAAAATTAGCTAGAGCCTCATTTTGCCCTGGACTCTAGGCGGTCGTACTCCTCGTCTAGGCCCAGTGCCGGGCCTGATAATTCTATTCACACGCACGCAGTCTTCATTTTATAAACACAGTTTGCGACATAAATTCTTTTTGATTCTTTTCATAGTCAAATTAAATTTCATGACGCGTAATGCAGGGACAATACAAAAATGATCTGAAAGGATTGATGTTTGACGCCATATCACCTCTTCTTCCCAAAATCTCAGGAGAGTTCATTTTAACAAACGAAGTTCAAGTGGACGTTCATCAATAAAAATGGGTGGATCTCAGCATTATATTCAGCATGCTCATCATATACAGGCTCGTCTTCTTCATAATGATCAAAGCCAATGAAGACGGCATACCATGGATTCGACGTTATATTGCAACCCAAAGAATACAACGCATAAATAATACTAATAAAATTTCTGTTTCTACTTAAACTGCTCAAATTACTTTTATTAGTAGTATTTTTCTTGTACGATTCCTACAGCCTTAAATAGAGTTGGTTTCAGTGAGTGGAGTTTAGTCTTAATTTGTTTATGTGTTTGTCCGTCAATTAATATAATACATGGATTAAGTGGGAATCTCCATCACCATTAATACTTTAATTATGTAATTTCTTTTGTTTGAAACTTTGAATGTATGTGTCTCTTAAAATCATAGATGGGATCTCCTGTTCTACTATTTTGTGTGTACCACTATTAATTTATTTATTTTATAATTGTTTTTTTATAAAAATAAAAAATATTATTATATTATAAACTCTAATTATAACTAAAAAATAAAATTTTTAAAAATTAATTATATACCCTAACTTTGAATTAATGAACCCAAAGAATCAATTATTAATTCAAATAAATATAAAAAATAATTATAAACCCTAATTGGATGAGTGAACCCTTGTTAATTATCCTTTTATAATATTAAAGCATAATAAATTAAAATTGAAGAAAATATAATTAAAAATTATAATAAATTAAGAATGGTACACGGTGGTACACACAAAATAGTGGGACAGAGGATCTCATGTGTTAAAATCACGGAATAATTGGCTACTTTTTAATTAATTTGTAAAAATGAAATTTTCGCATAGCTATAAATGGGATTAACTAAATTTGTGTACATGCACTTTGATATATAGAACATTGCTATGATCTATTGAGATTTTTATGCATAAGATCCAGAATTTTTTTTTTCAATTAAGTTTCAGACTTCAAATTTAACACGATTACTGTTGAGTTTGTACATGTTTTATTTGACGAGATCAAAGGTGTTATTTTTGCATATATACTATGTAAATTCCAAAGACAAAAATATATACATTACGTTGTTTTAGAAGTTGGTGGAAGAAAAATTATGTACATACTACGTAAGGGAAAGAAACTTTAATTGGACATTGAAAACATGAGGTTTAAGTTTCTATAGTTGGATGTTTGATTGTGTATTCATATATACATATGTAAATAGTATATAAATCCACTAAAGAGATTTAGTAAGTTATGTTCAGGCAATGAAATTGCAAAGTTAATTTAATACTACAGATTAATCAAATCTAGTTTTAAGATAATACAACCATAATATGGGACACTGGTCATAAATTGACCGAATTAAGGTTTCACTATAAATAGTTAATTTGGACTGATTGCTTAGCTTAAGATTACAAGTTTTTCTGCATTATTCAAAAGGCAATGGTATATATGGCACTAAAGTTCAATATCTTATTGTAGAAATCGATCTTTTGACATTAAGCTAGGCATGCATATAGCTCACACGCTAATTATTCTATCTTAATTAGGATTAGATACTCAATCGTGTTATACTGCAACCGCATTATATATATACTTGTTGCAAATAATATTTTCAGATTGTTTCGCCTAAATACATTCGATGGTTGTGACTAAATCACCTTATTGGATTAATTAATGTAATATATGTGCGATTATTCTTGCTAATGGTCATCTTATGTTTTTAAAAATATAATGCAGGGCTTTATGGTGTACCTTTTGTTATTGTGCGGGGTAGTTTTGGAATTAAGCATTGTTAAATGTGCACGAACAAGATTGGGTTCGAGTTCGGATACAACATTTGATGTGACTAAATTTGGTGCTACTGGAAATGGGAGAACAGATGATGCTAAAGTAAATATTGTTATGGCTTTTAGAATGTTGGTTTTCATTTGTTGTATATTTCTTATCATATTCTATTTCAATAATATGCTACATATATATCAATTTAGAACATACAGTATAATTCTAAAATAAAAGATTGGGCTCATATATTATTGTTTGAACTAATGTTTTACATTAATAGGCATTTGAATCGGCATGGGCAGCAGCCTGCAACAAAAGTTTGGGAACAACAAGTAAGGTGATTGTACCGAGTGGAAGTACATTTTTGGTATCTTCTGTCAAATTTGCAGGCCCATGCAATTCAAGATCCATAACTTTTGAGGTAAATTATAACATTAGGAATTATACTCCTATAATTTAAAAAACCATAAGGAGGGATTTTGAGCAGGTTGAGATGAATATTAAAATATCTCTGTTTTAAAAATAATCTTAATTTGTTCCCCATATCCAAAAAGACCTTTCTAGAAGATTGATGATACAAATTTATTTGACAGATATTGGGAAGCATTGTTGCACATCCAAGAGAAGCTTGGGGAAATGAGGATGTTGGTGAATGGATTTTCTTCCATCAAGTTGAAGGGCTCTCTGTGGTGGGAAATGGACAAGGCGTGATTGATGGGCAAGGCGATTCTTGGTGGCGCCACGTAAGTAACTACGATTTGAAATCACACAGTACATTCAGATGTACGGTGCATTCGATCTAATTAAATTTTAACTGAATATTAATAATCTCTAATTAGAGACTAATAAATCCTAACTGAATTTAGTTGGGCTGATGCAACAACATATTCAAATATGTGATACTTCTTTCACTGCTATGATATCACTTAGAAATAATAAAGTTTTAGAATAATTTGTCTGAATTGAGTTTGAAATTCCTTCTCATAATATAACTATTTTCTGGTATTCTGTAAATGTTTTAACTCACTTTTAATTTTTCTCTGTTCAGGGCGATCAAAGTAACTCACCAACAGTAAGTTCAGGATTTAATACAAAGCAATCATTTACAAAATTAATTTCAGGAGTAACAAACACTATAATCAGCATGCATCAAAGCACTAACATTGTATCTATATAAACTTGTCATGAAAATTAATTTCAGGCAATGAGATTTTCTCATTGCAACAACCTCCACGTCAGCGGATTGAAACACATGAATAGCCAAAGGAACCACATTTCAATAAATGGATGCAATCATGCAAATATTTCAAATCTTCATATTACTGCACCTGGAACTAGTCCTAATACAGATGGCATAGACATCAGTTCTTCCACAAATCTTAACATTCAAGATTGTGTCATGGCAACAGGTACATTCTCTAGCCCCTTTCAAAATTCTAATTTTTTAAATCAATTTATTGTAATTAGTAGTTAGCTCGTAGATACAATATAATCCTCGTCTCGTTTCTCTAACAGGGGATGACTGCATCGCGATCAATGGAGGCACTTCTAGTGTCTTTATTTCGAGGATCACTTGTGGCCCCGGTCACGGTATAAGGTACGATTCGTTGTCTTTGACCTCTTAATTTTCACTAATTAATACTCCCTTCGTTCCATATATATATTTTTATCGGACGGGGAAGCTCAAAAAATTTATGTAGTAAGAGAATTTCCTGCTCTTGTCTTGCAGCATTGGAAGTTTAGGTAAAAATGGGAAACACGACGAAGTTGAAGGAATACATGTAGAAAACTGCAGTTTTATTAGGACTCAAAATGGCGTGAGGATCAAATCATGGCAGGTAAGATCAAATTTAACACATACTAAATTAATATACATACTTTGTGACGACAAAATCTCACTGCATTTTCGTTTTCTTTTGTGTGAAGGGAGGCGCGGGATTTGCCAAGAACATCGTCTTCTCCAACATAAACTTCGAATCAGCTGACAATCCTGTCATCATAGACCAATACTACTGCCCTCACCAAACATGCAATAACAAGGTAACCAAATTTCATTTTTTTTGTCTTTTTCAAATGTATATATATATATACTCATGATATGAAGATGGATTAGGTTTCTGGTGTGAAAGTGAGTAATGTGAGGTACAGTGGACTCCATGGAACGTCTATGGCGAAGAATGCTACAATAAACTTGAGCTGCAGCGAGACAGTTCCGTGCACCGGTATACTACTAGACAACGTCAACATAAAAAGTGTGGATGCACATGCTTCTTTAGCACACTGCACCAATGCTCATGGAACTGCTCATGCTTGCACTCCTGCAATTAATTGCTTAAAGTCTTGATTATCTAACAAATCTTCTCATATCATAGTCACGGAGACTAGCTACTGTTATTGGAAGTTTAATTATAGATGAAGAATTTATTATCTAGCTCAACCTTAATTTCATTGTCACATGCTAAGGGTGTAGATTTTTTTTGCAATGGAAGCTTATATATTGTCAAACTACTATATCACTACAAGAAATCAAGGGTTTTACCCACACTATCTACCAAGAAAGTAGTGATTATTTTGTATACACCAATTATATATATCACATTTATGATGCATATGTACACTTAGATGAAAGAATGAAAACTAAAATTTTGTGGGTCCGTGCGCATGAAAAGCATAAAATAGTTGGTAAAAGATTTCCCTTTTCAAAAATAAAGGATCAATTATTAGACCCTGTTAAAATTCTCAAATATCAAACAAATGTAATTAGGGGTATGAATACACACAATTTACTTATCCTTTTTAAGACGAGGCTACAGCCAGTGGCCCAGAGCTCTCAAAACTGTTGGGCTAGATCGATTGACCCAAGTCCATGGGTTATGGGGAGAGCATAGTCAATTCCATCCCAGCCGAATGCGGCGCTACAAGAAAGCCAATAGTATTTGGCCACATCAGCAGGGAAAAAAACTTATCGTGCAACCGCGTGCATCAGATCAGTAAGACCTCAGTTCTGGAAAAACTGAACCCAAAACCCCCAACCTAAAATGCTCATGGACTCAAAACCCTCTCCACTCACCCAAACTAACATATACATACAAATACATGTATGTATATAACCCATCTCTTCTCCTATCTTGATTATCTGATTTATCCGTTCCAATCTCTAAACAAAGCATATCGATTCAATATTCGCATTGTTTTAGCTATTATATCACTTGCCCAGATTCTAATCTGCAATTTGGGGAAACCTCATTTGGATTTTGGGGCTTATTAGTACGTTTTTTGGTTGGATTTTATTTCTGGGATTTTGTGCTGCATTTGATTGATTTTGTTTGTTTCTCGAGATGGGATTTGATTAATTTGATCCACGATAAAAAAAAAAAATTGGTTTGGTTGTGGGTGTCTGAGATAGGTGAACGCATTTTGCAGGCGATTTATTGATAAAATCTGTGATTTTGGCCGGTGGGTATGCATGAAAATTAGGGCTTTTCTAGAACATGCTCACTCTGCGACTGATTCGCAGGTTTGGCGCCGTGCACCGTAATCTGGCCACCGCAGCTGTTTCTTCATCCGTTAATAAAGTTATCTCCGCCAGCAGTAGTGCTGGAAAACCTAGTTCAGTAGATGAGCCTGCATTGGTTAAGCTAAAGAAGGAAAGGGACCCTGAGAAACTGTTCAATTTATTTAAGGCCAATGCCACAAATAAGCTTGTTGTTGAGAACCGATTTGTCTTTGAGGACACAGTCTCTAGGTTAGCTGGGGCGGGCCGGCTTGATTATATCGAGAATTTGCTTGAGCATCAGAAGACTCTGCCACAGGGTCGTCGGGAAGGGTTCATTATACGAATAATTATGTTGTATGGGAGGGCTAGAATGACTAAGCATGCTGTCAATACGTTTTGTGACATGCATTTGTATGGTTGTGTGAGGACTGTTAAGTCATTCAATGCTGCTTTGAAGGTATTGACTGAATCTCGGGATTTACAGGCGATTAATTGGTTTCTAAATGATGTTCCTGCTAGATTTGGAATTGTGCTAGATGCATATTCTTTTAATATTGTTATCAAGGGTTTATGTGAAATGGGTATACTGGATAAGGCGTTTCTTGTCATGGCTGGGATGGGAAAATGGGGACTAGCTCCTGATGTTTTTACATACACCTTGCTTATAGAGGCCTCTTACAAGTCGAACTGGCCAGAGATTGCGAATGGATTGTGGAGCCGGATGGTATTAAAAGGTTGTCTTCCCAATATTGCGACCTTCAATGTGAGGATTCAATACTTGGTGAATAAGGGGCGTACATGGGATGCTAATAAGTTGTTGGATTACATGCGGAGATTGAAGAAATCTCCTGAGTTTCCTGATGAGATCACATATAATTTGGTGATCAAAGGTTTCTGCAAAATGGGAAATCTAAAAATGGCTATGTATGTGTATTCTGCTTTTAGGAGTGAGGGCTACAAGCCAAATCAAAAAATTTACCAAACCTTGATCCATTATTTCTGTGAAGCAAGAGAAATCGACATGGCATACAACATGTGTAAACAAAGTATGGAGAATAACTGGTATCCTAGTGTGGGCACCATCAACAAGCTGATCGACGGCCTGGTCAGAGATGGAAAACTTGAGAAGATTGATAAGGCAAAGCATATCTATAGTCTTGCTTTGAAAAGGAAACCTCCTTTTAATTCGGCTCAAATTGAATTCATGAAATCCTTAGTATCAAGGAAATGAACTAATTTATTGGACGGGTCAACCGTCTCATAGGGAGGTAATTTGATTGATTGGTTGCAGAGCAAGGTCAATTGGAGCCTTGCCTTTGAGATACTACCTCTGGTGACTGCATGTAATTTCTTCAGTCCGATTCTGGTTCTGCCCGAATGAGTTATTAGTGATGTGAAAGCTCTAAGAAGTCGCATTCACTAAGTCGTAAGTTTAACTCAATTACTTTAATGGCTTTTTTCACGATTCTGTAGTGCAAAACCAATAGTCCAATATTGTAAATTGTGTTGTCTTCAGGTTTGAGCTGATTGCCGGATGCAGCAGGTGACTTTCCATTGATTATGCTGAAGCTCCAACAGTTGGTAAATTGAAGGGCTAGACTAATTGTTTAATTCAGCTGTTTGCTGCATGTTAGTTTAGAAGAATATGTAGGAACGAGTTAGAGTAGGTTGCCAGAGTGAGCATGAGGGAGGACAAAACAGGGTGCTTTTTGTTTTGTATTCACATCCTATTCATATGCGTTAAATCTCTGAAATATACTAACTGCACTAGTCTTACAAGCTAGGTTGTATTAGTGCCTCCGGTTGCTTTGAGGAACTCCCTTTTGCTGATGTTCCCTGTTGAATTCTAATGCACACTTGGCAAGCTTAACATGATTGAACTCATGTTTGGGCTCTTGTTTAATAAACCTCTAATTTAGCTTACTAAAAGAAGCTCACTTCATTTGTTTTGTGTTAATATTTGTGACATAGTCCGTAATTTGACCACGAGGAGTAACTGTGAGGCACAAACATGCTGACCTGAAATCCCTAAATGCAACTTTTAATATGCTCTCTGTGGACAGTGGAAGGAATGTGAAAACGAATCTCCGTATATCATTAACAAGAACTTGTAGAAGAAACAAAGAATTACTCAGAAGTTTTTTTCATTTGTAAGCAACATGAGGAAAAGGTGAACGTTCATGTTCTGGTTTGGTGTCAGGATATGTACATGATGGAGCATTTGGTTGGAAGTGAACTCATGATATCTTTAATTTAGTGTGTATTTTCTTCAAATTTATAACTTTCCCATTATTATTTAAGCTTGATCAGTCTAAAGTTATGTGATCATAGAGTTTGATTCTAGTTGGGAAGATGAAATGAACTCCTTTTGCTTGTTCTGTGAACAGGAAAAGCCTGGCTGGCTATTTCTATACCACAAGTTTGATTTAAGCTTGTTTCCTGCAGTTGCGTTTTGGAAATACATACACGAGACTACTCCGTTAAGATGTACTGTTATGTTGATTTCCTTGCATACTTAGTATCTTGATGCTGATTAGAGATGATATGATTTGCTGATAATTTTTTGTAAACATAACCACCATGCCCAAGACTGATCTTCATGCATATATACATGATGAACAATCTTTGGTTTTCTCAGTTTCCTAGTCTCATGCATAAGTTACATTGTGCATAACTTTTTTAGAGCATAAGTTACATTTTGCATAATTATAGATGAAAGAGAGTTTTTGTCAGTATTGATGTATAAACTTTTATGTGATGTGATAATTGCATGTATGCAAACATTGCAGGTTTCAGAAAGTTTAACTCAGATTTTAGAAAGCTAAGTATTATTTGCATTTAGAGTTTAAGCGATTCGTTATTTGTTGATTGAATTGAAGTAGCTGTTCCAGTCAATTGTTTGATGGTTCTGATGCAGGGCTTGAATTTGAGAGGCTTCGCAGCATTTTAGTATTTTATTTGCAGTGAAATTGAGAGTTTACTTGGGATGATTACACTTTTGAGAGTGAGAGTTTAGATTTATTCTTTTTTTAAATCAAAGAATTCACATTCAAACATATAGTAGTAATTCATTTTGCGCTTTCATTTTTATTTTAAGAGAAAGTTCAAATCCAAAAGAGACAAGCTTGTGTGCCAACTAGGAGTAACTACTAACGCAAGATGGACTTACAAAATAAGTCATATTTTCCCCCTTGAAAAGAGCATTTATGTATGCTAGAGAAAAAAACTCATAATTATCACCTATTTTATTCTATTTTTATTTAACTCTTACGTTAAAAATGAATTATGCAAACCAAAAGAATTGTAGAAAGCACTCCCACAAATTGCAAAATAGATAACTATTTAAAAAGAAACTTTAGTAACTTAACAAGCAAAACTTAATAAATCAGAGGCGAAAATTCCATCTAGAATTTTATAATTTCACTTGTGAACAGGTGAATATTATCAATATGATAAATTTATGCAATCACTCTGGGCGTCGCGGTATACGCTTGTCATACATATCATCTTTTCTGGAGTACTTTTTTTTTTTTAAGGAATTCTGGAGTACTTATTTTAAGTAATGAAAAAATAATCTCAATTATAAAAACTAGCGTCTAACCCGTCGAAATTCGACGGGAATTATTTTATGTCATCATTTTTAATTATTTTTATTACTATAATATATGAAATAGTTTATATATAAATTATTTTTTTAATTAATTTGATATGATTAAATTAAATTAGTAATACAACATTTGAAATAATATTAATCTTAATCACTTTCGCCAATTAAATGTAGGTTGTGATAATAGAAATACATTTTTATATAAATATTCATTTGATGACGTTTATAAAAAGTTGATGTGGGATTGAATATTTTAGAAGAAAAAAATATGTAAATTTGAAGTATGATATGATGTACGATTGATGTGTCGCATTTACTGTTAATCGTATATCGATAATATTTACTCTCTCCGTCCCTCAAACATTTTCCTTTTTTTTTCTATTTTGGTTCGTCCCCAAAACATCTTCCTAACCTATTTTTTTAAAATAATTTCACTAATTATTATTCTTACAATTTCACTTTTTGTGGGACTCGTTCTCCACTTTCACTAACTATCACTCTTACAATTTCACTTTTTGTGGGACCCATTCTTCACTTATCAAATGCATAACTAACTTTTATTAAAACTCGTGTCATCCTCTCCTGGGAAGATGTTTGGGGGACGGAGAGAGTATTAAGTTTGTTCAAATTCTTTAAATTTGACGGATAAGAAATAATTTAATTAAACATATGTCATCTGAGTATCATCTCATATGGACCTAATAAGACCAGATAGTAATATGAAGCTCTAAAGACCACATACGACATTTGAACGTCAAAATTTTGAAAATCATATTCTTTGGAGTTTGAAATATCACATCTGAATTTTGAGCATCATCTTGTATGGAGCTTGAAGATTATAACTTACTTGTAAGTATCATTTTGTCTAGAATTTGTGAAACTATAATTAAGTTATGAAAATAATCTCATCTCAAACTTTAAACAACATCGTCAAATTTGAAATCATATTCAATCATATACTCCCTCCGTCCACGAAAAAGAGTCCTATTTCTCCTCTTTTTTGTCCACAAAAAAGAGTTCTATTTCACTTTTTATACAATTATACCCTTTAGAACTTCATGTACTTACTTTATTTTCCATCCAAAGAACCCACCTCGATAATTAAGAACTCTCTCCAGTTAAAAGTTAATCGATTACAATTAGCAATAAATAAATAAAAAATCATAGAGAGTATTTGTAAACCTATTTTTCAGAGTTGGGGCGGCGCCTATCTCCTTCTAATTCTTCGTCTGAAAGCACCGCCTCGCTCCTTCTTATGTAGGATTTATAATTAAATAGATATGTTGGATTTATCTAATAGTTTTATATAATTATTTAATAGTACAGATTTTCTCTAATAGTTTTATACGATTATTTAATAGTATAGAATTTATCTATAAATTTATATGATTATTTAATAGTTTTTAAATGTAAAAATTGATTAGAAATGTATAAATAAATAAGAATGAATGATAATTGAGGAAAATTAGAATTAAGTTGAAGAATATCTTTTCTAAAAAATGAATTGACATTTGAATTGATAGCTTTTCGTGGATTAATTTATTGGTATACTTTATTTAAGTTTTAGTCACACTTGGAACAATCTCAATTAAGAGGGTATAATGATTCCTATTATGGATGCCATCATTTTATTAAGCTAAAATTTTCAAGTGAATGAGAATTGAGGAAAATTAGAATGAAGTGATTATACGATGCCACGTCGGATAAGATTTATTTTGCTATAATATATGTAAGATTTATAATTAAATAGATATGTTGGATTTATCTAATAGTTTTATACAATTATTTAATAGTACATATTTTATCTAATAGTTTTATACGATTATTTAATATTATAGAATTTATCTATAAATTTATATGATTATTTAATAGTTTTTAAATGTAAAAATTGATTAGAAATGTATAAATAAATAAGAATGAATGAGAATTGAGAAAAATTAGAATGAAGTGGTTATACGATGCCACGTAGGATATAATTTATTTTGCTATAATGTAGATATAGAAATTTGTTGATGATAGGTTCGAAATGAGATATATAGAATTTGTTGATTAAAAATTTAGAAAAAATAAGAATGAATGAGAATTGAGGAAAAATAGAATAGAGTGATTCTATTACGCCACGTAAGATAGAGCTTATTTTACTTTTATATATATAAAGATAGATTGATTAGAAATATATAAATAAATAAGAATGAATTAGAATTGATAAAAATTAGAATGAAGTGATTATACGATGCCACGTAGGATAAGATTTGTTTTGCTATATAGCTTATTTTACTTATATATATATATATATATATATATATATATATATAGATTATTTAATAGTATAGAATTTATCTATAAATTTATATGATTATTTAATAGTTTTTAAATGAAAAAATTGATTAGAAATGTATAAATAAATAAGAATGAATGAGAATTGAGGAAAATTAGAATGAAGTGATTATACGATGCCACGTAGGATATGATTTATTTTGCTATTATGTAAAAATTGATTAGAAATATATAAATAAATAAGAATGAATTAGAATTGAGAAAAATTGGAATGAAGTGATTATACGATGCCACGTAGGATAAGATTTATTTTGCTATAATATATATAAATTTGTAGATAAATAAGAATGAATGAGAACTGAGGAAAATTAGAATGAAGTGATTATACGATGCTACGTAGGATATGATTTATGTTGCTATAATGTAAAAATTGATTAGAAATATATAAACAAATAAGAACGAATTAGATATGAGAAAAATTAGAATGATGTGATGATTTATTTTGCTATAATATATATAAATTTATAGATAAATAAGAATGAATGAGAATTGAGGAAAATTAGAATGAAGTGATTATACGATGCTACGTAGGATTTGATTTATTTTGCTATAATGTAAAAATTGATTAGAAATATATAATAAATAAGAATGAATGAGAATTGAAGAAAATTAGAATGGAGTGATAATAATTAAATAGATATGTTGGATTTATCTAATAGTTTTATACAATTATTTAATAGTACAGATTTTATCTAATAGTTGTATATGATTATTTAATAGTATAGAATTTATCTATAAATTTATATGATTATTTAATAATTTTTAAATGTAAAAATTAATTAGAAATATATAAATAAATAAGAATGAATGAAAATTGAGGAAAATTAGAATATAGTGATTCTATTACGCCACATAGGATAGAACTTATTTTACTTTTATATATATATAGATAGATTGCAGGGCAAATGTATGATAAAAAGTCAGATTTAATCATTTCACTACCTTCCACCTTTCATAAATGAAAGTTGATATTGCTAATTTAACAAAAAAAAAGTTGATCATTTAAAACTCATAAAAAATCAAGAGAGGGAGAGAGCGAGTGATATAAGCAGGTAATTTTAAACTGGGTGTAAGCGTAAGCATACCTTTTGTCTACATGTCCAAGGCAATTCTCAGACTCATTAAACCCTTAAACCGCCCCCAACCTAGAATCAAGTCGGCCGTTAAAATTCTCATCACTCCTCAAATCAAGAATTTGGCCAATGAAGTTTGTGAAATTCTCCGAAGTGAAGACAAACAGTGGGAAGAGTCCCTTCAGAATCGTTTTATTGGGGATGATATTACTCCTTCTGAAGTTGCCCACCTAGTGTTCGACAAAATTCGCGACTGCGAATTGGGTCTCAAGTTCTATGGTTTCATCTCTCATAACAGTTTTGACCTCGATGGGTTCGCTTACTCCTCACTTTTGAAGCTCTTGGCTCGGTCCAGAGTCTTCGCAGAAATCGACACCGTATTGTTGGAGTGTTTGCATTCTGAAGAGAAGCGGCCTACTCACGAGGCGTTAGGTATTGTAATCCGTGCGTGTGCGGAATCTGGGTCTGTTTCTAAAGCTCTCGACTTGTATTCTTATCTGTTGAGGAACTACAACGCGCTGCCCCAGTTACCGGCATGTAATTCTTTGCTTAACGGGCTTGTGAAGGAAGGAAAGTTGGACGCTGCGTGGCGTGTGTATGAGGAGATGGTGAGGAGAGATGAAGCCAGTGAGATTAGTTGTTTGGACAATTACAGTGTTTCTATAATGGTGAAGGGATTGTGTAAAGAAGGAAAGGTTGAGAAAGGTAGAAGGTTGATTGAGAAGAGGTGGGGAAGGAACTGCATTCCGAATATTGTGTTCTATAATATTCTCATTGATGGATATTGCAAGAGAGGTGATCTCAAGAGGGCTCATGAGCTTTTCGAAGAGTTGAAAGTGAAGAGTTTCTTTCCGAACCAGGAGACTTATGGGGCTATGATTGATGGATTTTGCAAGAGAGGGGAGTTTGAGAAGGTTGATCAAATGTTAAAGGAAATGGAGTCCAGCGGTATTGAGGTGAATACCGTAATCTATAACAATGTTGTTGATGGCAAATGTAAATATAGCCTTGTTGGAGAAGCTTTCGAGACCTCAAGAAAGATGATGGAAGTAGGGTGCCCGTTGGACATTGTGACGTATAATTCTTTGATTTCTAATGCTTGTAAAGATGGGAATGTGCTGGACGCGGAAAAGCTTTTGGAGGAGGTAATCAATCGCGGATTGGTTCCCAATAAGCTAAGCTTTACCCCTCTTATACATGCCTACTGCAGGGAGCGAAATTTTGAGAGAGCATCATGTCTTCTTGTTGAGATGACACGAAGTGGACATAAGCCCGACTTGATAACCTATGGAGGTCTCATTCATGGCTTAGTTGTTGCTGGAGAAGTTGAGGCTGCTTTGACAATCCGAAACAATATGGTGGAAAGGGGAGTGTCTCCCGATGCATGCATTTACAATGTGTTAATTAACGGACTTTGCAAAAAGAGTAGGTTTGCTGATGCAGAGCAGCTTCTCCAAGAGATGCTTGGCTGTAATGTGTCTCTCGATGCATATGTTTATGCCACTTTGGTTGATGGATATATAAGAAGTGGCAACTTTGATGATGCTGAAAAACTTTTTGACCTCATAATCAAAAGAGGTGTCGATCCTGGGATTGTAGGGTATAATGCTATGATTAAGGGCTACTGCAAGCTTGGGAAGATAAAAGATGCCGTTCTTTGCATTAATAAGATGACTAGAAGAAACATCTCTCCGGATGAATTTACATATTCTACAATCATTGATGGATTCATAAAGCAGAATGATTTGCTTGGTGCATTGACTGTATTTGGCCTCGTCATCAAACAGAAGTACACGCCAAATGTTGTGATGTATACCTCAATCATCAGTGGCTTTTGTCGTTGTAGGCATGTTTCTGGTGCAGAAAGGATTCTCCGAGGAATGCAATCAAATGGTGTGCCGCCTAATGTTGTGACTTATTCTGTAATGATAGGCAGCTGTTGCAAAGAGGGGAAACTTGCACAAGCATCTTCCTTTTTCGAAGAAATGATGATGAGCAAGTGTAATCCCAATGATGTTACATTTCATTATTTGGTGAACGGGCTATCAAACAATGCTGCTTCTATTATTCAGTCGACACAAGATGGTTCTGAGTGGCATAAGCCTATGCTTCTTGATATCTTTGGGACAATGGTGTGTGATGGTTGGCATCCCATATCTGCTGCGTACAGCTCGATTGTCGCTTGTCTTTGTTTAAACAGGATGCTTGGAACTGCGTTACAGCTGACTGATAAGATGTTGAATAAAGGCTTCCCTCTAGACTCGGTGAGTTTGGCTGCTCTATTACATGGGGCTTGTTTAGTAGGGAAATCTAAAGAATGGAATAGCATGATTACTTCCAAACCTATTGATGCAAAGCTTGATGTTGCTTTGAAGTATTTGACCATATTTGGGCGCTACTCGACTCATGAACTGACTAAGGAGACCTCAGTGATTTTGCATTCCTTGCTACAAGATTCATGTCTAACGAATGAATTGGCAGGTTCTAGAAGTCTTAATAAACAATAGGAAACACTTCAAAGTCTGAGCATGTGATATTTCTTGTGATGGTGTACAGTTTTCTGGGAATTTGAGGTTGAGAAACTCTACATTCCAAGCTATTTATTTCGTGATTTTGTTCTGTATGGCTCACCGGATTATCATATTTCAATGGGTGTATGGCTTTCCTCCATTTGGTAGCTATTGTGGTTTATATCAGAAGCAACTGAGGCACCAACTACCATGATGTATGCAGCAGCAACATATGAACAAGCAGATAATGAGGCGAACATCCCATTGTTCTATTCGTTCAAAGAAGCAATTATGCGCCCTTACGTAACATGTCATCATAAGGCAAGGAAAACGTAGACTACATCTGCAGATGGTAGCTCATAATATTTCTAATCTAGTTCATTCTTGATTCTCGTGCAGTTTATTGATAGCATACTTTTCGCTTCTACATGACCTGCCTGTTGGCATATTGCTGTTCATGGAGGAATCTAACAGGTAATAAAATTGCAGGAAATAGGCTGATTCTCTCATCATACTTCCCTCAGCAGGCAACACTTTTCCAACAAGTGAGAAACTATTATCTCCATATTTCGTTCTGAACCAAGCCATTTTCACCAGGAGATACAGTATGGTATTTTCTTCGAAAGTAGGCAGTGTGGGAAAGGTGAAGCTACGGTTATCTTGATGTCGCACTATCAAATGAATGGACTGTGGTGTTTTACTCTAAGAATGGCCTGGGGGCAGAGTAGCTATTGTTAGCAGGGTATATTTTTCCCTGGAGGTTGATCTGAAAGATTTTATTACATTGTAACAGATCTAGATGGAAACATAAGCAGATTTCAAGCTAAAAGTGCAATTTTGAATTGTTCTTATTCAGATTTTCATAATATGTGTAGAACATCTTGAAGATTTTATTCACTTTTACATATTAGGCTCTGCGAATTTCAACAGATTTCTCTGCTTCAAGTTCAAATTTTCAGAAGCCCACTTGCAGATTTGCATGCTAAATATGGATATTTTAGTCCAAACCTTGCATCTGATTTCATTAGTGCGCATATATACAACACAATTGATAACCATTGTTGTATTGAAGAAATAAAACATTGATATAGGTATGCAACCTTGTGTAAACGGAGTGCCTCCAATATCTCACAGAAAACAATAAATCCACTAACAAAACACAATTCCACTGCATATAATTCCATTAAAGGGTTAATGAACAACATTGAAAGAATAGCTACACCTAAAGCAAAAGCTTTAACCACAACAAATTCAAGAAACAATTTGATACAAAACTTTAAGCCATTATTCAGACTTCCTCTTATGCCATTTTACATGACTAAAACACATGCGACATCCATAACAGTAGGCATAATAATAGAAGACGGCTTGAAACATCAACTCCGACTAGGCTTATTCTTCATCATTTCCATTCTCCCTACCCTCTTGCGCCACGGCCATTAACTCATCAAAATTTGCTGTTTTCCCAAGTACTACTTCAATCTATATGGGAAAAAAAGGGCACCATAAGATGTTAAAGAAAAAGTACCTTAGCATCAACTCATGGTATTCTCATCACATATGGGAAGAAACATATATCAGGATAAAAACATCAACACTAATCCTTATACACAAAACCGGTCTGCACAGGAATCAACTTACCTTGGCTTTTTGGACGGGCCTTCCCCGAGAATCATCCTTTATCTCCACGGTGGATGTCATGATTTCTACATGTGTAAAAGTAGATACATTTAATTTAATCTATGTAACATATATGATGTATTTGTAACGTTTATACAGATTGTTAGAAAACAGCAATCAAATTGAAGGCTTTGATTTATAAGATTACGCAATTTCCTTCATTTTGTAACACCATTTTATCCCAACAACCACCAAAATTACTGCTATAGCTGATTACTCAATCAAACCTTTTCAAATCAGTATGGCATTTTGTTTCCAAAGTTGCATGTGTTGGTTACAAAACAATAATAAAGAATATGGGACTGTAAAGAATAACTCACTCTTCTCAACAGCAAATCCATTGTTCTTCAGAATTTCAGCAACTGAGACAACTGTTGAGATTGCTATAATAGCATAAGAACAAACACAAAATCAGTACAAAACCAGGACAAAGAGAAAAAGAAAAAATTAAAAATCATACAAGATGGGATGCACTCAGCAAATAAAAAACAAAGTAGAAGTTCAGAATTCACATTCTAAAAAATAATCTACATCAAAATCATGTAGATCAGATATGTACAGGAAGCAGAAAATAACTTTTGCTTCTCCCTGCCACGTAATGGCTCCAGTAACGAGTGCTTATCTATTTGTAATAAATTACTCTAGAGTACATTATGGTGGAATATGTTGTATTTCATGGCACAGAAAAACATCCTCAGCAACTCGCAGAAAGAGTATGAGTAGTAGGCTGCCAGCACAAATTCCAATTAGACGTTTCATTTTCATTTCACATGACTAACTGGTCCCGAGAGAACCGCACCACAATCTTAGAAACATACGGAGCAGTGTAGTTTAAGGCACATCAGAAGAACACAGTAATTCAACCACTAATAGATCTTGACAGGGTTACGGTACGGAACTAGTAAACAGGCACATTACATTTCTCACACAGGAGCAACCGGAAAATGTCACTGACCATTGGGCAAGTGAGCTACTCTTACAAAGCTACACATTCTACACAACACTTTTACACAAGCAGATAGCACCTCCTTATGCCATCATAAAGTGTAGACCAACATAACTAAACAATCTATCATAGCATCTTAACACCAATTCCTTCCTTATTAACATAGAACTGAAAACAACAAAAGGACTAAAAGGAATTGATATGCTTAAAGAACGTCCAACTCATCACAGCAAAAAGTTTCTAGTCTAGAACTCAAGATGCTTTCACAATTCACGTAAAATTGGAAACGCGTTTGACAAAACAGAGCATAACCCAACAATCTAAACCCCTTTCATTCTTATCAGTCACGATCAACATTATTCATACAAAATAAAAAAATGAGAATCGAACCGATAACCAGGTAAAAGGTCGAGGAAAAACACATTTAATGTACAAATAGGGATTGGAGTTACCCATGCCAAGTCCGGAAAGCTCCACCTCACTGTGTTGCTGCATATACCTCTAGATAACACAGGACCTCAAATAAATTAAAACACAATTCATAACAGATGTCGAATCCGAATAAGCAGATACAGACACCAAGAAATCTTTACCTTTGTAATGTAATTGAGTAATTGAGTTAAACTTACGACTTAGTGAATCCGTCCTCTTAGAGATTTCACATCACTAATAACTCATTCGGGCAGAACCAGAATCGGACTGAAGAAATTACATGCAGTCACCAAAGGTAGTATCTCAAAGGCAAGGCTCCAATCGACCTTGCTCTGCAACCAATCAATCAAATTACCTCCCTATGAGACGGTTGACCCGTCCAATAAATTAGTTCATTTCCTTCATACTAAGGATTTCATGAATTCAATTTGAGCCGAATTAAAAGGAGGTTTCCTTTTCAAAGCAAGACTATAGATATGCCTTGCCTTATCAATCTTCTCAAGTTTTCCATCTCTGACCAGGCCATCGATCAACTTGTTGATGGTGTCCACACTAGGATACCAGTTATTCTCCATACTTTGTTTACACATGTTGTATGCCATGTCGATTTCTCTTGCTTCACAGAAATAATGGATCAAGGTTTGGTAAATTTTTTGATTTGGCTTGTAGCCCTCACTCCTAAAAGCAGAATACACATACATAGCCATTTTTAGATTTCCCATTTTGCAGAAACCTTTAATCACCAAATTATATGTGATCTCATCAGGAAACTCAGGAGATTTCTTCAATCTCCGCATGTAATCCAACAACTTATTAGCATCCCATGTACGCCCCTTATTTACCAAGTATTGAATCCTCACATTGAAGGTCGCAATATTGGGAAGACAACCTTTTAATACCATCCGGCTCCACAATCCATTCGCAATCTCTGGCCAGTTCGACTTGTAAGAGGCCTCTATAAGCAAGGTGTATGTAAAAACATCATGAGCTAGTCCCCATTTTCCCATCCCAGCCATGACAAGAAACGCCTTATCCAGTATACCCATTTCACATAAACCCTTGATAACAATATTAAAAGAATATGCATCTAGCACAATTCCAAATCTAGCAGGAACATCATTTAGAAACCAATTAATCGCCTGTAAATCCCGAGATTCAGTCAATACCTTCAAAGCAGCATTGAATGACTTAACAGTCCTCACACAACCATACAAATGCATGTCACAAAACGTATTGACAGCATGCTTAGTCATTCTAGCCCTCCCATACAACATAATTATTCGTATAATGAACCCTTCCCGACGACCCTGTGGCAGAGTCTTCTGATGCTCAAGCAAATTCTCGATATAATCAAGCCGGCCCGCCCCAGCTAACCTAGAGACTGTGTCCTCAAAGACAAATCGGTTCTCAACAACAAGCTTATTTATGGCATTGGCCTTAAATAAATTGAACAGTTTCTCAGGGTCCCTTTCCTTCTTTAGCTTAACCAATGCAGGCTCATCTACTGAACTAGGTTTTCCAGCACTACTGCTGGCGGAGATAACTTTATTAACGGATGAAGAAACAGCTGCGGTGGCCAGATTATGGTGGGTGAGCATTCGGATTACGGATCGGATTTTTGCTTGATCCGATCCGATCCGAAAATCCGAAGTTTGAAGAAAATAAAATCCAATCCGAACCATATAATCCGTTGATCCGAATCCGAAAATGCGAAGTTTTCGGATAAAATCCGATCCAAACCGAAAAAATCCGAAAATCCAATTGAGGCTGATGCACCTACCCAACCCTCAAATTCGAACACAATTCATAAGGCTGCACCAATTCATTCGAACAAAATTGAAACAACTGCACCAATTCATAAGGCTGAAAAATTCGAACACATCAACAAAATTCGAACACAATCATAATTAAGCATCAATTTTCAACATTCTTGAGGTTCACTAAAAACTAAAATCGAACCTACTGCAGCCTGAAGGAATGACGCGCCGATGAGGTGCTCTGGGGAGGGCGTCTGAAACTCTGAGGTCAGAGGTGGAGGGCGTCGGCCGTCGGGAAGAGAGGCGCAGATCTGCGGCGCTCTGCGCTCGAGCTTCGAGCTGCTCTGGGGGATTGCAAGCGCGGAGGTGGCGTGGTGGGCGATTGCAGGCGCAGAGTAGGTGGGGTGGCGGCCGGCGGCCGGCGGCCGGCGGAATGGGACGGCGCGGACCGCGCGGTGGAGACTGGAGAGGGATGGGAGTCAGACAAGGCGCGGTGGTGGAGCTGTGGCTGTGCGGCGCTGATTTAGTTTAGGGAATTAGGTTTTAGGTTTTACTTTTTAACATATTAAATAATTCAAAATTATATATATATATATATATATATATATATATATATATATATATATATATGCCCCTATATAGAGGAAGCCTAAAATAAGAACGCATCTTAAAATATAAATTATGAACCATTTTCAGCCCTTAGATCATCAAGATCAACGGTTGATTCATCACCTTGTTGGATAAATTCATGGTCCTGAGTTCGAATCCCAAAGGTAGCGAAAAATTATTTTTCGCAATTCATGCATTTATACAGTTTATTCATGCGTGTTATACATAAAATTCATGCATTTTTGATGGTTCGTAATTCTTAAAATAAGGGTGGTTTATTGAATAACTGCCCCCTATATATATATATATATATATATATATATATATATATATATATATATATATATATATAGCTGTTTGATATATATTAAATACAATTCGGATTTCGGATTAGTTCGGATTTGAAAAGTACTGATCCGATCCGATCCGAATATCCGAATTTTTCTTAAAATTTGATCCGATCCGATCCAAAGATCCGATTAATCCGAACCAAAGTTTAAATTTCGAATTGGATCGGATCGGATATTCGGATCTCGGGTATTTTGCTCACCCCTGTGTACGGCGCCAAACCTACGAATCAGTCGCAGAGTGAGCATGTTCTAGAAAAGCCCTAATTTTCATGCATACCCACCGGCCAAAATCACAGATTTTATCAATAAATCGCCGCAAAATGCATTCACCTATCTCAGACACCCACAACAAAACCAAATTTTTTTGATCGTGGATCAAATTAATCAAATCCCATCTCGAGAAACAAACGAAATCAATCAAATGCAGCATAAAATCCCAGAAATAAAATCCAACCAAAAAACGTAATATAATAAGCCCCAAAATCCAAATGAGGTTTCCCCAAATTGCAGATTAGAATCTGGGCAAGTGATATAATAGCTAAAACAATGCGAATATTGAATCGATATGCTTTGTTTAGAGATTGGAACGGATAAATAAGATAATCAAGATAGAGGAAGAGATGGGTTATATACATATATTTGTATGTATATGTTAGTTTGGGTGAGTGGAGAGGGTTTTGAGTCCATGAGAATTTTAGGTTAGGGGTTTTGGGTTCAGTTTTTCCATAAGTGAGGTCTTACTGATCTGATGCACGCGGTTGCACGATAAGTTTTTTTCCCTGCTGATGTAGCCAAATACTATTGGCTTTCTTGTAGCGCCGCATTCGGCTGGGAATGGAATTGACTATGCTCTCTAGCACTCAGCATCAGTCAACGTGGTTGATCTCTTTCGTGACACGAAATTCCCTTTTTACCGCTAAATCTTGTGCACAGTGTTTTTATGCATTAAATGCAGACAAAATTTAAAAGCTTAAAACCAAATAAAGAATAGGGAAATGCTGAACACACATAATATGTGCGCACATAATTGAATATTTTTGTCATTCTATAAATCTCCATAACTTATGAAGTTAATACAATTTCAATTAAATTTCTAATTTACGTAATCATCCTTTGAGATAATTAAGGAATGTACAATTCAAATTTCAATCTTATATCTTTCCTTAATAATAAATTATTTATTTCCTTAAATTAAATTATGAATCAATTTTATTATTTATTTCCTTAAATTAAATTATGAATCAATTTTCATTATACAGCTTTATTTATCAATGATTTACATCCCATAAATTAGCTCAAACTCAACTAGAAGAATCAAGTAATTAAAATTGCAGTCAAATTATTGTTTCATATTCTTATTTAATTAGTTAGTTATTTTTCTTCAATAACGTTACATGACTAATTAATGATTTAATATGTATTGATGAAAAAATTGATGAACTCATCAACTTAACATTCTAAATTCATATATTATATAGATTTAAATTCAAATTTATTATTTTACAAATTTATTATTATAATTATTATTTTGAAATATAAGAATAATTATGTTGAATGTTATGCTACGGATACCGCTATTGGGTAATGTAGCAAAGGATTAGAGTGATGTTTGAGAGGTAACATGCTTGAATCCGTTAGTGATAAGTTCCAATATATAGCTCATAATTAGTGTCTTTATTTTATTTTATTTTTCTTTTGTTGCTATTTTAATTTGTGTTTTATTTTTTTTGTTGAAATTAGAATTAAAAAAAATATATAAATATAAATAGATGACTATAATAAATCCCTAAGCAAACTCAAATCAGACTCGCTACATCGAGTCGGACCGACGGGTTTGGTCCAGACCAGACCGACTCAATAGACATATGTGGTGTGGTTCGGGTATGATTTTTCGGACCGAAAAATATTTGGATCGGTCCAGGTCTTAACCCACTCCAACTCGCCGAACCCGGACCGACTCGTATCTTTTATAAAATAATTATTTAATTTATATATTTCTAATAATATTAAGAAATAAATTAGATTTTATCTAATATAAAAACTCATCTAATATCTAAACCTAATATCTGTAAGTAAATTAAGTAATCTATGTAGTTTTGTACCGACCCGTACCTTTAACATTTCTTTTTATGAACTTGTTGTGCTTGAATTATTATGTAATGGATTGATTTTAATTTATGTATTTTTGTTGTAATTGTGGATTGAGAATATTTGAAACTAAGATATGTGTTTGTATGGAATTTTTTTAAGTTTTAATCTGAAAATTGAGTGTAAAATAGGAAAAATAAAAATTTGAAATTTCAGCAGGTCGGACCCGGACCAATCTGGACCCGATATTCGGGTTCGGTGCGGTCCTGGGTGGTCGGTCCTCCCTTACAATTCGGTTCGAGTCGGTCTACGATTTGAAAATTTTCGAGTCGTTGGTCCCGACGAGTGGGTCCGATTCGATGCTCACCCCTAATAATAGGCTAGCTATATTATTTGATTATTATGACATTATAAAATAGAAATGAATTACTATATCTGAGAAACAAATATGATGAGGTGACCACATTGCATTGATGGATTAAATCATAAAATTCTATCACAGTATTATATTTTATGAATTAGTGAAATTAAAATAGAAAATATAAAGGAATGACTATAATTGCGAGAATAATGTCATACGTTGATCGATTACGCAATGAAAACAAAATATAAAGTATCACACTATAATGAATTGGTGAATTTGAAATAATAAAAATACCCCGTATAAATTAAAAGGAATGAAGTACTTTAATGGTGAAAGTAATATCATATGCTAGCTACAATCTTCAATTATTTCATAAAACTATAGATTATTATGAAAAATAATAAGAAATTAAGGAAATTTAAATAGAATAGAAAATATGAAGGATATACTATAATTATGGGAATAATATCATATGTTGAGCACATAAATCGACTACTCAATAAAATTATACTATAGGATATTAAATTATTATTTCATAAAACTATGGATTATTATTAGAAAAAATCATAATAACTTAGTGAAATTTACCTAAAATTTTGAAAAAAAAAATATATAAGAATATATGACTATAATTGTGAGAATAATAGAATTTGTTACCTACATTCTTTGATAATTTCATATGAGTATAGGTTAATATGAAAAAAATTCATAAAGAAATTGTGAAAATAGAAATAAAAAAAATAGAAAATATAAAGAAGTTACTATAGTTGTAAGAATAATACTCCATGCGTCCCGCGAAACTTGAGCACTTTCCTTATATGACAAGTTTTTTTTTCCCTTGATTCATTTTTTTATTTTTTTCACCTACCACACATAAGACACAAAATACTAACTCTTTAAAATTTGTGTCAGAAAGAAATCGCTCAAGTTTTGCGGGACGGAGGGAGTATACTATAAGACAGTATATTATAATAAACTAGAGAACTCAAAATAAAAAATAAAAATTATTATAATTGTGAAAATAGTATAATATCATCATTTCATAAAATTATATTATAAGATAATAGATTAAATAAAAAAAACTATCGAAAAGAAAAAACAAAACACAAATGAAAAAGGAAAGGAAAGAAAAAGAAAAACATAGTATTAAAGTGCATTGTATAACTATAAGATACAGAGGAAAGGTACAAAGTTGTCACATTACAATGGAATATTTACAAATATTTTTAAGATAATAATATGTGGATCCATTTTTATTGAATTGAATAATTATTTGTGATGAGGAGTAAAGTATGTGCAGAGCAGAGAAGTGGTCTTAGCTAGAGGAGCGGGCTTCAGCAGAGAAGTCAGAGGGATGAACCTTACCAGAGGAACCACACTCGCCAGAGGGATCACACTCGCCAGAGGAATCACATTCACCAGAGGAGCCACACGCGCCAGAGAAATCATTCTTGCCAGAGGAATGACTTTCGCCAGGGAAATCATCAAAAGAGCGGGAAAAGCTCCCGCCCGAGGGTGAATTTACTATTTTACCCCCCGACCACGCAAGACGCATGCTCTGACGATGAATTTACTATTTTACCCTTTACGTGTAATCTATAAATAGGCCATGGGCTCGTGCATTGTAGAAGGACACTATCTCTATTCTCAATACAACAACAATCAGTTCTTGTGCTCTCAACTTTACTTTCCTCTCTCGATTTTCAGTTACACTAGGTATAGTTTATCGTTTTACCTTAATTCACCGATTAAATCTACATCCACTAGATCATGTTTCACCAACTGGCGCCGTCTGTGGGAAATTGAGCTAAGGCGTGAGAAATTGAGCCCCGATTTGATGTTTTTCCCAATTTTCCAGATTCCGATTTGTTCTTCCGTTTCTCCACTTTCCGATAACGATGGTAACTGATCTTTCTTCTCCATAAATTTTCCGACGAAAACCGACACCACCTCCAACAGGGCACAACCATCCTTCTCTATCTCGCTGACAATCAGTCAGTGTCGCGTTCTTATCGGAGTTCCAGCGAGGCCGACGCCCCGTCCGGTCGGCGACGCCTTCGCCTGACAACGAGGCGACCCACCTCTTCCAGCTTAAAGCAGCAACTAAGGGAAATGACTGAAATTCCACCATATCCGATCTTCACCTAGATTTGCTAAATCCAGATGTCCGCCGCCGCGGCTTCAAGATCAGAGGAACTTCCGCCGCGCCTAGAAGAACGAAAATAAGATCGATTTGGGGAGATTCAGGGATGAAGCTCTTTTCAATTTCAGAAAATTACAATAGGGGAGAAGTTTTCGCAGCTAGGGCTCAGTCCGATGGGGATCTCCATGATCGATTCGGGGAAATTAATAGATCTCTCTGGTCAAGCGGACCACCAAGACGGGTGACGGGTATTTCTCTGCTCTGGCGGGCGACGAGCATTTCTCTGCTCTGATGGGTGACGGGCATTTCTATGCTCTGGCGGGTGACGGGTGCTCTGACGAGTGACGGGCATTTCTCTGCTTTGGCGGGTGACGGGTGCTCTGACGGGTGATTTAATAAATATACTTTTGAAACTGTGGGTAGTTTAGAATTCCAATAAAAATTGCAGGGCAAATGTATGATAAAAAGTCAGATCTAATCATTTCATTACCTTCCACATTTCATAAATGAAAGTTGATATTGCTAATTTAACAAAAAAAAAAGTTGATCATTTAAAACTCATAAAAAATCGAGAGAGAGAGCGAGTGATATAAGCAGGTAATTTTAAACTGGGTGTAAGCGTAAGCATACCTTTTGTCTACATGTCCAAGGCAATTCTCAGACTCACTAAAACCCTTAAACCGCCCCCAACCTAGAATCAAGTCAGCCGTTAAAATTCTCATCACTCCTCAAATCAAGAATTTGGCCAATGAAGTTTGTGAAATTCTCCGAAGTGAAGACAAACAGTGGGAAGAGTCCCTTCAGAATCGTTTTATTGGGGATGATATTACTCCTTCTGAAGTTGCCCACCTAGTGTTCGACAAAATTCGCGACTGCGAATTGGGTCTCAAGTTCTATGGTTTCATCTCTCATAACAGTTTTGACCTCGATGGGTTCGCTTACTCCTCACTTTTGAAGCTCTTGGCTCGGTCCAGAGTCTTCGCAGAAATCGACACCGTATTGTTGGAGTGTTTGCATTCTGAAGAGAAGCGGCCTACTCACGAGGCGTTAGGTATTGTAATCCGTGCGTGTGCGGAATCTGGGTCTGTTTCTAAAGCTCTCGACTTGTATTCTTATCTGTTGAGGAACTACAACGCGCTGCCCCAGTTACCGGCATGTAATTCTTTGCTTAACGGGCTTGTGAAGGAAGGAAAGTTGGACGCTGCGTGGCGTGTGTATGAGGAGATGGTGAGGAGAGATGAAGCCAGTGAGATTAGTTGTTTGGACAATTACAGTGTTTCTATAATGGTGAAGGGATTGTGTAAAGAAGGAAAGGTTGAGAAAGGTAGAAGGTTGATTGAGAAGAGGTGGGGAAGGAACTGCATTCCGAATATTGTGTTCTATAATATTCTCATTGATGGATATTGCAAGAGAGGTGATCTCAAGAGGGCTCATGAGCTTTTCGAAGAGTTGAAAGTGAAGAGTTTCTTTCCGAACCAGGAGACTTATGGGGCTATGATTGATGGATTTTGCAAGAGAGGGGAGTTTGAGAAGGTTGATCAAATGTTAAAGGAAATGGAGTCCAGCGGTATTGAGGTGAATACCGTAATCTATAACAATGTTGTTGATGGCAAATGTAAATATAGCCTTGTTGGAGAAGCTTTCGAGACCTCAAGAAAGATGATGGAAGTAGGGTGCCCGTTGGACATTGTGACGTATAATTCTTTGATTTCTAATGCTTGTAAAGATGGGAATGTGCTGGACGCGGAAAAGCTTTTGGAGGAGGTAATCAATCGCGGATTGGTTCCCAATAAGCTAAGCTTTACCCCTCTTATACATGCCTACTGCAGGGAGCGAAATTTTGAGAGAGCATCATGTCTTCTTGTTGAGATGACACGAAGTGGACATAAGCCCGACTTGATAACCTATGGAGGTCTCATTCATGGCTTAGTTGTTGCTGGAGAAGTTGAGGCTGCTTTGACAATCCGAAACAATATGGTGGAAAGGGGAGTGTCTCCCGATGCATGCATTTACAATGTGTTAATTAACGGACTTTGCAAAAAGAGTAGGTTTGCTGATGCAGAGCAGCTTCTCCAAGAGATGCTTGGCTGTAATGTGTCTCTCGATGCATATGTTTATGCCACTTTGGTTGATGGATATATAAGAAGTGGCAACTTTGATGATGCTGAAAAACTTTTTGACCTCATAATCAAAAGAGGTGTCGATCCTGGGATTGTAGGGTATAATGCTATGATTAAGGGCTACTGCAAGCTTGGGAAGATAAAAGATGCCGTTCTTTGCATTAATAAGATGACTAGAAGAAACATCTCTCCGGATGAATTTACATATTCTACAATCATTGATGGATTCATAAAGCAGAATGATTTGCTTGGTGCATTGACTGTATTTGGCCTCGTCATCAAACAGAAGTACACGCCAAATGTTGTGATGTATACCTCAATCATCAGTGGCTTTTGTCGTTGTAGGCATGTTTCTGGTGCAGAAAGGATTCTCCGAGGAATGCAATCAAATGGTGTGCCGCCTAATGTTGTGACTTATTCTGTAATGATAGGCAGCTGTTGCAAAGAGGGGAAACTTGCACAAGCATCTTCCTTTTTCGAAGAAATGATGATGAGCAAGTGTAATCCCAATGATGTTACATTTCATTATTTGGTGAACGGGCTATCAAACAATGCTGCTTCTATTATTCAGTCGACACAAGATGGTTCTGAGTGGCATAAGCCTATGCTTCTTGATATCTTTGGGACAATGGTGTGTGATGGTTGGCATCCCATATCTGCTGCGTACAGCTCGATTGTCGCTTGTCTTTGTTTAAACAGGATGCTTGGAACTGCGTTACAGCTGACTGATAAGATGTTGAATAAAGGCTTCCCTCTAGACTCGGTGAGTTTGGCTGCTCTATTACATGGGGCTTGTTTAGTAGGGAAATCTAAAGAATGGAATAGCATGATTACTTCCAAACCTATTGATGCAAAGCTTGATGTTGCTTTGAAGTATTTGACCATATTTGGGCGCTACTCGACTCATGAACTGACTAAGGAGACCTCAGTGATTTTGCATTCCTTGCTACAAGATTCATGTCTAACGAATGAATTGGCAGGTTCTAGAAGTCTTAATAAACAATAGGAAACACTTCAAAGTCTGAGCATGTGATATTTCTTGTGATGGTGTACAGTTTTCTGGGAATTTGAGGTTGAGAAACTCTACATTCCAAGCTATTTATTTCGTGATTTTGTTCTGTATGGCTCACCGGATTATCATATTTCAATGGGTGTATGGCTTTCCTCCATTTGGTAGCTATTGTGGTTTATATCAGAAGCAACTGAGGCACCAACTACCATGATGTATGCAGCAGCAACATATGAACAAGCAGATAATGAGGCGAACATCCCATTGTTCTATTCGTTCAAAGAAGCAATTATGCGCCCTTACGTAACATGTCATCATAAGGCAAGGAAAACGTAGACTACATCTGCAGATGGTAGCTCATAATATTTCTAATCTAGTTCATTCTTGATTCTCGTGCAGTTTATTGATAGCATACTTTTCGCTTCTACATGACCTGCCTGTTGGCATATTGCTGTTCATGGAGGAATCTAACAGGTAATAAAATTGCAGGAAATAGGCTGATTCTCTCATCATACTTCCCTCAGCAGGCAACACTTTTCCAACAAGTGAGAAACTATTATCTCCATATTTCGTTCTGAACCAAGCCATTTTCACCAGGAGATACAGTATGGTATTTTCTTCGAAAGTAGGCAGTGTGGGAAAGGTGAAGCTACGGTTATCTTGATGTCGCACTATCAAATGAATGGACTGTGGTGTTTTACTCTAAGAATGGCCTGGGGGCAGAGTAGCTATTGTTAGCAGGGTATATTTTTCCCTGGAGGTTGATCTGAAAGATTTTATTACATTGTAACAGATCTAGATGGAAACATAAGCAGATTTCAAGCTAAAAGTGCAATTTTGAATTGTTCTTATTCAGATTTTCATAATATGTGTAGAACATCTTGAAGATTTTATTCACTTTTACATATTAGGCTCTGCGAATTTCAACAGATTTCTCTGCTTCAAGTTCAAATTTTCAGAAGCCCACTTGCAGATTTGCATGCTAAATATGGATATTTTAGTCCAAACCTTGCATCTGATTTCATTAGTGCGCATATATACAACACAATTGATAACCATTGTTGTATTGAAGAAATAAAACATTGATATAGGTATGCAACCTTGTGTAAACGGAGTGCCTCCAATATCTCACAGAAAACAATAAATCCACTAACAAAACACAATTCCACTGCATATAATTCCATTAAAGGGTTAATGAACAACATTGAAAGAATAGCTACACCTAAAGCAAAAGCTTTAACCACAACAAATTCAAGAAACAATTTGATACAAAACTTTAAGCCATTATTCAGACTTCCTCTTATGCCATTTTACATGACTAAAACACATGCGACATCCATAACAGTAGGCATAATAATAGAAGACGGCTTGAAACATCAACTCCGACTAGGCTTATTCTTCATCATTTCCATTCTCCCTACCCTCTTGCGCCACGGCCATTAACTCATCAAAATTTGCTGTTTTCCCAAGTACTACTTCAATCTATATGGGAAAAAAAAGGGCACCATAAGATGTTAAAGAAAAAGTACCTTAGCATCAACTCATGGTATTCTCATCACATATGGGAAGAAACATATATCAGGATAAAAACATCAACACTAATCCTTATACACAAAACCGGTCTGCAAAGGAATCAACTTACCTTGGCTTTTTGGACGGGCCTTCCCCGAGAATCATCCTTTATCTCCACGGTGGATGTCATGATTTCTACATGTGTAAAAGTAGATACATTTAATTTAATCTATGTAACATATATGTATTTGTAACGTTTATACAGATTGTTAGAAAACAGCAATCAAATTGAAGGCTTTGATTTATAAGATTACGCAATTTCCTTCATTTTGTAACACCATTTTATCCCAACAACCACCAAAATTACTGCTATAGCTGATTACTCAATCAAACCTTTTCAAATCAGTATGGCATTTTGTTTCCAAAGTTGCATGCGTTGGTTACAAAACAATAATAAAGAATATGGGGCTGTAAAGAATAACTCACTCTTCTCAACAGCAAATCCATTGTTCTTCAGAATTTCAGCAACTGAGACAACTGTTGAGATTGCTATAATAGCATAAGAACAAACACAAAATCAGTACAAAACCAGGACAAAGAGAAAAAGAAAAAATTAAAAATCATACAATATGGGATGGGATCCACTCAGCAAATAAAAAACAAAGTAGAAGTTCAGAATTCACATTCTACAAAATAATCTACATCAAAATCATGTAGATCAGATAAGTACAGGAAGCAGAAAATAACTTTTGCTCCTCCCTGCCACGTAATGGCTCCAGTAACGAGTGCTTATCTATTTGCAATAAATTACTCTAGAGTACATTATGGTGGAATATGTTGTATTTCATGGCACAGAAAAACATCCTCAGCAACTCGCAGAAAGAGAATGAGTAGTAGGCTGCCAGCACAAATTCCAATTAGACATTTTCACATGACTAACTGGTCCCGAGAGAACCGCACCACAATCTTAGAAACATATGGAGCAGTGTAGTTTAAGGCACATCAGAAGAACACAGTAATTCAACCACTAATAGCTCTTGACAGGGTTACGGTACGGAACTAGTAAACAGGCACATTGCATTTCTAACACAGGAGCAACCGGAAAATGTCACTGACCATTGGGCAAGTGAGCTACTCTTACAAAGCTACACATTCTACACAACACTTTTACACAAGCAGGTAGCACCTCCTTATGCCATCATAAAGTGTAGACCAACATAACTAAACAATCTATCATAGCATCTTAACACCAATTCCTTCCTTATGAACATAGAACTGAAAACAACAAAAGGACTAAAAGGAATTGATATGCAAGAACGTCCAACTCATCACAGCAAAAAGTTTCTAGTCTAGAACTCAAGATGCTTTCACAATTCACGTAAAATTGAAAACGCGTTTGACAAAACAGAGCATAACCCAACAATCTAAACCCCTTTCATTCTTATCAGTCACGATCAACATTATTCATACAAAATAAAAAAATGAGAATCAACCCGATAACCAGGTAAAAAGTCGAGGAAAAACACATTTAATGTACAAACAGGGATTGGAGTTACCCATGCCAAGTCCGGAAAGCTCCACCTCACTGTGTTGCTGCATATACCTCTAGATAACACATGACCTCAAATAAATTAAAACACAATTCATAACAGATGTCGAATCCGAATAAGCAGATACAGACACCAAGAAATCTATACCTTTGCGAGATTAACGTAAAAGAAAAGTGGCTTCTTCGTATTGGAGACTTGAATTCGGTTCTTCTTCTGGTTGTCAGCAATGTTAATCTTGTTCACTCCTTCCGTTATATCTTCCATTTCTGTGAGGATAATGTCTTTTCAGGTACGAATTTGAGTTTTCTCTGGTCGATTTTTTGGTGGTAAGGGTTTAGGGGGAGGAGCTAGGGTTTTTATTTTGTGATTCGGGAACTGCACCAAATTATAGAGGGGTTGTTTGGTAACTAGCTTCTAGTTTATCCACATTTTTTTTTCATAAATTAATAATTAAATAAAAAATTTAAAAACAACCTCATGGTGAATTCGAATTCAAGACCTCTAATCTTAAGCATTAACCACGCTATTGTTAGGCCAACACAAAAAAAAAATGTTGAATGAGTCGATTACAAATTAAATTACAATACATTTATCAACTCAAAAAAAGTCTCCATATATCGATTTTTTGTAAATTTAAGTTAACAATTTTTTAAAACATTTGAATAATATTTCTAACTTTTTGATTTGTTGTATAAATATTTGCGTGAATTTGGTTGACTTGGTCGCATCCGACTTAAATCGTTGGATATCCAACAATGAAATTGATAACATGGGAGAAATTTCAGATTAATTGACTCCAAAATCTTTCAATCAATTTTAAATTTTAAATACGAATGAACATATAATTTCAAATGAACATATAAACTACCTAAATTGTAAGTAATTTATCAAGGGTTGAATGGAACAGAAAATAATATAGGAGAAAAGATCCGAATTATTAATTTATCAATTAATGGAACTTTCAATATTATAAATCATACTACGTTGATGTTTATAAAAATCTGATAATATCCATCAGTTCAGCATGATAAAATTGGTTCATATACATTCAGATTCATTATGCTACAAAACTCCAAACCGAATCTCCTAATCGGGCTTGCTTAAAAGTTAGAATTCTACCCCAAATAGTCACGAAGCTCTAACTTCACAACGTCAAATTGATGTCAGATTAATTGAGATAGTAAACTGAAAGTTTTGTAATTCAAGTCACTGAGATTTCGGTCTTGGTCTCAATTTTAATGACGAGTGATCGGATCAATTAGAATTAATATTGCAAGAAAAGAAAGTTGATTTATTTTTACTAGTGCGATATAATTTAAACATCGATTGTAGCATAAATACGAGTAATTAATAATTTCAGATAAGTTTAAATATGAAAAGCTAAACTGACTATTGAAACGCAGAAAGTCAAGATATATAGCAGAAACCCAATTTCTATTTCCACGTATCATCCGTCTCGTCTTTATCGTTACTTTCTTGATTAATTTGGTTTGGCAAATATTGTTGTTGGTGAATTTCTTTTTAAAATAATTTGTTGCTTTGATTAGCTCCACGTATATGCTAGCATACTAGAAATGGAAAAGATTATTCGCTTCTAAAGGATTGTTTAAGTATAGAACTAAAACTTTACACAATAATGGAAGCGTTGAAGTCGTTAACTAAAAAACAAGGAATCAGTTAGCTAAGCTAAGTTTAAATTTTAAACCTTGATAGATAAATTAATATTAAACAAGAATATTTGTGATGAGATGAATGATTTATATTAATTATCAACACACGGCCAAACTGCTTAATTATTACCATGATTTGTGTGATCAAGGCAAAGGCCGCTTGATGTATGTAGTCGTAGACATAGTTGCCAAAGGTAAATCAGTTAAATATATATATATATATTCTAGAAGCTTTATATATTTAACAGTGTATATTAATTTTTGATCTCAGATAGTATATGCTTTGCGTTTTATAATTAAGTAGTAGTATTTCTATGATGTGTTCATGTCAATGACATGTACGAATCGTACACGTCATTAAATAAAATTAGATATAAATATACATATTAGGAAAGGGTGGAAGATAGGAAGAGTTCAGACATTCTCTTGAATCAGAAATCAAGATGGGAATTTTGCTACTACAAGAGTGACAATAAGATAATTAATTAAGCAGATGACACAAATAAAATATGGAAAACTTCAATTTTTTCCACTCATCTTAATATGTTTCGATCCTTCTATTCCCAAATACGTAACCTCTCCCCTAAATTCCATTACGAATAATTAATATTGTCTTGTCGAATTTTTTTTCTTAGGTACAACTTACAAATCACAAAATTGTAATGCTAATTTATTTTGAATATATGCAAAAATAAATGGTATAAGAAATGTAAAATATCTTATATTGAAGCTGGTTGTGGAGTTCTATATAAAGAGGTTTAAACACATTCGAAAAGCTCAACACTATCTCCACTGGAAATCCCTTATCTAACTCCTTCAATCCCCTATTCTCTTCTCTTCTCTCCTCTCATTCTAATTCTTTTTGTTGGATCTTATCCATTTAATTAGGTAGTTGATCAGTTTTGGCAGCTTCAGTTTCATCAAGATTTCGAAAATTAATTTTCTTCGAGTGTCATCTCTGTGAAAAAGCAAATTAAAGATGCAGGTGGAGAAGAAGAGAAACGTGTTGCAACTGTCATCGTTGAACCACATTTCTCTTGTCTGCAAATCAGTGGATGAAACCAATTATTTCTATATAAATGTTCTTGGATTTGTGCCTGTCAAGAGGCCTGCCGCTTTGAATTTTCCAGGGGCATGGTACATATATAGCATTTAATTTGTGTGTGTGTTTTTGGCCATTATATTCTTGACTAATTAAATGTTGTTGGTTTTTGGAATTGTATGAGCAGGCTGGTTGGTCATGGGATAGGAATACATCTACTACAATCAGAAATTCCAGAAAACTTGCCAAAGAAAACTGTGATTAATACCAAAGATAGTCACATTTCATTCCAGGTAATTTAGGCTATCATCAATTTTCCTTTCCTAAAACACGTAACATCAATGCCAAATAAGTATGGAGTTCAAATCAATAAGAGAGTAATGAAGAACCATTATTGATGTGCGTGTGTTGATTTAGCGATAGGAGTTTAATATTCAAAGCTTCCGATCTTAGGTTCGAATCTTTTGTTGTGCGGTTTTAATTTTCTTTTTATATGCACGGGATTGCGGCAAAACGCCGAATATAATCACGTATCTCATCACATATAGTATTATTATGAGGCAAAAACTTGCATGCAGATGCAGTCGTGCAAACGGCCACAATTAATTATTAAATATTAATTAATTCCAATATATTATTCTATATTAGAATATATTAATTTTAGTTGGAGTTTATTAATCCCTAACTAGAGTTTATTGATCTCTCATTAGAATTAAATATAATTATTTTAATAAACAATTAAATAAAATAAACTATACATATATCCCAAGACGCCTCTTATTATATAGTAATGACTAATTTATCAGTGTTTCCAATATATCATATGGGTCGAATGCAAAAATTTGTGTTCAGAGGTAATTAAGCTATCGTGGGCATCCATTGTTTTAAATATAACACTATGTGCTTACAATGGATGCACAAAATCAAATTTTGTTACAACTGTGTGTTCTACTCTAAGATTGGTAAGAAAATGTGATGATGGCAGTGTGAGAACATGGGCATGGTGGAGAAGAAGCTCGGAGAAATGGGGATTGATTGGGTGCGGCAGAGAGTAGAAGAAGGTGGAATCTACATGGATCAGTTGTTCTTCCACGATCCAGATGGATTCATGATTGAAATCTGCAACTGTGAAAGCATCCCTATCATACCATTGGACAGCAAGATGCATATGATATGTCCACACCCACCACTGAAGCAGATCAGGGTGCAGCCGCAGCAGATCCGTGCCCTAGTGCCTAGGATTGGGCCCAAAATTTTGAGCGAGGGGGGCGAAATTATCATTCCCAATAATTAACTACTCCATATCATAAGCAAACTAAATATATAAACATCTAATTAAGCCTATTATATAATACAAAATTATTTTATGTTATACGTACAAATTTATTTTTGTTTGAAAACTATTTTATGGATTGAATAATAACGGTATGGAAAAGTTATCAAAATATATATATATATATATGGTTTCACTAAAATCAATCTTAAGCAAAGCATATATACATTGTTCGTATTGGGAGGAAAGCAATAATTGAAAATTTTTTAAAATAATTTTTTTTAATAAAAGCATTAAAGAAAATTTTCAAGTTTTGTTATCCATTTTTGAAGTCATTTAAATTGATGCGCATACAGATTTTTGAAGTCAATTGAATTTCCTATAAATATTTTTTAAATATACATAATAGTATATGAATTTATAAATAATACGATTATTATTCTCAGATAAATTATTGATTTCAAGAATTTGAATTGAAAGAATAAAAAGAATAAAGAAATATAGGAGATCATCTTATGAATATCTAGAGTTAGATTTATTAAAATTATAAACACACATATTTTGCATAATATTGCTCATTTATATACATTATATTTTATATATATACCGTGGGATGTTTAATTTCGAGGGGCTAATGCTATGTATCCCCGGCCGCTCTCGCCCCGTACGTCTCTGGTACAACCTTGGATGCATGAAGTATAATATAAGGCCTGGACATCGGAAATAATTATCGGATGTAATATTAAATAATATATTTATATATAGATAATTTGTTTGTTTTACAAATATCGAGTGAATATTATCGTTTCGTAATATATTTTCTTTCTACAAACTCATTTTATCCATTCATTGCCCATTGATAATTTCTTATTTATTGAATAACGATATTAGTATATTTTACATATAGCATGCCTTATATTAGTGTTTTCTATATGCAAGGTTAATTTGGTCTATAATTAATAGGTGGTGATGATAGATAAGTCATGTGAATCATTTGCATGAGACTGTACACGTAACACGCGTATGTTGATGATTAATATACAGAACTTATTTAGTTTGACAATTTATTTTTAGTGGATACATATTACATAAAATGTTGGATATAATAATTAATTCTGATAGTCAATATTATTGATAAGCAAAAAATAAGAAACAAACTGAGATCAACACTGTGAGTATATTATTTTATTGGCAAATCTGATAAACATAAATCACTCACACATAAACTATTAATTATTATTACAATAAACTATTCATTCAAAATAATTTCAGATATAACAATTTTATTTCCGCAAAGGAAAACAATGAATAGAAGTAATAATTAGTAAACACCCCTTTTGATAATTTGGTCGTAGTTCTTGTTGTCCATTGACTCCATCCACTGTTGAAGCAGCTGCCGCCTAAATCTCTTTATGAATGCTTCTGCACTTTCATTAATATCTTCGGTCTCCGCCTTATGTGGTAGTGGCGCCGCCGCTGCTCCTCGCCGCCGGCCCTCCACCGTAGGCTGGTTTCTTGAGTACAAGTTTTGTGGTTCTGTGCTGTAATTGTAAATCATTGTTCCCTTCGTGTCTTTTCTGACTTCGTATTGCATGTTTGGATCAAGATGTAGGCTATCCCATATTTATAGATGAGATATATTAATTAATTAATTTGAGTTAGCTGTAGTTAGATGCATATCATATTTTTAGAGATTAAGTTGCATTTGATATGCCACGTAATCAATATTATAATGATGAAATAGCATAAGAAGGGGGAAGGAATATATTTGCAACAGAGGCCGACTGAAAATCTTGAGCTACACATGATTGTTTGGGATATAATAGAAGTGTACGAGATTCTTGATCGTTTTCTTTTTTTCACACTCTGGAAGTTTTTTATTTTATTTTTTATATCTCTATAATTTGAAAAAATTTAAACTCGAGCAATTTTTTAATTAATTTTATTTATATTCTATTGATGGACGTTATTGACAATTTTTTTTGAAAGGATTATTGTCAATATATATCTACTTCGAAGAGTTATATATAACTAATTTCCTTATTATTAATACAGATATTAGGCTTCACGATCGCAGTTCAATCTAATTTGGTGTAGAACGTTCTGGTAAATTTCAGCAAACTAGTAATTAATTAATCTATAATGCCTTTGGACCAATAAACTAAATAAAGGTCTGCATATATATAGGCGCATCTCCAACCTTAAAAGTGGAAAAATACCTAAATATAGCCTGTTAGGTACACTGCATCGACTATATATATATGTATATATATATATATATGGAAGAGGGCTAAAATAAAAACACTTCTTAAAATATAAAATATAAATAATTTTCAGCCATTAGATCACCAAGATCTACAGTTAATTCGTAACTCTATTGGATGAATTCGTGGTCCTGAGTTCGAATTCCAAAAGCAGCAAAAGTTTATTTTTCACAATTCGCAACCCTATTGGGTGAATTTATAAGTTGTTCTACATAAAATTTGTACATTGAAATATGTTTTAGTTTTTATTTTAAGAAATGTTTTCACGATAGCCCTTCCCAATATATATATATATATATATATAAAATGTTGTTGGTCACTTTTTGAGTTTTCAAGTTACTTGTTCCCAAACATCCAAAAAAAAAAAAAAAACCATATATAAAAAGTAAAGTTATCGTGTTAATTCAATTTTAATTGTGATAAATAACTTTAATTGAATATTAATATATCCAAATTAGATATTAATATTTTTAATTAGAAATTACTAAATTCTAATTAAAACTACAACTAATCTATATAATATATAAAAGAGGAGTTTTTCCCTCTATTTCTTTCCTTCTTTTTTTTTTCTCTCTTTTCTTCCACCAATTTTTTTTCTCCCTTCTCTATAAATTTTCTCTCTTCTCTTTTATTAATTTTTGAGTTAAGTACCAAATTCTCCCCTATCGATGGCGTCTCTATCGCGTATAGCCCTCTACCGTCAGGGGGGAGAGCTGCCTACTACCTCAACGTGGCTTTATCGAACCAATTTGCCCCCCGCCTTTTAACGGACGTTAACGCCGTTAGAAAAAAACAACGTTTTTTTTGTTTTTGTTTTTTTTTTAAATTCAGGTGGCCTCCACCTCTCTCTCTCTGTTGCCGTCGTCTCGACGGCGGCACCGTCGGTGCGGCTGCCTCTGTCCCCAACCCCTTCTCTTCCCTCTTGCTTAGAAAAGGGCGATGGTGGCAGCCTTGTGGCTGCTACTCGCCGAAAAATTTAGGACAAGAATGGTGGTCCTGTCTGTCGAAATTGAGCAGAGGAGAAAGAGATGCATCGGCGGTGGGCCGGTGGCCTTGTTGCCGCCGTCTAACTCAGGGAAGAGGGTGGATGGAGGCGGCATCGTGTGTGGCGCAGAGGTCGCCGAAAAATAAGGGGAAAAGGAAGGGGTTGGGGACGGCTAGAGGAAGACGTAGGGATTGTTCCAAGCAAGAGGGAAGAGAAGGGGTTGGGGACGGAGGCAGCCGCACCGATGGCGCCGCCGTCGAGAAGACGGTAGCAGAGAGAAGACGGCGGCGGCAGCAGAGAGAGAGCTGGAGGCTAACGGCGTTAACGTCCGTTAAAAGGCGGGGGGAGGGGGGGAATTGGTGCGATAAAGCCACGTTGAGGTAGTGGGCAGCTCTCCCCCCTGACGGTAGGGGGCTAAACGCGATAGGGAAGGCATCGATAGGGGGAAATCTGGTACTTAACCCTTAATTTTTTTTCTTCTAAATATCGTTAGATTTGATTCATGAAAAAATATTTAATATTCATCTTAAATTTAAGTTCGTGAAAAGATATTTAATATGGTATAAAAAATCATCAAAAATGAAATTAAAGCAAATAAATTTCAAAATTTAAAATATACTATTATTTTTTCTCTCTATTACTTTTACAACTTTTTGTTTATGTTAAGTATATGAAATTTTTATTTATTTATTAAAATATATTTTAATTCTATTTAATATTAATATTTATTTATTTAAATATATAAATTAATTTCGATGTTCATCGTGCCCGAATGGATTTACTAGTTAATAAGTAGTAATAGTAACAACTTTAAACAGACCGTCCGTACACCAAAATTATCCTTATTCCAGAATTAATTTACGCGTAAAACACGGGGTAATATTCTTAATCATTCGGGATGCGTGGAACTTAACTTATGAATTGCAAGGTGAGATTATCCTAATCATTTCACTTTACAAAAGGAATAAATTCCTAGATTTCTAAAAGAAATATTCTTCCTCCAAACAAGAAGGATTTCTTTTTTCACAACTTCTGTTACATTCTTGAACTTATTTCTCTGGACACCTAATTTGGATAGAGAGATTCTAGAATTTAAATTGTTTTGAGATATATATATTATTACTACACATCTGCCATCTTCGATCTGTTATATATATACTAGAAAATGTAGAAAATTAGGCAGCTAAATTCTTTCTTTTTCACAATTAAGTTAGTGTTAATAGGCAAAAATGCCCTTTTCTTATAAACACTTGTAAAAATGCCCACTTTCATAAGTGAAAGTGGGCATTTTTACAAGTGTTTATAAGAAAAGGGCATTTTTGCAAATGCCTCGTTAGTGTTATATACATCCACAATGCTTGCACCCGGAGTGGGTGCAATAGACATGGTCCCACTTCTATTGCACCCACTCCAACAATGGTATTGCACTCGCCCGGGTTCAATAGATTTTAATTTCATTTTCTTTTTACTTTTATTCTTTTTTCAATTTAAATTAAACAACTTCAATTTTAACAACATAAAATTCATTCAACTAAAAATCCAAACATTACAAATAAAAATAAAAAACAACAAATATTTAAAACATCCAATTTTCGAAAAATTTAAAGCCGTCGAACTACGGGTCAACCGGACCAAAGCGTGCCCATATATGCTCAACCAAATCATCGCGGAGGCGAGCATGCAATCGTGCATCCTTCAAGCTTGCATTCCGTGCCAAATAGGCGGCGAACTCCGGTGGTGCTCCGGAATTGAATTGTGTTTGAGGAGTAGAACTTGGTCCCTCGCCGTCGTCACCGTCAAAATTACTTGCATTTCCACCTTCATCCTCAATGATCATGTTGTGCAATATGATGCATGCAAACATGATCGAACTCATTTGCTCCGCCTTCCACAAACGCGACGGTCCTTTAATTATACCCCACCGAGCCTGAAGAACACCGAAAGCTCGTTCCACATCCTTCCTTGCAGCTTCTTGCATCATCTTGAACCTCCGCTTCTTCTCATCGTTCGAAAACTGGAAGCTCTTCACGAACACCGGCCAGTCCGGATAGATGCCGTCTGTTAAGTAGTATCCTCGAGTGTGGTGAGAATTGTTGGCGAGGAAGTGCACAGCCGCTTCATGCCCCGCTAAAACATCGTTGAATAGCGTGGACTGGTGGAGCACGTTGATGTCGTTGTTGGACCCAGCAACTCCAAAGAATGCATGCCAGATCCACAAATCTTGTGAAGCAACGGCCTCTAATATAATTGTTGGCTCGCCTTGATCCCCTCGAGTGTAGGCGCCGTGCCAAGCCATGGGGCAATTCTTCCATCCCCAATGCATGCAGTCTAGGCTCCCCAACATTCCCGGGAACCCATGGCGGGCTTCGTGCATTGCAGTGATGCGTTGCACATCGGCAGTTGTTGGCCGCCTCAAATACGTGCCGCCAAATATACGAACGACGGCCTTGCAGAATTTCTTCAAGCATTCCAACGCCGTCGACTCTCCTATACGGAGATATTCGTCACAACAATCAGCAGAAGTTCCGTATGCCAATTGTCGAACAGCGACAATGCATTTCTGGATCGGGGAGAAGCTTAAGCGGCCAATAGCATCCGGACGTTGTTGGAAGTAAGGATCGACTTCTAGCGCATTGACAATGCGTAGAAACAACTCCCGGCTCATGCGAAATCGACGGCGAAAGAATTGTGGCCCATAAACAGGCTCGACAGAAAAATAATCGCGATGGAGGCGCTCGGCTCCACCTTCACGGTCATGACGAACCACTGTCCGCTTCTTCCTCGGGCGTGGTGGAGGTGGATCGAAACGATATGAACTTGCCACTGTCATAAAATTCACAGCACATCTCATAAAAAATAAATCGGGGGCTTGAGTAGGATCGAGAAGAGGAGGAAGTTGTGCGGGATCAACATGAACTTCTTCGTCGGATGAAGAATTTGAGGAAGAATTATTGTTGGAAGAATTGGTGGATGAAGACATTTTTTTTAAGAATTGAAGAGAAAATGAGTAGTTTGATGTAGTGTTTGTGATTGAGGAAGGGAATATATATAGGTGAAAAAGGAAAAAAAAGAAAAAAAAATTTGGCCGAGAAGACCGTTGGCTTCAACGGTCAAATGACCGTTTAATTTTTTTTTTTTTTAATTCGAATTTTTTTTTTCCGGAAATGGGGCGCGTGTAAAACACGCCCCTCCTTCGCTCCCACTATTGCCGAGTGCGTTCGAACGCCCCCCTCCCTTCGCTCTCGGATGCGGCAACGGCGCTGGGTGCGATAGGCCGGGTTCGATCCGGCCATCGCACCCAGCGATGCTGATGCTCTTATAAGACCTTAAAAAAGACACTTTCTTATAGGGATGAGGTTAAGATTATTTCGGTAGGAAAAGGTATCAAAATTGCAACTATGCACAGAGAGAGAGAGCTAGAGCTATTGAAAAAAGATCACAAATTTACAATTTATACGTTCAAACCTAAAAGAAATAGAAGACATAAACAACCTATATGTTCAAACCTAAAAGAAATAGCTCGGATTAAATGAATACAAAGCCATATTCACAGCAAACTTCAACGAATCATAGTGGCAAAAATCGAAAACTGTAACTACAAATCCACACCATCGAGGGCAGCATCTCAAACGCAGCCTGCCCCTCGCTACCACGCTTAAATGAAAGCATGTTCATCATCACTCTGCAGTCTTGTTGACTCGGACTTGATGTTGTGGAGAGACATTCTCTGCAGACAATAAGCAAGAAGGCGGGTGTATCATACCTGAGCTTCTGCCGTATGCTTCCCAGCAGAACGACTTTGTATTCCCAGACAACGACACGAGTTCAATATCTTCCAAGTATAGCCTCTTGCATGGATGGCTCTCACTGCATGACAATGTGATAGCCTCCTCTGTTGCTGATGTGCCTCTGATGTTACGGAAGGAGATGCTGTCGATGCTCACTGCTGAAGTCTGTATTGCAAGAACATTCAATATTCAATAATGAAAGTGAACTATAGAATCTTGAATAGAGTATATTTTTGCTTGCAGAGAACTCTTTTCTTGTTTAAGTTAAATGAAGACAAAGAAACCTGACTTATTTGTGTTTGAGTGAAAATGGTAGTAGCTTTTGAAGTTAGCAACTCCTTTCATTATATATGATTTGAAGTATAAAGCCATTGATATGTATTTTTCAAGTTTTGAAAATATAGAAATTGAAATGGGAATCATCAACTCCCATCGTAGAATAAGTTAACCTTATAAATGAAGAGAAAAACATACTAGTGTGGCATTTGTGAACTATTTCAGTTGATTAGTTAAACTACAATATTTTAAATGGTACCTGGTTTGCACAAGGCGATGAAGAGTCACAATAATATTGATCTATTATAATGGGATGAGAAACATTATGCATCAGTATGTTCTGAAAGATAATCTTCTGTGCATAACCGCTGCCTCCCTATGAATTTCATAATATAGAGATAAGATATATGGTTAGCAAAAATTATTAATCAATAAAGTATATCAAAGATTTTAATGTGCAGTAAATGGAACCACAACAAAAAGAAGTGGTGGAGAAAGATTACCTGCCATGTTTTGATCCTGACCCCGTTCTCAGTATCAAACAAAGTCACGCCATCGACAACAATATCATGTACCATAGCCGATGAATTCGATTTTCCCAAACTTCCTATACTGCATGATGATCAATATTAGATATGTAGCAATTGTTACAACTTTTTTTTAACTTAACCAATACCTGATACCATGAACAGGTCCACAAATGACATTGCTTATACTAATTCTTGTAGAATTGCTAACTATGGATACACAGTCATCTCCTGCAAAAACAATTTTGGGAGATGTTTAATGTTTGAGAAAATTATTGGATAATGTAGTAGCAGTGGGGTTCAGATATCACGAGCAACAAACCTGTAGCGATAGTGGCATCCTTGAGTTGGACCTGTGTTGATTCACTTATATGAACCCCATCGGTGTTAGGGCTATCAGATGGTGCTATAACTCTGAGTCGAGAAGCTGCAACATGCCTACAGTTAGTGAACACCATGTGATTCTTTTGGCTGTCAACCAAAGTGATGTCCCTGATTTTCAAGTTGTTGCATTTGTGGAAAGTGATAGCCTGCATTAGCATTCATTGACATCAATCAACAAAGCTACAACACAAGTGGAAAACGCATCTTCTTCTAGATTGATGAAGTGACAGCAAAAGGAGAGACAGGGATTTTGCCTAAACTCTTGGTAAAATGCAAGAGAAGTACTAACCCTTGGTGCATTGGTGCAAGGCTGCCAAAGAAATACACAAATGAGTTTTAGAAACATTTCTTCATCAGGTAAAGAAAAGGAAACGTGCAGTAACTAAGCAGTTTTGCAGAGAATATACTGAAGGAAGTAAGGCATACATACATGTGATTTGTTTCTCTTGCATGATTGATCCCACCATTTTTCACCCATACCATTGATTACTCCACCCCCCTCTACTGTGAGGTCGTTCACATCATGAAAATAGAGCCATTTAAGAGCATCAAAAGCATCCCAGACCTCAGGGTCTCGTGGTGCAACGACAGTACCAGAAATCTACAGGCATTGCAAAGCAGTCGGTACATTATGTAGGTTTTGCTACGAGGGCTCATCTAACTAGTAATAGCCTATAAATTGTTGAGATGGGAGTATTAGGGGATTTAGATCTTCTTACTCTCAAGGTCACATTTGATTTGCAAGGCCCACCAAAGTTAGTAGGATTGACTAGATAAGAATTCCCAGAAGGAATAACAATTTTCGCTGGCGAAGAAGATACGGAACAGGCAACCTTCCAAACATCTTGCAGAATCTGATGCCACCAAATGACAATGGGCTAAAGTTACAAATCACTTAAAAATGGAACCTTGCAACAATGGTGCATTTTGTATTAATTGTTACGATGGGATCACCATAATATTCTTTCCCAACTTAACACATATGAAGACTTCCAAATCACGAGACCAGAAACCAAACAAGATGGAAAAAAGGATGGGATTAAGGTGTTGAATCAAGATTAGTATAAGCAAATTCTCAATCTCCCAAAAAAACAGAAATTGGATTTCAGTATAGAATCATAGATGTTAAGCTCAAATCCCCTTAATCAAGATGTCAAGACTATTAAGAAAAAAGATGCCAAGCTCTTCACAATAAAACTACCAGAATTTGGAAACTAAATTACTTTTTCTGGAAAACAACAAAATTCCAGGAACTCCCAAAATGTGGCTATTATTAACTTGAAAATAAAATATTTGTAAAACGAACATTACAGCATATTGTTATCAAAATTCCCGCTAAAACAGCAACCAATCCATAACATGTCATAGCACCGACAAATACACACTTCTCACGCAGTAAAATGCTACAGTTTGTTCCCTTCCCATGAACTCAAAAACCGAAGATAAAAGATGCAACATTTAAGAAACAATAAATAAAGAATGAAGGAAATGCTATTATGCTGTGAAAATGTGATTTTTAAGAAAGAAGGAAACTTTACCTTGCTGTCATCAGCGATTCCATCCCCTTTAGCACCAAATTTATCAATATTTAGAACTACAGTTTTTTGCCTGCTGCTGTTTCTTGAGAGCCCAGATGAAGGGAGCTGAATTATGGGATCGAAACCATTTGATTTTGCAGCGTTTGAGAGAAAATAAAGGATGATGAACAATACGTGAAGAAAAGAATATTTGAAACAAAAAGAAAAGGTTTTTGGAGAAGAAGCAGTTTTCATCTCCACCACTTAATTTCATAAACGGATGAAACGTAGCATTATTGTATATATCTATGTGGTGTCAATTCGGACTGCCTCCAACTTAATTTCATCTACTTCGAGTTGTACAAAAGAAAAAGAGAATTAGTATAAAGTTTAATTGTATCAAAATTACTACACTATTTTTTTAACTGATCAAAATTACTATATTAAAAAGTATATTTATAATGTACAAATATTTTTACCATGAACACAAAGTATGAAAAGTGTATTTTACTATAGGTGTTTGTCGGAGGATGTCACATACATAAAATCAAATCCTATAAATACATGGCCATGGGTCTTGCATAAAAGAAAAAAAACAAAGGAAAACAAAGTAGCTAAAAATAGAGAATACAATGAAACTAGTCAAAGTTGAGAAGGCCTTATTCTTCCTAGTTTGTAGGATAGACGAAGATTGTTGCTTCTTAGCCCCTCTTCTCTCACCATCTTTTGGAATCTCTCTACTTGTTCCATTTCATTAAAATCAACTTCAAGTTGAAGCTCCTCATTCCCAAAACTCTCTTGTTCCACCATTATTCTCATTGCCGAAACCGCAGCAGACACACTACAACTCTTCAATTGAATAAGCCTAAGTGTTGGTATTTCTCCAATATCACAAGGAATCTCACTCAATTTTGGTGATTTCTGAATGCAAATATTCTCAAGGACCGGAAAATGGGAGCTCTGTGCATCCCAAGAAATCAAATCATCACAACTATAAATCGTCAATCTTTTCAGGCGAGGGAATTCCTCCTCAACGAGGCTCCACTCACTTCCTTTGATAATATATACTACTAAAGATCCAAGATGGGCCAAGGATTTAATCATCATTGTCAATTCTTCCCACTCAAGATGACAATTCCACAACCCCAACTCCTCAACTGAACTTGGGAATGTCAAGCTTAGAACAACATCACGCCACTTGGAATCACCACGAAATTGACACTTAAATGAATGTAGATTTATGAAACGACCAAGATTGTGGAGGCAATAATATGAGCTTGCTTCACAATCACTGGGGAAATGGTTATACTCCATGGAAAGTTCCTTGATGTTGGGCATTCTTATGCAAACCTCTTCTGTCAATCTCAAATTTACTACTCCTATAAGTGTGTGTAGGTTTCGCAATACAATGCATTCTCCCAGAAGAGGATCAGGAAGATGAATTCGAATGAACTCAACATGCATAAGCTGTGGCATCTCCCAAATCCCACACGGTGCATTAATTAGCACACCAAAATTGTGTACAGTTAATGTTTGCAAATTCCAGAACAAGGGTATTGATGAAGGAAGGTAGATGTCGCGCACGCTCATAGTAGTGGCTTTCTCACAATAGAAAGCAAGATAGCGCAAGTTAAGTTGCTGAGAAATAGCACCTGTCAAACATCCCTCATCCTTCTGCACCGATAAATTGCTGACACTAGCCGATACTCTCAGTAACCTCAACTCAATCGGCAATTCATCAACTGACCACTTTCTACGGTGTATAATGGAACGGACCAGAGGCAGAGCACCAGCAATATCAAGGTTAATCTTCCCCTCCTGAATCACAATGTGACGCTCCAGCTCTATGCCTATGGCTTGTGTGGTATTTTGAAGCACGCACATAAACTTATCTTTCTTACCTACCTTCATGCACAACTCTCTCACTATATCGTGAACACTACAATACCCAACTTTTCCATTCCACATCCTTTCCTGAACTAAAATAAGATTCCTGTCAATCAGATCATTAAGATAATCTTCAGCAACCTCTTCCAGACTTAGAGATTTATTTGGTTTTATAAATCCCTCAGCAACCCAAAATCTAAGGAGTTTAGAGGCATCAAATCTTTCATCTTCTTGATAAATCCCCATATATAGAAAACATGGCTTTAGATAAGCAGGGAGATGCTCATAACTCAAACTAATTATGTTCAGGCATTGCTCATCCTCCTCTAAACTCGAAATTGGGTTCATAAAATTGGCAACCTTCTCCCAGTATTCAATTGCCCTAGACAATCTTCTAAGATGCCCTCCAATTACTACAATTGATAGCGGAAGTCCTTTGCATCTTTTCGCTATCTTTTTTCCAGTTTCCTCTAATTCAGCAGGGCAATTTTCTTCTCCAAATACCTTTGCACAAAACAGTTCCCAACTTGTATCATCATCTAAAAAGTTCATCGTAAAAGGGGAAGAGCTAAGATGAGCTGCCAAGTTTGATAGCCGGCTTGTTACAATAACACAACTTCCATTGCCATTATCGGGCAAAAACATGTGCATTTCATCCCAAGCTTCCACACCCCACATATCATCTAATACAATTAAATACCTCCTACCCCATAACATTTTATGCAACTCTTCTCCTAATCTGTTAAAATCTCCACCAGTGGCGGATCTTCTTTCTCCAAAAAGAAGTTCCGTAAGAATACTTTCTATCTTATAATCATGAGATATTGTAGCCCAAAGACGAACATCAAAATGGTGCTGAATATGTAAATGCTCATAAACGTTTCTGGCAAGAGTGGTCTTACCCATCCCGCCCATACCCACCACTGGGATCACTCGCTTATTGGAAGGATCTCCGGTCAGCATTTCCATAAGTCCAACAAGGGCAGCATTAAATCCCACCATCAGATTCTTCCCGGAGTTCAGAGCTTCTGATGAAGTAGGTGCTGAATATGTGGGCTGCTCCGCTTTCACTCCACTTTTCACTTTAAACTGGATCGTCTCTCTCTTGACAAACTCCATGTCGTCAATTGCTTTTTGTAGATCGGGCAAAAAACAAAATGTTGCTTTTCCACCAAGAGTGGATCCAGCATGAAGTTGATCGATTACATGGGACTCGATCACATCGTGAGCCGCATGAGCCGCAGATGCAATTCGTCTCTCCAAAGCTTCAGCAGTCTCTCTGGTGCATCCATGAGAATCGTAGGTTTCCATAAAATCGATCAAGAAATGCACAGTTTGTGAAAGGGAAGTGATCTGTTTGTTGTCAAAAGAAAAGGAATGGATGGGATGATTGGGAATGAGCTCCAAATCATTCAAAAGAGAAACTAGAGCGGCGTAGGCTGCCATGCATCTCTAATTTGAAGTTTCAAAGAAGAATGAAGATGGAAAGAGTGGTTTTTTTCGGTGGGAGGAAGCTGAAGCTTGCAGAGTCAAGATTGCTTCAATTATTGAAATTCAGTCTTGTGCTGCCGATTAATTTATTATTGGCCCGACTCCAATCTCCATGAATTCACTATCTCAGATTTTCAGCTAGCAATTCTTTTTTCTTTTCTTTTTCCGTTTTTGTAATGACACAAACACCCTTCCAATTTCTGAAAATATCAGAAATGGAATCTGAACTTCCATTCTACTATTTCCCAATTCAAATTAGGGTTCGATAGATTCTAGCAACGATTTCCAATTAAACTATTGATCGCGAATCACTGAGGAATTACACCGAAGAGGAGGAGTGGGGGATCAATGGCGAGTACTGCGTGCTTTATGATTGTCAGCAGAAACGACATCCCGATTTACGAAGCTGAAGTTGGTACCGTCCCCAAAGTATGTCTTCTTCAATATTTCTGTTTATATGCTTAGATTTGATCATTTCTCATCAGTTTTTCTGAAAGTTGAGGGCAATTAGGTTACTGAGCATGAATCTACGATAAATTATTGTAGAAAGAGGATGCTGCTCATCAGCACCAGTTCATATTACATGCCGCTTTAGACATTGTTCAGGACACGGCGTGGACTACGAGTGCTATGTGAGATCTCCAATCCACTCCACTCAACTTAGTATTGTGTTTGATGTTTCCTTTGTTTGTTTATGAGAGATCGCATTTTCTTATTTAATGTATGTTTTGTAGTTTTTGGCATTGATTCATCTCTTTCTGTATGTTTCATGAATCAGGTTTCTAAAAGCAATTGACAGATTCAATGACTTGGTGGTGTCCGTTTACGTGACTGCTGGTCATATCCTTTTATTCGTTTCTTCTTTAGGAAATACTTAGGAAGAAATTATTATTATGCTCCAATGCATATTTCCAAGAGCAATTTGTTTGGATCTCAATCAAAAAGAAAGAGTAATATGTTTGGATTTGCAGTGGTGTATACCTTCAAAATCTTTCCTCCTTCCCTAATGTAACCATAAATGTGAAATGAGGAGATTAAAATGTTTGGTGTTCCAATCATGTGTTAAAAATAGAATTGCTTTTGTTGTTTGCATCTGGTTGTCCTACTCTTGCCCCGAAGTAATATGTTTCAATGGAAAAAATGGATTTGATATGATTGGACGCCGGATACTGATTCTGAGAACCTTTAGTTGCATAGAATAGGATTTCAAAAATATTGAATTTTATATTTTTAAACAGTATGCTTCATAGTTGAGAATGGAAATTCTGTATGATACTGAGGTTGGAATTATCAGTTGATAATATGATTTGAAACTGTGGGGGTGACTGTGTGTATCACTTGATAATATGATTTGAAACTGATTAACCGCTTATGCACCAGTTTCTACATCTGGAACCTAATTTTCTTAGGCATATTGGGTTCAGGTATAAATTATTTATCCTACATTAAGATCAAATGCTTTTTTTCTCCAACCTTAGATGGCTGGAAGCTTGTGCATAATTTGTTTATTTGGTTTCCTTCATATAGTTAATTAATCTATTACTTTTTTCTGTTATTGCTTCAATGCTTGTTACTTGCTGCGACTCGTGGAGAGTTCTGCTAGTTATAGTCTTTTCTGATTGTGTCTTGTTTCCATGTTTCTATTTGAGTTACCTTTGATGCTTTCCAGTTTTCTCCCTGGTTTCTTTTGATCAAGTTCATAATGGCTTTTCTTGCTAATCATCATTCGTGATGGGAACTACGTCTTACATTGGTGAACATTATGTAGCTATTCAATACATATTTGCTTCCTTGACCTTTAATCATTATACATACTCGACTGATGCTGCTTCATGATTCTCGTAATGATGATGGAATCAAGAGCTTCTTCCAAGAGGTTCATGAGCTATATATTAAGGCAAGTTCTGTTATGTTCTTTAACATGTCTCAGTCTGATATGATAAATTATGATGGATTTTTTATGTTTCATCTCTTTGTTTCTGCATTCTGCTTATAAGATTTGTCAACTAGTTTTGCCTCAAGTAAAGCAGTCTAGTTCCACTTTCAATGTAGTTTTGCCTTAAGTAAAGCATGTCCTAGGTGTGTTTCTGTAGTGATTGGTGAAAACTTGATGAAAAAGGAAGTACCTTTGCTGCTTCATTTGTACAAATATCTAAATTTGATTGCACTTACTCAGAAGAAAGAGTAGCTTCTAGAAATTCTTCGCTAAGAAGAACGAACATTGTATTCTTTTGGCCTTGACCATGCAATGAGGTGGCTTTCACTCCCTTTGTAATAAAAAGCAAAAAGAAAAAAGAAATTGGAAAGAAAACATGTCATATTTAGTGTTGGTGCTGCCTTTCTTTTCTTCATATATATATGACTGACAAACTGGTAACTTGGATTTGAACATTTTCAGTCTCTTCTTAATCCTCTGTACCTCCCTGGAAGTCGCATCACCTCATCGCATTTTGATACAAAAGTCCGAGCCCTTGCTAGGAAATACTTGTGAAGTATGTGGAGCTTGCTGTGTATTTGCTTTCAGGTCTTCTATTTCACAAAAGGTCTTTCTGGCTGGAAACTTTTTTGTTTCAATACTGCGGTGAGAGAATTTACATCAGATGCAGTAACTGTTTTATGAACAGTTTGTAATATCTTTTTTGTAAAATCCAATGGTGATCTTTTGGTCCTTCATCATCACTTATATGTTGGATGCACTTCAAATTTCCAGTTAGCTCTCTCTCTGTCTCTCTCTCTCTCCATTTACAAGTGTGTAAAAGCGATCTACGATGACAATTGAAGAACAACTTTTTTATAATAAATCGATTGAATAAAACTGGGTGAGTTAAAATTGCTATTGAGCAGTTTCAGGGTGGGCAGTGGACTTTATTTGCAACCAATAATTTAGAAAATTGCACAATTGGTTTATTCACAGCAAAATAATTAGAATTAAATATTTCTGTAATTAGATTGCTCTGGTTTTTGGATCTGAAGTGTAAACACATTTGGACTCACCGATTTATGGAATTATATTGTTTATCTTATAAATGTGAAGACACTGAGCTTGAGCTTACGTGTATCTCTAAAGAGAAATGAAACATAAAAAATAAACCGAATAACTTGAACAAAGTAGCATATGTCAACATTTAAACTCACTGTTTTTTGTTATTTCTGAAATTTAACATTACAAGTTGAAGTGACTAAAAACTAAATTTGTGTAATTGCCTCTAAATACAAATTAACTGTATTATCTTTATTACTTTCTCACAAAAATCCCACATCCATGGTACATGCAATAAATAATGTAAGTTATCATTCGACTCAAGCCAGTTTTAAATATACACATACGTTTCAGCTCAGATCATTAAATCAAGTCGTAACAAACTCATCAAATTACTATAAAAACTAACATCGATCACCTCTCAAATAAAACACACCAAATAAAAAAAATCATCATGGCTTCGATATCCAATACCATAATGAAGATGGTATTTTTGATGGCAATCCTTGGTGAATTCGCAGCGAGTGCAGATGAGTCGTCACCATCTCCGCCTGCAGCAAACGGAGACGAATGCTACCAAAACATGAGAGAAGAGTGTAAGAAAGCAATTCTGGAAGCAATGTGCCAAGATCGGCACATACCAATAGAAGCAACGGTGACGGATCCTTGCTGCGAAGACCTTCAAACCAATGTTAATAACAAATGCTTCGCTAATGCAATGGTTGTCGATGTGAAGAAGAATAATAAGCAGTGCAAATTGGATAAAAGTGTGATTAAAATGAGGTCTACTCAGATTTGGTCATTCTGCGCAAATATTTTAGATTCGTCTTCATTATATGACTTTGGTAAATAGTTTGTATCACTGTGCCAATGTGTCATACTGAATGTTATTCTAGTAAGTGTTGTGGTGTAATAACAAAACAATTAAATTGAATAAGATATTGTATTAGACTTGCAAGTGTGCCACAGAGCTAGAAATATATCAGATATTCATATTATCACACATGGATTTGGAGAGGATTGCAAGAGAGGTAAAGAAGTTTGGCCAATAAAGCCAAAGTTTTCCATGCTGTTTGACTCCTTCACTTTCGGAGTATGCATTAATTCTGGGGTTAAGTGCATGAGAATACACAAACTTTAGTCATTTTTTCATTCTGTACATGAATTTTGAAATTTACAATTTTAATCATGAATTTTGCAAGTGTTCCATTTTTTCCTTAAAATTGAATTTTCCCCAATTTGTTGCAGATGTGGATTCTACATGGCAGCCGGAAGTGTGCCACTTATTTCACCGTTCGGTACATGAAACGACGTCGTTTTTTTAGGGGTAAACAACGTTGTTTTGTCTCAATTGACGAAATTAGATTTAAATTTCAAAAGCGGCAATCTCTCCATCTTGAAGCCCTAAACAACATGTCATATTTTTTATGCGGATTATGAATTCGTGGCGATTTTTTACGCTAATTTTCAGCCGGCCCATGATTTCCTCAAGCTCACTGTACCACGTTTTGAGGTATGTGATGAGATCTTCTTCGTGTTTGGGAGAAGAAGATGATTGCCGATCATGATGGCGTGGTTGTTTGGGCGCACAGGAAGCCAGAATTAGGGCCGGTGCAGACGCGTTGGGCGTCCATGAACAAGGTCGACGAGAACTTGCTGACTAGGCTGCATAACATCAACTTGTGCTTCCATTTTGAGGTGGAGCAGCAGGTGAATGGTGTGTTGTTGAACTCCTTCACACTCGAACCCTCTCCATTCTCATCCCCTCGACAAACTGCATCGCCGAAAACTTCAAATTCCTTCTTGATATCAACTAATTCACATCTCAACAATTCGAAATCGACCACTTCTCCTCCTAAATTAGCGATTTGAAATTGACCACTTCTGTTCGGAGTAAGAATTAGGGTGGTTTTTTTAGATGACCACTCTCAAAACGACGTCGTTTTGTATTGTCACGTCAGTTACAATGACACGTGTTACATAGACATGACATCTACTATGACACGTCAGTTTTTCGGCTGTTGGAATTCAATTTTAAGTAAAAATTGAAACACATGCAAAGTTTGTGATTAAAATTGTAAATTTCAGAGTTCATGTGCAGGATGAAAAGTGACTAAAGTTCGTGTATTTTGATGCAATTAACCCTTAACTAGTACGCCCGCTCGTGCGATGCACGACAAATATTAAAATTGAATGATAATTTAAATAAATAAAATATACTACATATTAAAATAATTTAAATATGAGTTACTGCAAACATGAATCTAAAAAAATTGAAATTATCCACGATACAATCTTGATAAAAAAATAAATGATAGTGGGTATCATTAGGGCTGGTAAACCGGGTTTACCGGTTAACCGGAATCGGTTAAGGGCTATTTCCCTAACCGGTAACCGAACCGGTTATTGGACCGGTTAACCGATTAACATTAATCCACGATTTTTTGATTTGTCCGAATTTAACCGGTTAATTCGGTTAATCGATTAACCAAATTAACCGATTTTTATTTAAAAAAATTCAAATTTGTAGAATGTGTGCAATAAGATTTGAACCATTGACCTTTGAAAGAAAGAATGAGAATTTATCCACTGCACCAATTCATAACTTGTGATAATTTAGAATAAAAAAAAGATTTATAGATACTTGAAATTTTATATTAAAAAAAAAACAATGATAATAAATTAATTCCCAACCTAAGCAACAATTAACGACAATTAAAGTAAACTACTAACTCACATTATAACCAAAAACAACAAGAAGTTAGTAAGTGAGAGACGCACTAAACAATTATCAATTGTCATCAATAATCAAAGTCCAGAAGATTGATGAAAAAATATCAAATATCCACAAGTAATAATCTTAATTCTTAAACATTGTTGTCGAGACATGATTTCCATAATATCACATATTATGGAGCCTATCATGAGATGCCAAAATTAAGCAAGTTCATCACTACCATTCAGTAGCAACATTAAAAAATCATTAAGCAATATAGATTCTAGTAATCTTCCATCCACATCAAGGGACCAGACGTACTTATCAATTAGTGAACAACATAAACATTAATCCATTCACATCACATGAAATAAGCTTTACAGATAACTCAATATGATGATTTGAGAATCACTAAATCAAATAGTGAACATAAATAATGCCAAATTACTAAAATAATCAACCAAACTCTCAATATACAATCAAATAAGTGAATAACTCAATAGAATTTCAATGATTTTGCAGATTTACAGTGCATTGGATTCAATGTGACTGACTTTGCACTACTCACATCAATTTATGAATGAATCAATCATTCATTCAATTACAGTCTGTAGGGAACTAGGGCGGGCCTTACAGAGTTACAGTTGATAAATTTATGCAAAAATTGTTCTATATGCTGCTGAAATTCTGAATCAATCTATGGCCCTAAAGCATGACATGCCAAGAGGAAGAAGCTTAAACTTACCTTTCAAGAAGTAGAATTGTAGAAGCCGTGCGCTGGTATGGTCACCGGAGTCGAGGGCGTGTCTCGCCGTGCTGGTGTGGCCGCCGGAGTCGAGGTGCTGGTGCTGGGAGACGACGGTGGCAGTTGGGGCCTGGGAGACGACGGTGCTGGTGCGACCCTGCGGCCTGGGCTGCTAGGGCCTGGGAGGCTGAACGGGACTGCTGCGGCTGCGGCGGCGCGGCACCGGTGGGGGTGGCTGCCTGGCTAGGATGTCGGAGGTGGCTGGAATCGCCGGAACCGGAGGTGGCTGGAATCAGGCAGACGGCAGGGCAGAAACAGAACAGAGAAGAAGAAAGCCCTAGTCTTGTGAATTTGAGATTTGATTTTTAATTATAAGTATTTTTTAAATTATAATATTAAAATATATATATTTATTAATTAATTTAAAAAATAAACCTGTTAATCGGTTTAACCGGTTAACCGACCGGTTAAACCGATTAACTGGTTAACGACAAAGACACTAACCGATAACCGAACCAAACCGGTAAAAACCGGTTTTCGATTAACCGATAACCGATTTTTTCGGTTCGGTTACGGTTTTAACCGAAAAATCGGAACCGTTTAACCACCCCTAGGTATCATTATGTATCCTATAATATTCTAAGGAGTATATTGTTTGAATGCATATTTATATTATATTTATGTGGTCATTTTGTTTAAATACAAATTTTAAATAAAGTTCCTATGCAACTTTCAAAGATTTTATTTGAATAAACATGACAACGATTATTTTTATACGCATCAAAATTTTTATTTGTGTTATTTTGTCGATATTTTTTTTATCAATGGGTAAGTGAAAAAATAAAGAATTGAACATTAGATATATGTAGTTCATTTTTAAAAATAAAATATACTATATGATTTAATATTTAAAATGTTATTTTTAAGATATATATATATATATATATATATATATATATATATATACACACACACAAAATTAATTATTTATCTACACATTTATATTAATATAAATTTCACTTAAAATTTTATTTATAAGATAAAGAGTTCTAAAATAAAAAATATAAGTTTTATCTGTTTAGTTGCATTAAATTATCATAATAAAAAAAATATAAAAAATGATATCTACTACAAATATAAAAAATAATATCTAATACAAATATAAAAAAAATGAAATAAAATATATATGGAGTAGATAAAAGGAATGAAAGATAAGAAACATATTATTGTATTTAAAGAAATGAGTAAAGAAGGATAGAGGAAAAGATGATAGATTAGGGAGAAAAGATGTTAAATTTATTTTTTATAATTTTTATATCAAATTAAAGATAAAGTTGACAATTTGAAGAAAAGAATCAAAACAAAATAGATAAATGAAGAGAGAGAAATTTTGGTGGGTAAAAGTTACCGTTAGACTCCTTTTTATATATTACTACATAGATTATGTGTTAAAATAACTTGTTTTCATATATGGAAAAATTTAACTCTTAAAAAATATGGACCCCATCACTTTTAACAAATTTACATTTTCTCTTTAATTTTCACATGGAAAATTTTTGACCCAGTTAATAGAACGGAGAATTTTCCTCAGATAATATTTACTCTATCTATACTAATATGAAAAGAGCCTTAGACACAACATGTGGATTTGTCTATTTTATCCCTATTACATATTTTATTTTAAGGTTATTTTACATATTATATATTTATAAGAATATATTAATTCATTATATATTAGGGTTAATAGCCAGAAAATACACGAACTTTCATCGAAATTGCATATTGCACACAACCTTCAAAAATAGCCAGAAAATACATCACCTTTTAATATTAGTCGCAAATTGCACCCAAAAATGAAGAAATGGTGGTGTAATTTGCGACTAAATTAAAAGGTGATGTATTTTCTGGCTATTTTTGAAGGTCGTGTGCAATATGCAATTCCGAGGAAAGTTTGTGTATTTTCTGGCTATTAACCCTATATATTATACTAAATCTATGTGATATATATCTATAGCTATTGATAAGGCTTATAAATAAATATATTCATCCAATAAATCATCTAATAAAAGTAATGAATTAATAAATTTTCTAAAATACTAGTAATAAATTATCAAATCTTTTTGCTAGTACTAATCTATATTATATATAAAGCAGCAGTTCTAACGGCTAGAAATTCCCGGCAATTTTTTTGACAGTTTTTTTTTTAATTTCAAAATTGTAGGTACGTTTAAATAAACGTGGGATTGATCTAAGGAAAAAAGAAGAAGCAGAATTCAGCATACACACGGACAAATTCTAACATCTTCAAATCGACAATTTTATTCAAATGAATCAAATCTCAGATCTCATTTTTTCGACTAAAGATGCTTGATCTCCACAATATTTCCCTAATTATGCACAATATTTAACATCAAAAACTTCCATTGATATTTATCACACATATATTGCACAAAAAGGCAAAATTTTTATAAAAAGAAAAAAGAAAAATGAACTATAGCACCGATAACAGTAAAACCATGAACGAAGGCGGCTCGACCGCCAGCGTGACCTTTTCGGTACAGAATCTCCTCCAGCTGTTAGATCGGCCCTCTTAATCATCAATTCGGCGAGAGGCGGCGACAATTTCTTCAGTGCGGTGGCTGCCAAATCTTTCTTATTCACTTTGCTGTTGTTGCTCTCTTGACGCAGAAAGTAAGAAGAAGATGACGCAACGGCGCTGGATTAGGATGGTTGGAATGGGTGAAATAGTATTAGGGCTTTTATTTTGCTTTTTCGTATACCCAAATAAAACCTCAAAGATGTTAAGTAAATACTCCTAATTATAGCTTATTGTACTGTATATATATATATATTGATTAAATTTGACCATAAATTAAATTTTGCGATTTTGTTGATTATTTTTAATTATTATTTTTTTTACTATTTTTTCCTTTTTAAATTAATTTTAGGCTATTTAAATATGAACTTTTAACATAAATATATTTGTATGTGTACTTATTTTGAAATTTTAAAAAATAAATTTGGGATATTTAACTATTTAAATATGAACTTTTAGCAATATTATATTTGAACTTTTAAGAGACTAAATTTTTTATATTAGGTGTGGACAATTAATTTGTGAACCAAAAATTTTAAATTAAGTGTGAGCTAATGATTAAAATATAACAATGACATTAGTACAATAATAAATAAAATTACATGGCAGTTTAGCAAATGCATGATTAAACAATATCATTATATAAAAAGTACATTATATAAAACATAATTATATAAAAATTCATGACTGAAAAGTTTTGCAATTGAATCTATAACTTTTTCATAAATAGTAATTTTTAAATTTATAATACATACTCCCTACGTCCGCCAAAAATGGGGCACTTTAGTTGGGTGCGTGATTTAATAAAATTACTGATGATTTTGATATAGTGGAGAAATGGTCCAACCATTTTATGAGATATGTGGTTGAGATTGAATTTGGAGTGAATTTTTTTGTAAATAAAAAGTGTTTGTAAGATTAAAGTGGATGGTGTGACCATTTCCTTAAAAGGAAAGTGGTACACTCTTTGCGGACGCTCGATATAGTAATTGTGCCCCACTTTTGACGGACGGAGAGGGTATTTCCCATAAAGCTATGAGATTTGAAGTCACATATATAAGTATAGATCATATAAACACAATACAGATATTGCTTTTGTTATAGCTGAATACATATTTTACTTTGTATTTATCTTAAGATTATATAAAAATTTTATATTAATAATAACTATAATTATCATTATATTTTAAATAAATGTGTGAAAAATTATTTATTTTTAAATGGGAAAATTGCACCTAAATACACAAACTTTGTCGAAAATCCATATTTGACGCGAAGTTAGGATTTTACATTTTAATACACCAATTTAAGAAGTTGTTCAATTTTGACACAATTTTGAATTCCGGCGACCGGAATATTGACGTGGCAGCCGGAATCGCCACGTCATCACCACGTCACACACACACACACACTCCACTCTCTCTCTCTCACACCCCACTCTCTCTCTCCTTCCACACGTCAGCTCCCCCACCCCACCCCCCCGGTCGGACCCTCCTCCCCCCCACGCCGCCGTCGCACCCACTGCCGCCCCTGCTCTCTCCACCACCACACGTCTTCTCTCCGCCACCATCACAGATCCACCGGCTTCCCCCACCACCATCACTCTCTCTCACCGCCTCTTCTACCGCCGCCCCTGCTCTCTCCACCACCACACCTCTTCCTCCACCGCCTTTTCCCACCACCATCACAGATCCGCCGCCCCTGCTCTTCCCCACCACCACACCTCTTCCTCTACCGCCTTCCCCACCACCGCACTCCCCACGACTCTCTCCCTCCACCGCCTTTCCCCACCAACAAAATCGACAAGGGATTAGGGCTCGATTTCTCCTCAAATCCAAAATCGAAAACCCGAATTCATCTCTGCAATTCCCCGATTCGGTACTCCGACGATGGGCTCGGCGGTTGTGGGAGAAGGGGGAGGGTCCGACAGCCGGTGGATGAAGAGGTGTGGTGGTGGAGGAGGAAGATGTGTGTGTGTGTGACGTGGTGGTGGAGGAAGAGGTGTGGTGGTGGAGAGAAGAGGTGTGGTGGTGGAGAGAGCAGGGGCGGCGGTGGAAGAGGCGGTGAGAGAGAGTGATGGTGGTGGGGGAAGCCGGTGGATCTGTGATGGTGGCGGAGAGAAGACGTGTGGTGGTGGAGAGAGCAGGGGCGGCGGTGGGTGCGACGGCGGCGTGGGGAGGAGGAGGGTCCGACCAGGGGGGTGGGGTGGGGGAGCTGACGTGTGGAAGGAGAGAGAGAGTGGGGTGTGAGAGAGAGAGTGTGGAGTGTGTGTGTGTGTGTGTGTGACGTGGTGATGACGTGGCGATTCCGGCTGCCACGTCAATATTCCGGTCGCCGGAATTCAAAATTGTGTCAAAATTGAACAACTTCTTAAATTAGTGTATTAAAATGTAAAATCCTAACTTCGCGTCAAATATGGATTTTCGACAAAGTTTGTGTATTTAGGTGCAATTTTCCCTTTTTAAATTCAGATTCTTTATTGAGTAATAAATATATTTTTTAATATATAACTTACATTTTCTTATATTTTGATTATATTTAACATTTATGTTTATTTATTTAAATATATCGTTTAATTTTGATATTCGCCGTGCATCGCACGGATGGGTGTACTAGTCAAAAGAATAGTTAAGTATAAACTACAAAATGTCAAAAAAAAAAAAACTAAAAGCCTGCCAGAATGTCACGTCGTTTGGGCTCCTTCCGACCTACGATGTTTATTTTCCCCTCTTTTCAAAACTAAGGCCGTGTTTTGTAGCCTTGCCGGTTTTCTCCATATTAAAAAAGTGGGCCACAATTCATGAATTTAGTCATGACTTTTATTAAAGCAAACCCATTTGGTAGGCCCAGAATCTTTGGAGACAAATAAAAATTTGTGTTTGGTTGACTTAGATATGCCACTTTAGAAATAAGTGTATTTACCATACTATTCCTATTTTTTTGTGGTACATTACAAGCTTTCCCTCAGATTTTTTTTACGGGAGAACGGTTTGAAGGGCTTTTTACAGAAGTGTCTGCTTATTTGTTTTGATTTTTGAGTTGAAGCGTTGTTTATCGTTGGCATCAATGGCGGGCAAAGGGGAAGGACGTGCGATCGGGATCGATTTGGGAACTACCTACTCGTGCGCGGCGGCATGGCAGCACGACCGCATTGAGATCATACCGAATGATCAGGGCAACCGTACCACGCCGTCTTACGTGGCCTTCACCGACTCCGAGCGTCTCATCGGAGACGCCGCCAAGAATCAAGTCGCCAATAATCCCACCCGCACTATTTTCGGTCAGTTTTCTCGTCTACTTTTCATTTTTTTTTTCGCCATTTTGTATTTGTGTTACGCTTGAGACCGATAAGTATTGGAGGATTATTTTCTTATTATGATTACGAGTTCGGCATTTGGGGTAATGTCCTAATTATTGATGAAGTAACAAAATGCAGCAAAAATAAATCCAAACTTTAACTATTGTTTCGTTTATATGGTAGTATTTACTATTTATGTTAACCAATTGGGATTGGTGTTGGGATTGGATTCTCCACTGAGGAGGAATGGAGAATACAGAGTAGGCATTTTATCAGTTTCTTTTTCACAAAAACTTCTGTTTAACCAATTTTTTAAAAAAACCACCATGACATTATAAAGTATCATTTGTGAAGGTGATTTTTTTAAAAAACCGATTTCATAGGAGACTACTTTGATTTTTTGACCTTCCACCTTTCTATATTTCTGTTTTAATTTACTCTCTCCGTTTTGTTTTTGAGCTGGTCTTGGATGCAACTGGTTAGGGTGCAACCCGGTTGCACGGTGCAACCCAAGTTTTTGTGTTTATTTTTAATGGATTCTCCGTTTTATTATTAGTAGTCTATTATGGGGTACGGGAATTAAAGAGTACGAGTATATGTTACCACACCTTTTCAATAAGTCATTTTAGGTGCTAATTAATGGTTAATGTAATGGGTGATTTAATAATTAATTATGTCAAAATGCTAAATTGAAATTAAAACTCAACTTTTTATAAAACCCAACCATAAGGTGACTATGTTTTTAACGCATAACATAATATATAAAATAAAACAGAAATATAAAACAGAGAATTTATGCTGTTTTCTCTTCTCAGTATACTCCAAATACTTGGAATTTTTTTCTTACTCTGTTGCACAGATGCAAAGAGGCTGATCGGCCGCAAATTCAGTGATCCAAAGGTTCAGGATGACATGGTACACTGGCCATTCAAGGTCATTCCTGACCCCACCGATAGGCCTATGATGGTAGTAAACTACAAAGGGGAGGAGAAACAGTTTTCGGCTGAAGAGATCTCCTCGATGGTGCTCACCAAGATGAAGCTTGTTGCCGAGGCTTATCTTGGATCAACTGTCAAGAATGCTGTTGTGACGGTGCCTGCTTATTTTAACGACTCTCAGCGTAGGGCCACCAAGGATGCCGGAGCCATTGCTGGCCTTAACGTTATGAGAATCATCAATGAGCCTACTGCTGCAGTAATCGCATATGTTCTAGATAAAAACGCTATTAGCTATGAGGGAAAAAATGTGCTCATTTTCGACCTTGGTGGTGGCACGTTTGATGTGTCTTTGGTGACGATTAAGGGGGGCATCATAAAAGTGCAAGCTATTGCTGGAGATACTCATCTTGGAGGCCAGGACTTTGACAATAGGATGGTGAATCATTTTGTAAAAGAATTCAAGCAGAAGAAGAATAAGGACATTAGTGGGAATCCAAAAGCTATTAGGAGATTGAAGACTGCTTGTGAAAGAGCCAAGAGGTTCCTTTCCTCCGCTTTTGAAACCACAATTGAGATTGAATCATTGTATGAGGGGATTGATCTCTTTTCGACTATCACTCGTGCTAAATTTGGGGAACTTAACATGGATTTATTCAACCAGTGTATAGAGTTAGTTAAGATGTGTTTACAGGATGCAAAGATGGAGAAGAGCAGCGTGGATGAGGTGGTGTTGGTCGGGGGGTCGAGTAGAATTCCAAAGGTGCAGCAGATGTTGCAGGAGTTGTTCGATGGAAAAGAGGTGTGCAAGAGCATTAACCCAGACGAAGCAGTGGCTTATGGTGCTGCCGCGCTAGCTGCCATGTTGAGTGGTGAAGGCAATGAGAAGGTGCAGAATCTGGTTCTTTTGGATGTCACTCCGTTGTCGCTTGGTATTGAATGTAACGGAGATTTGATGAAAATAATTATTCCAAGGAATACAACCATCCCTACAAGGAGGGAGGGATTTTTCACCACATTATCTGACAATCAGACTTTTGTGACGATTAAAGTGTACGAGGGTGAGAGAACGAGGACGAAAGACAACAATCTGCTAGGGAAATTCGTGCTCGAAGGGATTCCACCGGCACCCAGAGGTGTTCCTAGTATCAAAGAGTGCATCGACATTGACGAAAATGGTATCATGAGTGTGTCAGCGGAGGACATGGCGACCAGAAACAAGAAGAAGATCATCATCACCAATGACAGGGGTAGGCTGTCGAAGCAAGATATAGAGAAGATGGTGCAGGATGCCGACAAGTACAAGTGGGAGGACGACGAGTATAAGAAGAAGGTTAATGCGAGGATTGCTGTGGAGGACTATGCCTACGGCATGAGGAACACCATCAGATGCGCAGCCAACCTCACAGCAGCAGACAAGAAGAAGATGGAGGATGCTTTCATGTCTTTTATGCAGTGGTTGGAGTCAAACAAACATGCAGAGGCTCATGTTTTCAAAGACAAGATGAAGGAACTCGAGACCGTTTTCAAACCCATCAGCACCAAAGAATGAAACCTGATGATTCGCAGTGGCTCTTTTACCTTTTTGTCTATCAAGATTTTGTGGAGTTTGTTCTTGTTCCTTTTTTGCCGGTATGCACTGTATTAGACTTAAAAAATTATCGTTTATGGTTGCTAAAGTGTGACGATTTACTATGTTGATTTTTTTGTTTGAGCTTCTAATTTTGCCCACTGTGCAATATTGAAACAAATTTGCAATAAATAAATAGATTTATTGTCATCTATATATAATATAAAAGAGCAGTATAACGGTAAAATTTTACCGCCATATTTTCTCTCTCCATATTTCCGTTAATCTCTCAATTTAGTATCAAACTTTTTTCATATACGAAACACGAACTCCTCCACTTTGTTTCAAATTTTCTCCTAACGATGGAAAACAACAACAATTTCATCCTGCAAAAGAAAATCTCCAACCTCTCTCCAAAATCATTTAATCCATCTGCCTATTCTTCGATTCTTCTTCTGATAAGCCAGAGATTAAAGTAGAGGAACAAAATGAAAAGCAGATCGGAAGAAATCACATCTCCAATCAAGAACCAAAACCAAAAAATAGAGTAGAATTTTTGCTCCAACTGCTACCCAGAATCCATCGCTACAGTTATGAACAACAAAAACCTATATTTAAATTTTACTGTCCGCAAATGCAACCCACCTTATGATATATTTGAACATTACAATTTGAACAATAATATTTATACAAATTAGAAGAATGAGTAGAATTAGGTGATGAATTGTAGAAGATAAAGCAACAGTGAAATTATAGAAGAAGAAAACAAGAATTTTAAAGGAATAGCATAATGCACATTCTCTGTCTAATTGCGTAAGGCTAAATGCCTTTCTCTCGCCAAATTCGCCTCATCTTAACTGGTGGCTGCTCCGAGCACTAACAGAGATTCTTTGGGTTCACAAGGACGATTGCATTTTTATAGATGGATGAGTTCTTGAGTGGAGGTAGGGTGCGACAACCTGGCCGGAATATGGAGGCAAATAAATTGGTATTGACTGATTACATGAGTGAGAGGAAGAAGAAAGGGGTTGCGCCACCGTGGGATTAGGTTTAGAGATTCATTCATTTATCTTGCTTTGTTTCCCATTCCAATTTATTATTTGAATTGTTTTGGATAAGACATGTGGGCTTGCAACTATAGTGTAGATTTTTTTTTCTTTCGAGAATTACATGTAGATTCAATTTTTTGGGCTTTTATTTTATAGTAACATTTTTTTATATTATTAATTATTAGTAAATTTTAATATTGATAGTTTAGCTATAATTTGCTCGAGTGATTATATAAAAATGGAGTTTTCTCTTTCTATTTTTTTTCTTCCATTTTTTCTCTCTCTTCTTTCATTAATTTTTTCATTGTTTTTCTTTCTTTTTTTCTTTTATAATTTTAATTGTTTTCTAAATATCGTTAAATTTAATTTATTAAAAAAATATTCAATATGCATCTTAAGTTTAAGTTCATAACAAGATCTTTAATATAATATAAAAATCATTAATAATAAATTTAAAATGAATAGGTTATTAAATTTTAAAATATTTTATTTTCTTTTTCTTTGTTATAATTTTACAACTTTTTTATTTATGTCTGTGTATGAAAATATTTATATATTTATTATTATGTGGAATACTTTATAATAATATTGTGTATATTAATTTTTGTTATTAAATAATTTAAAATTATTTAATAACTATAATTATCTTTACACTTTATACATAGTTGAAAGTTACGTTTTTAAATTTAACATTTTATTGATTAGTTGATATTATTTTAAACTATATTTTATATTTATTTATATTTTAATTATGTTTAATATATATATATATATATATATATATATTTAAAATATCATTTAATTTCGATTTTGCCGTGCATCGCACGGATGGGCGCGTACTAGTTCAGAGTAATAAATAAATTTAAAATGAAAAATTTATGATCGTTTAAAATGTCATAATTAATTTTTGTTCGTTCTCATTTATCTTTAATTTGAACATCATACTATTTTTTTTATTTTATTTTCGTTTATTGGTGAAAAAAATAAATAGATGTCATTGTTTCCCTTTCATAAAAAAGTTTACATGGTTGTTTAATTATAATTATTTTAAATTTAAATATTTTTAAATTATAGTCGTTTTTAATTCAATTAAAGAGAAGAAATTTTGTATTAATTTTAATGTGAATTTGCAAATAAAAAATTAATTATATATATTAAAATTAAGATTTAAAATATTATATAGATTATTTTAATTATGCATAAGAATTATTTATTTATTAATAAACATATTTATTGTTATATCTTCCTTTTATATTATTCGTATTTTTCCTGATCTTTAAGTTAGTTTTGGGTTGTTTAAATATGAACTCTTACTAATAATGCCATTTTGAATTTTAAGATCCCAGTTCCGTTATATTAAATAACGTCTATCAGTTTTGTTATATTGACAATTTAGTATTATTTGCTCAAAATGAGATTGACTTACATGATTTGTTTTATAATCTATAAATTTAATTATTATTATTATTATACAATACTCATTAAGTTGATAATATAATAATTATACATTATTTTAAATCAAATACTTATATTTAAATTAACACTCCCTTCGTCTACGATATTGTTTCTACTTTGTGAACGGTACAAGTTTTAAAAAGTGGTGAATAGTAATGAGTATTGTTGTTATTGGAGTTTGGGTCTCATTATATTATGAGTATAGTTTGTGGACCATACTGTTATAAATGGAAGTGAAAATAATATTGTGCACATACTAAAATGACAAAAGTGAAAACGTGGACGGAGGAAGTATAATTTTTTTGTTACTGGTTAATCTAATTCATAAATAAGACACTTTACATAACTTCAAATTTTAAAAATAAATAAATATATCGTGACACGTGCATCGCACGTGAAGACGCACTAATTCTCTTAAAATTTTAGAAGGGAGCGTATAAAATGTTTGCACTAGTTATGTAAAATTAAACATAAGGTATTCTGTAAATAAAATCAATTACAAAGGTCAAAATGCCAATTTCATTTTATAAATAAATTGAATTAGAAAGTTAAAGTTGTAAATTACATTGTCCAATCAAATAACCAACAATTAATATAATTGAAAACCACCAAAAAAATTTAGAACCATTGAGATATGCAATCATATTTATTTTATAATAAATATTTAGTATAATAAGATATTATATCACTCGGTATTTTGATTTTCTTATTGAGATATGCTATATTATTTATTTTATGTTAAATATGTACTATAATAAGATATCGTGTCAATATTTAAATAAATAACATATTAAATACAATTTATTCTGGAAAGGAAATTATAAAGCTTCCATATTGAATATCATGTCGCTTATAGATTTAGGTTGAAACATCAGGTTTGTACCCCCATTCGTGAACAACTAGCTGAAAATTTTAGAGAGATTTTTTTTTTTAATCTCTACTTCAATCTCTTTCATCCAACTCTAAACTACTACTACACCTTAGCTTGTTCATCTAAATAAGATCTAAAAAAATAGGTACTACTACATAGGGCTGTCTAAATGGTTATCGGGTTTCGGGTATCCAATTAACCGAACCGAAATTTTCGGGTTTGGGTATCCAATAACCGAAAAATTCAGGTAATGGATCGGTTTCGGTTATTATTTTTTTGGAAATTTCGGTTATCGGTTAACCCGAAAAACCGATCGGGTTAACCGAATAACCGAAAATTATTTTATTAATTATTTAATATATATATTATCAATATATCATATATAATATATTATATATTTGTAAATTAATATATAAATATATTTGTAAATTATTATATATATATATATTATATAATATATTTGTAAATTATATTTTTAAATTTACATATATATTATATACAAAAAATTTACATATATATTATATATTTGTAAATTTACAAATAATTTACATATATATTATAATATATTTACAAATATATTATATATTTGTAAATATATATTATATATTTGTAAATTTACATATATTTGTAATTTCTTTTAGAGTAGATAGAGCAAAAATTATTTGAATTTTATTTTTTAAATGGGTATTTCGGATATCCAAATAACCCAATTGGTTAACCGAAGCGGGTATTGGGTAACCGAACTTCTAAAACGGTTCGGGAACGGTTATTGAAATTTGGCAATTTCGGGTTCGGGTAACCGAAAATTCGGGTACGGGTAACCGAACCCGAACCGATCGACAGCCCTACTACTACTACAAGCAAATGTTATGAATTTGGGTGTTTCAATTACTAGTAGTGTGTCATTAGAGAAGAAAGAAATAATTTATGATTTTTAAAATAACTAATGTTATAAAATGTAGTACTAGTTTACGCTTATATAAGGCGCCCCAAATATTAAATTTTGGATCCGCCGCTATCTAGTCCATTAACGTCATTCCTAAAAAGTAAGAATAAATAATTAAACCCTACGTGTCATGTAAAGTTCATCAATGATTAAATCTCTTCATCTTTGATGGAAAATGTGGAAAATACATATTTTCATATTTTACCTATTCTTTTCACATGTTATGTAAAGTGGATATTTTAAAGTTAAGGAATTTGGGGCTTTGAAAGGATAGAGTGAATATAGAAAGGGATATAAGTGTTAGGGTGTAGGGTGTGCTTTTAGTGAGAACTGCAAGGAGAGACTGACAAGCATGGTAAGGTCATATCAAAAAATAAAAGAAAATGGTGGCTAAGAGGTAATATATTTTTTTAATATTATATAAAATAAGGGGTTATAAAAAATAAAATGAGAATTACAAACAAAACTATCGTAAATTAATAAAGTGAACCCAAGACCATCTCCTTTTTGTCGTAGGAGCGGTTCCCACAAAACAAACCAGATTGAAACCAAGAAACAACGACAAACAATCGACACGAAGGAACTACGTGATTCGGCCAACGGCCTACATTTACGAAGGGTCAAATGTATCTTTATTACTTCTTCACCGGAGGTAAACCACCACACCGCAACAACAAGAAGCTCGACTCGATTTACAGTAAGATAACCTCTCTCTCTCACAGCTACTCTGCAACTCATGCAAGGAAGAAGATAACCTAATTAACCGAATCTGACTCAATACATAGCTCATCAAACGAAAAGACGACGTATGAGAGAAAGCGCAGCAACATTAATAAAAACGCTATGCGACTAACTAACACACTAAAATTGCAAAAGAGTCCCTCGGTTATTCAAATAGACCATAACGATCCATGATCAGCTTCGAAGACACAACTAGTGTTCACTTTCCTTAAAATTTAGCCCAACAGTCTTCTTTTTCTTTTTCCCTCCCTTCACAAGCCCATCTCCACACACACACATCTAATGTGAGAATTACTTTGTTGAAAGTCACTAATCAAAATCATTCTTTTTGGAAAACTCGATTATATATACTAGTGCGCAACCCGTCGAAATTCGACGGGAAATTATTTTAACTTATTATATAAATTATTTTTAAATTTATTTAATTTAAGATAATATAGTTGAAATTATATTAATTTGAATCAAATTCCTTAATTAAATGTTAACCTTTTATTAGAATAATAAATATTCTTTTTATGTAGATTTTTATTTAATAATATTTTGAAAAATGTATCGATATTGAAAATTTTATTTCATTTGAGCATCATCTCGTCTGAACCTTGTATGATCATATCATAATCTAAATTTCGGAAGACGACAACTAACGTTTGAACATCAGACTTTTGAGTATCATCTCGTCTAGACCTTAAAATACAGAAAATGAACTTTTATGCATCAAGTTTTTTTAACATCACTATTTGGAGCTTTAAAAATCAAAGTTGAATTGTGAGATTGTATGATTTGGAGCTTCTAACATCATAACTAACTTGTAAACATCATTTTGTATGGAACTTGAAAAAATCTTGACAAACTTTTATGCATTATTAGTTCTAAATATTATAATTGGGTTCCAAGAATCATCTCGTTTGGAGTTTAAAAAAATAAATTTAACTTGTGAGTATCATCTCATTTGAACTTTGAATGACCACAATTAAGTTACAAGAATTATCTTGTGTGTAGCTTTAAAGATCATTATCATCTTTAGCTTGTAAGATCATAACTAACTTCTAAACATACTCTTGTATGCAGCTTGAAAAATCTTGACAATTTTTTGTGCATTATTTCATTTGGAGCTTGAAATATCATAATTGAGTTTCGAGCATCATTTCGTTTGAAATTTAAAAGAATAAAATGGACTCGTAATTATCTTCAAATCTTGAGTTTCGAGCATCATTCCGTCTGAAAACTGAAAGAATAAAATTGACTCGTGAACATTATCTTGTTTGAAGTTTGAAATACCATAACTAAGTTTTGAAAATCATCTCGTGTGTAGCTTAAGAAAGTTGACACGAGATTCAAATTGTATTAATTTATTTAGTAATTTAATTGATAAATTTTCATAAAAAATCTATGTTGAATCCAAATTTTATTTTTAAAATTTTATACAAAATATATTATTTTATAATCAAATCAAATTGAAGAAATAATTTACTTAATCAAACCAATTTATTTTTTCAAATTAAATTAATTAGACCGTGTATTTAATTAAATAATTTTTGTCAAATTAAATTGACAAAACAATTCAAATTGTATTAGTCTCAATCATTCCGCCAATTAAATGTAAATTTTTAATTTGGAGAGCAAGAGCTTATTCTTGTATAAGTTTTATTTTGGTGAAATCTTATAAAAATACTCAATGTGAAATGAGGAGATTTATATGAATTCTTCACTCGATTGAGATTCTTATAAATTTGATATATGATTAAAGATTTCTAATATATTTTAACATCATATCCTCTATTGTTCTTTATTTAAATTCTTCATTTATGCATTACTAATTTCATAATTTATCTATCTATCTATCTATTATTATTATTATTATTATTATTATTATTATTATTATTATTATTATTATTATTATTATTATTATTATTATTATTATTATTATTATTATTATTATTATTATTATTATTATTATTATTATTGTAGTAATGGACGAACAGAAACAAATAAAATTTGCAGAAATGAAAAATATATTTTTCTTCTCTATATAAATAAAATGTATGGATTTATTTTATAAAAAATAAAAATAAAATTTTAATTATTTTGATAGACATAAAATAAGATTTTGTTTTAAAGTAATCAGTTTATAGAATTTGTGCCTTATTATGCAAACATGTAAATCAATGACCGGACCCGTTTATAATTTAATATACATGCATGTCTCAATTCAAACTTAATTTAAAATTAATTTTATTGAAAATTAAGAATATAAATATTATATATATATATATATATATTATATTCATATAATATAATATAATATATTGCAACATATATATATATATATATATATATAATATATGTACGCTATTGAGAAATATAAAATTAATAACAAATATACATCTAATCACTAACATTCAATTAAAATAATTTATCGTATATAGATTATAATTTTTTTTATTATCAAACATGTAAATCTAATTTTTATCTAGAAAAAATAAATAATAAAATTTATTAATTTAGATTATATGTAATGTTAATATTATTATATATATATATATACATTTATTATTAATTATATTTATTATGATTAATGAATCTTTATATAGAATGTAATAGTTAATTAATTAATAAATGATGAAGATTATATATGGTAAATTTTGAAATGGTGAGATTTTAGATATGCCACATAGGTTAAGGCTTAATCCTATTATATAATAGATTTAAAAAATCAAATTCTTGACATCCAATCATAAATTATCATTTTCACGACCAACCAAATAAATTAAAGCCGTTAATATTGTTCTTCCGTTCAAGTATTGAATGCTTACATTGACAACTAGGTCGGCAAATGATGGAAAGACTAGATTAATATTTTATTTAATTTTGTCGCTAGTTTATTGTGATAATGGCACATGACTTGTCTAATTATTTAACGGCTTCTTCGACCGTTCGACCACAATAGTCAATATATATAGGATAATTAGAACGAGTTTATCTGTTTATGAATATGATGACGTGGATCTAAAATTACTTTGATTTTAGAGTCCCCACAAGATCCTATTGTCGCAATTAATGTCTCATCATACATTTTTAAGTTCCTTTTTAATAATTGAATGTAAATAATATTTCATAAATCTATATTCATTATTTCAAAATTTCATTATATTCATTAATTATGAATTAGAGACTCGTCCCAAATTTCACTAGATTCAACTTAGTAAGAACTACGAAAGCATTTCATTATCTTAATAGTAGGAGTAATATCTTTTGAGTTGAACATCTTTATAATACTGTGTGCACAGTAAAATTTATAATGCACGTCATCTTTAGAAGTGATTCAGTTTTTTTTTAAATACTAATCATAAAATAATCCTATAAATTAAATTGAAATGATGAAATCGGTTATTTTGAATGGTTCCAATTATTATAACTAAAAACTACGACCTTTCTTGGGCTCGTCCCAAATTCCACTATGATCAAATCTTCAGCCATCATGCAAATGTTTGATTGGATTTCGCCTAATTCATACACGATGTATATATAAAGATTTAAACTCAACACATTCTCATTTGTTAAGTAGATTGACCAAGTCTTTCATCTTTTATAACACTTCATAAAGTTTACTGCTGATTTGATTTTTAATAATAATGTTTCTGTCGACTAATGCTTTTGAGTGACTTAAAGGTGGAATTATTAAATTTGTGATAGAAAATTACAATTTCGAGTCATAGATTACTAACACTCTTACATTTATTTACCTAATTGTACGCGATTTTCTAATACTCTAAGAAAGCATTTGATTGGAGTGGTAAAGCATGATTCATAAAATAAAGAGATAATATATCAAATTAACCCATTTTTTGTAGTAAATTTAAAATTTATCCATTCAAATAAAAAATTTATGTAATGGCAATTTTTTGTGCTAAATGATTAAATTGCTCCTACCATTAAAATTAAAAAGGTAGCTACAAATTCATCCTCACAAACACACTACGCATTTCAAAAAAAAAATCACACCAAATCTCTCTCTCTCTCTCTCTCTCTCTCTCTCTCTCCCCCCACCCCCCCTCCCCGTATGCTCTCTATCTCTCCGGCCAGCAGCTGCCCAACGGATTGGGGTATGGCATTGAGGACGTTGATCCAATCGTAGTTGTGGGAGGTGTTGCGCCAGACGACGTAGATCTCGCGGCGGTCGAGGGTGGCATCGGAAGTGACGACGATGTAGCTGATCCAGTTGGACTCGGGGTTTCCAAGCCTCACGATAGAGAGAGTGGAGGAAGACAGCCTCGGCGACGCTGACCCTGGCGGTGGCTTGGCAAAACCGGAGCGGAGGATGAGGCGGCGGAGCTCCAGGTTTAGGGGCTCCAATAGGCCATTCCAATCGTTGCTGACAACCAGATCCAGCCATGACGCCTATTTCCTATTGCGAATTCCCTTTAATTTCTATTGTCTAATTTTGCAAGTGATAGTTAATTAATAATATTGAATTTACAGTCAGATCTATGAATTCAAAATTTATAATTCTTGAATTTATGATCAGATTTATGAATTCACAATTTAATTTTCTAAAATTCTCAATCATATCTATGAATTCACAACTTAATGTTATTGACACTTCAAAACTTGAATTCACGAGTAACATTATTTTTAGTCGTGAATAATTTTTTATTTTTTTTTATCTTAGTGACCAATTTTTAAATTTATTATTCCAAAGTAGCTATTTTCAAAATCCACTCTAAAATAAATCAACTTAATCACGTGTTTCGTTTGTATGATTCGGCAAGTGATGGATAACTCGACTTGCATTTTAATCATCAATTTGAATTATTTATCACTCAAAGTTAGATGAATTATTTAACTAATCATTCTTCAATCCTATTAATTTTATCAATTTTATTTATCACATCCACTAGTTCAAACGCCTCATAAATATATTTTGTAGAATTTTTGTTCGAGTTGCATAAGGGCAGCCGTGCTGCAGTGGAGCTCAAATATTCACTTTTACATATGTTAATTAAGTCAATTGATTGGATGTCTACATTTTACGTCCTACGCATCAAATGAGAGTTCTAATTAATGCTTTGCTTCTGCGATTCTACACAAATACATACTCCCTCCCTCCCACGAAACATGACACAATTTTCTTTTTGATCTGTCTCACGAAGCATGACACGTTTCTAAAAATGGTAAAAAATTTATCATTTATTCACATTTTCACTTTTTCACCTACCACACTTAACACACAAAATATCAATTTTTTAATTCTCGTGTCGAAAAAAAATGTGTCATGCTTCATGGGACGGAGGGAGTATTATATTTGTGAGTTTTTTTTCTAATATATTGTAATCTAAAAAAATACCAAGTATGGCTAAATTTTAATCAATTTGGCCAACAAATAAAAAACTTGTAATAAGTCTAACTTGCACATACTTTTGTCATGGAAATGAAGGTTGACTCAAGATTGAATAATTAAAGATACAAGGACCACAATTAATGAAAAATAAGCCGCCCATTTCGAAAAATAAAGTTGTGATAAAGAGTTAATGAGTTTCCACTATAAAGTCCCATAATGGTAGGTTTCGGACAGGGACTTTTAGTTCTGGAGCCTTCTTAAATTATTACTTCTATAATTAATCGGCAAACTATAATTTTAATTTTATTTGCGTAATTGGTTCAGTTGGTCGGGCCGGGATAATCACATTTGTTAAATGGAGTAATTAAGTTTAGTAAAAGTCAAATATAGGCCTTAATTTCTATATTTTTTCACTATAGAATTAAGTAATGTTATAGCTTTTGTACTTTTAAAACATCATAGAATAAAATAAACACTAGTCCCACGAGGGGAGGATAACTTTGAATGTTAATAGGTCTATAATTGTCAATTCTATTTATAGTATGAAAATATTCAATTTTTGTTATCAATAGTATATCCGTGGGCGTCCATTCTAAATTATCATCACCTGCAAATTCTACTATGTGCATATGAGAATTTTGTTGAGAAAAAAATAAAATACAAATACCAGCTCAGTTTCGAAGTTATCACGTAGATATATAAGTATCTGCATATTTTGTGGATTAAGAGGGACAAAGCATATAATCTCTCTACTTTATAAATAATAATCTATGTGTTTTTATATTTTTTTTTCTCTCTTAAAATAAGTAATTTTTATCACCATCCAAAAAATATTTAGAAAACAAATTTCAAGAATATCCAAATATACATGTTTGAATATTTATCTACCTACATATACGTACAGGAAAGAAATTCTAATTTAATATTTCTATTACGTTATAAATAAACTACATTAAGAACTCAAGTAAACCTTATATAAGTCATAAAATCGTAAAGCAAATTTAAGAAGTGTCGGTATAAAACTCTGACGAAAAATATTTAATTATATATATTTGATAGAATAGTTCGCAAAAAATATAGTCTTTGATGGAAGATTAAAATTATTACTTTTGTTTAGTAAATGTGGTCAAAATGATCAAAACAAGTTGACTGCGTATTTGAATAAGGGTTAATAATATTTTTATTCCTAATTTTCAGTATTTTTCAAAAAATGTTCGTAATTTTTATTTTTTATTTTAAATTTTTAGCCTTTTTCAAGAAAGGCCTCGTTAGTAAAATTGAGCGATAAAATGATGAATCACCTAATTGAACTCATAGGCGAAACCACGTTCACGCATATATGTTTGATGACAAAAATTGGATATTAGTGAGTCCTAAAATATGCCCAATGCTTTCTTGTGACATGGAACTAATCTTGTGTTCAAACATTGAATAAAATATACTACTATTCCCTCTCAAAAAAATATACAACTCGCCTTAAATATATATACACAACTATTATTGTTTTTAATCGTTTTGAAGAAACGGATTCATTGAAGTCAAGTCTGATGACCTAACTCCCATTTGGCTATTTAATAAAAAGAATTATGGCGGGGCTACACGCGTTATCAAGAACGCCATACATGACAATAACATTAACATGGCAATCAAGGAAGAATGTCACTATTTACTTTCTTTTCTGGTTTAAATATGTCAACCTAGATTTGAATTCTCCCCTCAAATTATTATTAATTTTAAAATTGATGTCACTTTTGAAATGTTCCAATAATATCGTTTATGTAGCAAGTTATGCTCCCACGTAAATGGAGATTGATTTGTTTAAAACACGTTTATAAACGTCATTTACTGTAAAATTTCGATTTTTTTTATACACAAATTTATCAAAATATCTCAAAAAGTAGAAGAAATCCATCATTTTTCCGACCAAACTCTTTCATCATTTTCGCCCTCCACCAATTTTAGGAGAGAGAATTATGACTTATGAGCATTGAACCAATCCCACATAAATTCATGAATTTTTGTCATTTTTAAATTTTTTCATGATATTTAAAATTGATAAATTAATATATTAATTGAAAATTCATTCTTAATATTCCCTCGGGTACAATTATCTCCAAATTAAAATTAAGATATACATCAAAATTGTCAGCATGGTGTGATTATATAAGACTAGGGCCATTTTACTCGTTGGACGATCGCATCACGCTAACAATTCCGATGTGCAGGTCAACTTTAAAATTAAGATAAATATCGAAATTGTCAGGATGGCATGATTGTATAACTAAGACTAAGATCATTTTACCCGTTAGACGATTGCATCACGCTGACAATTCCGATATGCATGTCAACTTTACATTAATAATGAATTTTCAAATTCAAGATAAATTTGTCAATTTTAAATATAGTGGGGAAAATCAAAAAATGATAAAAAAAAAATCGTAAATTTATAAACAATTAACCCTTATTATTATTATTATGTTAGATTAAACCAATACAATTATCAGCATAACTACGACGTATTGTAGTGAGCTTTCGGATAATCTGTGTATAAAGTTCGAAATGTTGAAAAAATTAGAATAGGGAGTAATTCGAAGCTAGTATTTTACAAGTTGCTGGTGCTTTTTTAAAAAACTTTAAACAAAAAATTGGCATCCATTATTTTAGGATAAGCCCAAGCAAAAGATAATCCATTCTTCGAATAATTACAGAACCTAGCATATCCAAATATTCGAAACCCCCACAAATTTCATTTATCCAGGATGCACACCGCTATTAAATACTAATAATAGTGAAAATATACCTTTGTTTCAAAAAAAATAGTGAAAATATACCTACCATTCCAGAAAAGTAAAGTTGTCAAACAATGCATTAATGTGATGAAACATGGATTCAAGATCTCACTGGATTTGGTAACTATTCGAAATATATTATACAAAAAAAAAAAAAAAAAGGTCATCGAAACATCAATTTTGATTAATCTTCAATCAATGATTTTGTTCAAATCTCAAATCTCATTTTTTTTAATTAAATGATGCTTCATCTCCACAATATGTCCCTAATTACGCACAATTTACTACACATATATACTGAGAGAGAGATTAGCATCAACAATTTCCACTGATATCTAACATCCATCCACACACATGTATTACACAAAAAGTCAAAAAGAAATATTTAAGTAAAAAAGAAAAAGAAACTTCAATCCTAACACCTAACATATAACGGATCAAATCCAGGAGGAAAGCAGATAGAGTCATAGAGAAACAGATTTAACAGCAATATCATTGGAATTTTCTCGATTCAAAATTCTATCAACTTCAATTCAATCGAGACGAACTATTCCAACAAGCGATCCTCACATCACGCGCTTACCGGACTTCGGCGGCCGGCGGCGCGTCTTCTCGCCCTTCCCGAAAGCACCGCAGCATCCGAACGCCGAAACCCTAGGCGAAGGCGGCTCGACCGCCGGAGAAACCTTCCCGGTACGGAAACCCCTCCCGCCGTTGGATCGGCTCCTCTCGATCGTCAATCCGGCTGGCGGCGGCGGCGATTTCTTCACGGCGGTGGCTGCCGGATCCTCCTGAGTCTCCTTGCTGTTGCTGCTGCTCTCCTCCTTCCGCTCGTTCGCGAGCTTATTAAACTCGCCAGCGAGGAATTTGTCGTCCCACACGAATCCCGACGAGCCTTGTCGCCGGAACGATATGGCAGATCTCTGCAAGCTCTCCATTAACGACCTCGAGATTTGTCTGCAGCTCTAGATTTTGTGTGTTGGGTTGAAAACTGGATTAGTGGTGGTGGGATTGTGTGGAGATTTTCTTGGATGATGGCTCCGAAATCGGAAATGTTTTATTTGTGCAAGTGACTGCTTTGGACTGCGAACTTTTCTTGGTGGTGGGTGCGCGTAATAGTGTGTGTTGTGCGTGTTTGGATCAGTCGTGTGTGGGTTCGGTAATATATAGGCCCCTTGAAATGGAAATTTCATAGGAGTATTAATATTATTATAAGTAACTTCTCATATTTTCTCGAATATTGAATTGTTTTACATTCTTTTACTAAATATAAATAGTTATTGATTACATTCAGTAAAAACACAATAAAAATTTATACTACAAATAATAATAATCCATGATAAACTATATTTTAAAAATAAATTATTGAAATATAAATTTAAAACCATTGATTTTCTTTATGCGTAGGGGAAAGAGACTTTGCTTCAGATCTCGACCTATATATAGTATATTTTAAATATTTCATGATGTTTATGTTAATATCTTTCTTATGTAAGAGATCATTGGTTCAAGTTTCACCAACATTATATGAGTTATATAAATTTATTTAGATATTTGGCCTAACTTATGTGAGCTTGATAGTTGTTTTGTGTATGTATTTATATTGACATCACTTTGGGTTGCATTTATATTTGTTTGGATATTTGATCTATAACTTATGCTAGCTTAATAGTTGATTTGAGTATGGCCTAATTTGTATTTGCTTGATTAATTCATTCTAATATATTAAATTTCATCGTATAATATGTATCTTATATCTTAAAAGAAATAACGTATTAGACTATTAGTTCATTAATACTATTTTTTTAAGAGTTAATAGCCGAAAAATACACGAACTTTTACGAAATTTGCAAATTGCAAATGAGCTTCAAAAATAGCCTCAGAATACATCACTTTTTAATTTTGTTGCAAATTGCACATGGGTTGACCACCACCTTGATCGGTGGTGACGTGGCTCCCGGAATTTTCGGACGTGGACTCACCGGCATTCAAAACGACGTTGTTTTGAGTATTATAAATTAAAAAAAAATAAAAAATAGAAAAAGGTGAGAGGCGATGGACCAAAGGCGCCTTCCCGTCTGGACATCGCACCTTCTTTGATGGTTTGGTTGGTGGAGGTGATGGACCAAAGCAGGCGCGAACTGGGGTTTGTTGTTGTATGGTGTGTGGGTCGAAGAAGGTGAGAGGTGGCAGTGGCTCTGCCACTGATAGAGGCGGCGTCGCGTCGCTGGGGGTAAAAAGGGGAAAATCCCCATATCTGGCAGTGGCGGCAAAGGGCTGCAGCCATGGCGCTCCTGGCGGTGGAGGAGGATGAAGGCGGCGACGCTGTTGGAGAGGAGGGGTTTGATGGAGGCGGATAGAGAAGCGACGTTGTGTTGGTCGGAGAAGGTGAGAGGTGGCGGTTGAGTGGAGGTGGAAGAGGGGAGGTCACGGCGCAGCTGCTCCTCGCCGGAGAAGCAGGAGGCGGACAAGGTTGCATTTTTTTTATTTTTATTTTTTAGTAAATTCTTCAAAATATCAAAACGACGTCGTTTTGCTCACGTGGCTTGCTAGCGTGTAAAAAAAGCCACGCAATATGCCATGTAATGTCCACGTAATCACCGGTCAAACCTATTCCTCGCCGGAAATTTCGCCATGTGCAATTTACAACAAAATTAAAAAGTAATGTATTCTGAGGCTATTTTTGAAGTTCATGTGCAATTTGCAAATTTCGTGAAAGTTCGTTTATTTTCTGACTATTGACCCTTTTTGTAAAGGCTACAAAAGTTCTAATAGATTTAAGACTATGGATTTAAATATTCATGATGGAGGAACTTGATTATGCGGATATAAAGTATCATATCAATATATCATTGTAATAATTTGATGAATCTTGATCTAACTTGGAGAATTTTGACACATTAGGATTTAAAATGATTCGTAGATCTAGTAAGAATATATGAAAGTGTAATATCTATCTTTTTTTTAAGAGGGAACATCTATCTTTTATTTACGTGTGAATATCTTTAGTAGTGTCTTCCATTTTTATGCATATGAATCTCGAATATTATAACCAACATATCTTTGTTAGATCTGACTAATAGAATCACCTACAATTTTTTTTTAATAAATTCTCTAAAATAGTGTTGACATTTTAAAGATCTTACTCATCGTGATATAATATAAGCTATTGGTGTTTCCTCAAACAAAAAAAAAATATATATAAGTATTTTTTATTTATTTTTCGAAATGTGTTCAAAACATTATTATGGCAGACATTATCTTTATTTATTTTTTGAAATGTGTTCAAAATATTATTATGCAGACATTGATGTATGAGAAAGAGAGGAAGGGAGAGACAGATGAGTTTAGATGGTCTTTGTCCCACATGAGGTTTTATCTGTGGATGTTTGTACGATATGTATCACTCACATGTTCTAATAAAATATTCATATTCATATATATTTTTGAGCATTTTTAGTACATTGGTGCTATAAAAGACGCTATAATCCTCATTTTCATTTAATTCTATTTTTAGTTTTCGATTTTAAAATTAAATATTTCATTAAAATTGAAATTAAAATTACATTAATTAAAATAAAATATAGGATTTTAAAATTAAAAACATTACAATAATTAAAAATTAGGTAAAAAACTAAAAGAACTAAAAATTTTAGGATTTTAAAATTAAATAAAAAAAACAAAATTAAAATAAAAATTCAAATCAAAATCAAAAAATAAAAATAAGAATAAAAAAAACCAGCCACGCCTATTCTCCTTTTCTTTTTCTCTTCTTTCTTCCCCCATTTTTCTGCAAGTCTGCTCTCCTTCTCTCTTTCTATTTTTTTTACCGCGTATGCACTACGTAAAACCATTATCATCATTTGTGCCTGGCACGTCGGTCGCTTCCCCCAGCGCGCACACATGCGCAGCGTGCCGGCTCGGTCTGACACGCAAAGAGGTGCTGGAAATGCTCTTATAAACAATTATAAATATCTTATTAGAATTTCTCCAAAAAAAATCTTATTAGAACATTTAGTAGTTGTATCTAATAAGACATTGCACAATGTTGATGTGGCAAATGAGTTTTTGTGTTTGTCTCATAATTTTATTTTGTTAATTTATGCGAAATTTTTGAGACGATTGGGGTATATATTATTGGAAAGGAATTTTTTTTTTACAAACAATCGTTTTATTAACCTTAAGATTTTCTATTGATTGACAACCACAAATACTTGTGAACTTTTTAATGAATATATTCGTATCTTAACTTTCACTTTTTAGTGAATATATTCGTATCTTAAACTTAGACATAAGTCTTTACCAAAAGTTACAAATACAAAAGAATATATATATAGGGGGAGGTTCAAATAAGAACCACTAAATAAAATTAGAACAGAGAACCATTTTAAACCATTCGATCATCAAGATCTACGGTGGATGCATCATCTTGGTGGATGAATGCAGATCCTGGGTTCGAATCCTGAAGGGAGCAAAAAATTTATTATTTCGGATGCATTAAATTTAATAGCGAATGCATTAATTTATATAGTAGATGCATTGATTTTAGTGGTTCTTATGTTCTCACGATAAGTGTGGTTCTCACTATAACCGCACCCTATATATATATATATATATATATATATATAGTATATATAATACAAAATGAAGAACATAGCAAAAGATTTTCAGCTTAATACTACAATCAAATAAATAAATCAAACCCTGGAATATTAGGCAATGGATGAAAATGTTCTGTTACAATCTCTCTCATGTGTGTGAGATTATTCTTACTTCTTAGATACCCCCTTCATCCACCAATTCGTGTCCTAGGGAGAGGGCTCAGAGAGGCATGAATTTTAAGAAAAAAATGTAGTACTATTATTTATTTGTTGAGTGGATAAAGAAGCACGATTTAAAAAAAAAATGATTTATTTGTTAAGAAAATAGTACTAATTACTAAATATTGGTAAAACACGAATTGATGGACATACCAAAATAGAAATTAGAATATGAATTGGTGGACGGAGGGAATATATATGACCGCTATATATATATATGAGTATGTATAATAGTATCTTTCAATCTTTTAAGATGTTGATATGATTTGAATTCAAAATCGTTTATTATGAATCGTCACTTAATTCATTAGACTAACTCAGACATTGTGTATAATATATGTGCACAATCATTTCATACAAATTTGTATAACAAAAATATATGAGTTACTCTTTCCGTCCCATTAATCCATTATAATTAAATGTTTCACTTTTCATAATGAGATGTTTCATTATAAATGTCTCATTCCTTTATTGACAATATATTATCTTTATATACTTATTATTTAAATAATTTTCATCAATCCACTTTATCTACTTTCTATACATTTCTTAATATCTGTGCTTAAAAAGTAATGAGGCATATATAATGAGATAAATGGAGTAGTAATTATTTAAGGTTCAACCTTTGGCTCGGGTTTTAAAAATGGTTTGACCTTCAAAAAATGGAAAGGTCAAGTTTCTAATCGTTTAATTTTATCGCAATTCCTTATATTGAATTGTTGATCTCATCAATGAAATTATCTACGAATTTAATTTTAAGATCACATCGTGTTTAACCATTATAATTTGGAATTTGAGACTTGCGTATTGGCTTAACTACTCGTGTAATTTTGAAGACTCGATGAAAGGTCAAAATTTTTTCATATATACTTTTGAAGATCCTATCATTTTTCAAACTCGGCCCAAAAATAATTCATAAATGTAATTAACTTAAATACAATTAAAAAATAAAAATCAGCATGTTTCGCTGCAAAAGATCCTCTATTTTGGTTTATAATTAAATATTATGACATATTTGTACTGGAATATTAAATGAATTATTGCTTACCACATGACAAAATAATATTCTCCCATCTTTTTGTAACGTCTATACACTTTGACCAAGTTACCTGGCCGTTATCCTCTTATGGCTCTCACCTGAGGAAAAAACAAAGTCAAAAAGCTGACATGGCAAAGTTTTCAATCTTGAGATACTCACCAATGTATTAAAATAAAATGTTACGGCGTGTGAGTTGGCCAAGCGGTAAAAATTTAATGTCCAACACTAAAAGTTTTGAGTTCGAGTTCTTTGTGTGGCGTGATTTTTAAATTTTTTTATTTAATTTTGTTAGCTTAAAGAAAAAAAAATATTATAGTTTACGTGTGTTGACCTAACAATAAGTGATTAAGAGGCGAAATTTTTTATGCCCACTTTGTTAAGTTAAAAATTAAAAATGCCCACTTACTTATAAAAGCTTGATCCTATGCCCAAAATATCTAAATTACCCTTCATGTCTCAATCAATATACTTGCAAGATAAAAAATAGCTAGCTGTCGGAAAGTAGGCTGCCGCCCGGGCAGCTACTTTTTAGGACGGCAAGCTACTTTTTCGGGGCGACAAGCTACTTTTCTACCAGAAAAAGTAGTTTGCCGCCCGGGCGGCAACCTTGGGTGGCAACCTACTTTTCCGACAAAAACTACTTTTTCTTACATTTTTCTTATACATTTGTACTTGTGTCAGAAAAATGTAAGACATTACACAAAATTCTATCAAAAACTACTTTTTCTATCAAAAATGTAAGACATTACAGAAAAATGTAAGACATTACACAAAATTTTTCTTATTCTTTGAGGAGCTCAAAGAATTCTATCAAGTATCAAGTGAAGTCTTGCAAGAATTGAAGAGCTTCAAGTATCTCCAAGAATTCTATTCAAAGCTTCAAGTATTCTTCAAGTATCTTCAAGAATTCTATCAAAGCTTCAAGTATTCTTTAAGTATCTTCAAGAATTCTATCAAAGCTTCAAGTATTCTTTAAGTATCTTCAAGAATTCTATCAAGTCTTCAAGTATTCATCAAGTATCCTTCAAATCTTCAAGATCTTCAAGGCAACATTAAAGTATCCTTCAAATCTTCAAGTATTTCTTCAAAGCTTCAAGGCGTTCTTACAAATTCTAAGAACGCTCTTCAAATCAAATCAAGTTCAAAAGCTTCAAGGCGTTCTTACAAATTCTAAGAGCGTTCTCTCTCAGATCAAATCAGTTCTGACGTTCAAATCCAAAATCATGACTTGAGTCCTTTAGATTTATCGTCACCAAATCAAATATTTCAAGAACCTTCGAAAATTAAATAGAAGAGAAGAATCAGAGTATCAACTAGAGATAGCAACCCGCATAAATCTATCTTCAAGTATTTGAAATTATTTTTGTAACGCGTTTTCTATTTTATCAATTAAATTGAAATACAAAAAATTGTGTTTACAATTTTGTATTTTATCTTGTCATCGCAAATATTTCTTGTGATTTTTTATTTTGAATATATATATGTCATGATTTGAACGAGAATCGCATTGATTCCGATAGAATGTGGTACAATAATTACGAGGTGTATAAGTTCAAATTTTGACACAACTAATACAAGTCTATACATTAAAAGTCCAACGTACATAGACAGAATTAAATCCATCTCTCCAAAAGGGAAAAAGCTATACATCTACAAACACTCATTCCTAAATATTTGTCACTATACTTATTCACAACACCTAAACTGGCAAGTCAGGTTGCAATTGAGGTTGAATTTCCATACAAGTTGCAATTCTATAAGCAATTTGTGTCATATCAGGCCTTGCTTCACAATCCTCAACCAAAGCAACATTTGCAACATCCACCAAAAGTTTGAGCTGCTCAACATTAACATCACCCAATTTGAGTTTAGGGTCCAACATTTTGACCATGATTTCCACGTCATCACTCCCCCGGTACTCCTCGGTCCACTCGGCCAACGTGGACGAGCCCTGTAGCGACTTCATCCCCGTGATGAGCTCCAGAAGCAGGACTCCAAAGCTGTAGACGTCGCTCTTGGGGGACACTATCCCCGTGTCGAGGTAAATAGTGTCGATGTAGCCCAGAGAGCCCTTGACTGCTATCGGAGTGTGGGCCCTCTGGGCGTGGCTGCCAAGCTTGCAGAGCCCGAAGTCTGCAAGCTTGGCATGGTCGTCATTGATGAGGAGCACATTGGACGACTTGATATCCCGGTGTATGACTGGGGGATCAGCCACCGAGTGGAGGTAATCGAGGGCGTACGCAATGTCCAGTGCAACGCTGACTCGATTTTGCCACGTCAGCGTGCCCGAGTAGTGGCCCTGCCGCGTGTGCATTCGGTCGAATAGGCTCTTGTTTGGGACGTATTCGAGAAGTAGCAGCTGCTCCCCTGTTTAGAGTGAAGTGTAAAGGTCATTAGACAATATGAAATGTTCAAGTTTTAACTCAATTTTTGTATAGGATAGCACAAGGCAGCACTATTCGCATGAAAACAACGAGTCGATGCGCAAAAATGCTCTTTAACAAAGTAATGTGACAAATTTTTACTCAATTGTCATAAACAATGCACCTCAGCTTCAACATTACATATTACATGACATATTCCAAATTAACTTCGCGTAGAAATTAGTCTTTTAAATTTATATTCACGAATTACAAGAAGCAACAATTGATTAGATATCAATTATGGCTTCTATACAAGTTTATATTAAATAATTTGAATTTTGAAGACCGGAAGAAAAGTTTTAAATTAAAAAAAATATATATATATTTTTGGTCAATATTATTATGAATTTAATTAATTTAGAGTAGTTAAAGATAAGAATCGGAATCAAAGAGTGAAGGACTACGAATTTCTTGTAACAAAGAAAAGAAAAGAAAAAAAAACACAAAGAAGGCTTGTATTATAAATCAGTTTTAATCAGTTTGCAAAAGTCCGAACCAACTTAGACATTTTAAGCAATGGGCTAGAAATAATTTTAGCTTTCAAAAACTAGATACTTATACACACAAATTAACTTATATATATGAAAAAGTTGAAAAAAAAATTATAAATGTATATATTAATTAATCTTGATGCTCTTACATTAAATTTATACAACCTTGTGTGGCATACAACAATCAATAAAGAATTTGCAATGTGGAAAATTTTGCATGGAGAGTGAAAAATGAAGATGATAAAAAAGGTCCTACCTTTCTCGAGGCAGAATCCAAGCAAGCCAACGAGATTGGGATGCGAAATCCTAAGCAAAACCGAGACCTCATCAAGAAACATCTTCTGGCTGCCGCCCCTCTCCTCCAACACGCGCTTCACCGCTCCGAACCTTCCGTCTCCGAGCTCAGCGAGGTACACGTACGACGTCGCCCCAACCCCGATCCGAATCCTGAAATCGCTCGTCGCCACCTTGAGCTCCTCGAGGGCGTACGTCCTTATCGACGAAGCACAGGGACGGACTCTTGCCTTCTGATTCCCCTGCAGCGAGTGATCTACGTCGCTCTTATCCACAATCTTGCCCGACGATCTACGATCGTTCGACTCCAGGTAGATTGCCCATTTCCTTACAATGACGGTGAGGATGATCACCATTGCGATCGCGCCCATTACCAAATAGCTTCTTCGGTTTGATGTGGAGAAACCAAGAAACCACATTCTTGCTTATGTTTATGTCTCGAGATTGATTCTTGTTTTTTCATTGTTCGATTTTGTCACGATGGTTTTGTAGATATACAAGGGTTTGATGAGTGATCAAGATTCGAGAATTTGTATTTTTGCATTAGAGGGAGAGGGAATCCAAGGCCTAGCTAGGTTGGCCTTGTGTTGTGCATGAGAGAAAAAAGAAGTCGTGTTGTTAATTTCTTTTATTGCGGTCAACCGAGAAGACTTCAAATTTTGAATTGTAGGAATTCGTTTTTGGATTGAATTAATTATTTTTAGGTGATTTAGTGCTGAGTTTTATCTCATGTGATGTTGATATGTGTTGTGATAATTTTGTGGGAGGACAGTTAAGCAAACAGTCCGAGCGATTCAAGTATTCTCTTAACCAAAGTTATATAGACCTTCCCTCAAAATAAATAAATAAAAAAGTTATATAGACCAAGGGCAATTCTATTTGTTTTTTCCTCTCTAACTAGCTAGTCTCATATTCAATTAAAATACTATGAATAGACTTGTTCTTATAGTCCCTAGCTAGCTACTACTAAAAAACTCTAACAAAATTAATTTGAAGTCTACTAATGCATAGATCTGTTTTTTCATAATAATTAAAAAAACAAATTTATATGTTGGCTGTTATTAGCTGCATCCAAATGATCAGTTCTTACACATGAAAATAAAAAGAAAGATCCAAATGATAACATAACATAGCACCATCAAATTAAGAGTTATTACAATAGTAAATAAAATAAAATAAAATAAAAAATCATTGAAACTTGGCAACGTAATTTGTAATTTTGCACTTTAATTGGTTGTCACAATGACTAAGAAATGCGCGACACATGGTAACAATAATTGAGTTGCCCCCGACCCATTCATTTTTAGGACATTGTTTGAAGTTCTTGGCACTAAATACCCACTAGGTCCCACCACCAATTTTTAATTAGCGTCAAAAAGTGTCATCATCTCGAGGCCAATATTGTCAAAAAATAATCAATACTTGAAAAAAGTTGATCAAATAAATCCACAATGCACCGACTAAAATTAACATGAAATGTATTTACTTTTATTTTATGCTAATTAATCATTTTTGTTGTCATTTCATATAGAGTTAATGGGCTCAATTAGCACTTCTTGGATAAGAAAAGGAAAAAATGTCCACCCAAATAAAAATATGGAAAAACTAGCCTTTTTTAATGTAAATGTACAATTATACCCTTAATACTGTTACACACTTTTTCGGAAAAGTGTGTAATAACGTAAAAGTGTGTAATTGCAAAAAAGTGTGTAACAGTGTAAAATACACTGTTACACACTTTTTCAAAAATCGTGTAATAGTGTATTTTACAATGTTACACACTTTTTCTCAAAAATGTGTAATTACGTAAAAGTGTGTGATTGCGAAAAAGTGTGTAACAGTGTATTTTACACTGTTACACACTTTTTCGCTTATAAAATGTGTGTAATAGAGTATTTTATACTGTTACACACTAAAAGGGTATTTCAGTCAAAAATGCTATTATTTCCATATTTTTATTTGTATGGCTAGAATTTCCTATAACTAAAAGGTTTTGGCTAGAGTAGGGTGCTGCCTCTTTCATATATTATATGATGCAAATAATACTATTACCTGTACACATCTAATTTGTATGAAATTAGGAAAGAATAAAACAATCTTCTTAATGCTTTTGTTGCCTTTTTTCTCTTTGGCAATTAATTAAACTCATTAACTTTCTTTTCATTTTGCTATATGCTTTGAAGCATAGTCAGTAATCACATATCCAAGTTACTATCATTTCGCCTGCATGCTCCCATCTCGCTAAGTTATTCCTAATATAAATCTCAAATTTGAAAGTTGCATAAACTTTGGACTCTATCTTTCGTATCCGACTGAAATGGTCGCTCAACCGAAAAAAGGATAACACACTGAATTTCAATTATTGAAGCACCACACTTTCTATCTTCACTCTTCAGCATCCTTTCCTCCCCCACAAAAATTAAAAAGCACCACATTTTCTATCTTTATTCATCTTTGAAACTTTAAATTAGAGATTATCAGAAATTAGAGATCCATGGCAGCTTACGCCGCTCTAGTTTCTCTTATGAATGATTTGGAGCTCATTCCCAATCATCCCCCATTCCTTTTCTTTTGACCACAAACAGATCACTTCCTTTTCCCAAACTCTCCATTTCTTGATCGATTTCATGGAAACCTACGATTCTCATGGATGCACCAGAGAGGCTGCTGAAGCTTTGGAGAGCCGAATTGCATCTGCGGCTCATGCGGCTCACGATGTGATCGAATCCCATGTTGTCGATCAACTCCATGCTGGATCCACTCTTCTTGGAAAACAAAGATGTTATTTCTTGCTGGATTTACAGAAAGCAGTTGAAAACATGGGCTTTATCAAGCGAAAGGCGATGCAGTTGAAGTTGAAAAGTGGATCGAAAGCGGAGCAGCCCAAATATTCAGTATCTACATCATCAGAAGCTCTGAACTCCGGGAAGAATCTGATTTATATATGCTGCCCTTATGGAAATGCTTACCGAAGATCCTTCCAATAAGCGAGTGAGCCCAGTGGTGTGTAAGACTACTCTTGCCAGAAATGTTTATGAGCATTTACATATTCAGCACCACTTTGATGTTCGTCAATATCTCAGGAATATAGCGTACAAATAATTCTTTTTGGAGAAAGAAGATCCGCCACGGGTGGAGATGTTAACAGATTAGGAGAAGAGTTGCATAAAAAGTTATGGGGTAGCTTGTATTAGATGATATGTGGGTTGTGGAAGCTTGGGACGAGATACGCCCGATAATGGCAATGGAAGTTGTGTTATTGTAACAAGCCGGCTATCAAACTTGGCTCTTCCCCTTTTGAGATGAACTTTTTAGATGATGATAAAAGTTGGGAACTGTTTTGTGGAAAGGCATTCGGCGAAGAAACTTGTCCTCTTGAATTAGTGGAAATTACGAAGAAGATAGTGAAAAGTTGCAGTGTTTTGAACGCTTATGAGTAGGAATAGTGGAACTTTTACAAAAATGGTTGATTTATAAGATAAACAAATTACAACTCATTCTCGTTTAGATCGTAATGGGCAGTTCGAATATAGTGCATTCACGTATAAGGGAGGGATAAGTTACATTTATAACCTTATACCTTGTTTGCTTTGATGTATGAAAAAATTCGGGCAGATGGTATAATTTTTCAGGCAGTCCCTTATTTATTGGGAAATGGATAATTTTATACCTAAAAAATGGTGATATAGTTTTATACCACATATAAAGCGAGGGATAAATGTATTATCATTCAAAGTAAACAAGAGTATAAAATATGTGGTCACGCCTTGAAGGGATTAATTTATACCTCCTTGTATTATCCCTCCATTTAGAGGGATAAAAAGCAAACACCCCCAAGTATAATATAGAACTAGAGGTTGCTTGAATTTGGTATATGAGACAATCTGTTCCTAAAAAATATATCCTCAAAAAATAATACAGTATCTTTTTATTTATAAACATTATCTGATAATATATTAATGTTAAGGATTAACGGTAGATTTTACCTATTCTCAAAAATAAAAACAAAAAAAAAATACTCACACAAACATATAAATACTACCCCCACTTTTTATAAAACTTGTCATTTAAACTCTTAATAAAATTATAATTAAAAAATAAATAAAAACTAACCTCCCGTTCTGCCACTTCCCACTCCACCCCTCGCCGCGCACCACTACTCGCTGCGACACGCCTCACCATGTAGCTCCTCTGCTCTCTGCTTCGCCTCATAGTTGAATTGATTCAGTGTTCAATGCTTAGTTGCTCAGCACTTGAGTGTCGAGCAATAGTTCAAATTGAACTATTGCTCGACACGCGATGCTCGACCTTGAGGTGTCGAGCAATGGTTTAAATTGAACTATTGTTCGGCGTTCGATACTTGACACACTTGATATGCTTAAGTGCTCGACAATGATGTGTCGAGCAACGCGCGAATAGTACATGAAGGTAAAAGTGTCTTGAACGAGTATAATTTAGGGTTAATTGCCAATAAAATACTGAACTTTCGTCGAATTCTAGTTTTGCACACAAACTTTGAACTGTAGCGTGAAAATTACTAAACTTTAGATTTTATCTGATTTTGCTACTAATCCAAATTCCGGTCAAATATCATGCTAATATGACGTGCCAATATTTCACGAGACGTATTTATTGTTAATTTCTTATTAAAAAAAAAGAACACTAATATATCAAATCAAATAATCTGATTACTCCAATATATAAAATAGAAGTCATTCAAATAGTATAAATATATACAGCTTATAAAAAAAATAATCCTTAGATAATGAAAATTTAATAAACTTTATTACTTAGCTAAATAATTTTTTTTATACATACCTAAATTCGAATAATCTCCTTACTATTATTGAATTTATTCAATTAATTAATTCAACTAAAAAAATACTATTATTTGATTTGATATATTAGATTATTGACAATTTGAGATATTTGCTTTGTGTTATTTTTTTATTGATAAGAAATTAAATAATACTTCATCCGTCCACGAAAGAACTTCCTATATTTCCTCTTTGGGACGTCCACGAAAGAACTTCCTACCTATTTTTGGACTATACCCCACCACTTATAATCCTCTTACTTTTCACTTTTCACAACTCCCAATATTAATTATAACACCTTTTCACCACTCCCAATACACTCAACTACCTTTTATCCACTCTCAATACACTCAACAATATTTTTTCTTAAAACCCGTGCCACTCCCTCCTATGAAGTTCTTTCATGGACGGAGGGAGTATATTATTTTGCCAACTAATTGTCACGCAAGAATAAATACGCCACGTCAAAATTGGCACACCATATTATATATTAGCTTAGTATTTGGCCGAAATTTGGATTAGTAGCAAAATCAGATAAAATCAAAAGTTTAGTAATTATCATACCACAATTCAAAGTTTGTGTGCAAAATTAGAAATGGATGAAAGTTCAGTATTTTATGGGCAATTAACCCTATAATTTATTATTTTGTAGATGGTGGAAATTTTTTAGATTTTATCTTTTAGAAAGGGTATATCTCATTTTACCCCTAATCTTAATATATCAATTTATTTACATATTCTATCATATAATGAATCAATTTTCTCATTCACAATATAATTATTTATCATTAAATTTTTAAAATAAAATTATTTCTTCATTCTTAATAATCAATATCCTCAACCATTTATATTAAAATTCGTGTTATTTTATTATGGGATTACTTTTTTTGGAGGCGGAGGACGAAGTGATTGATATAATGATGAAGTGTTTTGAATCATAATACAAAAAATAAAAAACGTATACTCCCTCCATCCACGATTTAATGCCTCACTTTGGTGTGGGCACGAAAACTAAGAAAGTTGAAAAATGTGGTGTGGATGAAATATAAGGATAGTTGACTAAAATGATAAAGGTGTTGTGAGTGGGTCCATTAATGATAAAGTGTACTCCCTCCGTCCCGCTAAAAGCGGCCACGTTCTTTTCGGCACGGAGATTAAGAAAAGAGTTATTATGTTTTAATTAATATGGTCCACCAAAATCAAATGACTAATTAAGTTTGGTCACATTCTCACTGCATCTGTTCCGACGACGGCGATGCCGATCGCCGGCGCCGCGCCGGCGACGGTGGCCCCATGCCCCTCTATCAAACCGCAAATCCAACACCCAAACCAGATCCATCAAATCGCATAGCCAGAAATTCTTCAAACTCAAAACCAATTCTCCAAGAAATTCTTCCATTCCAAAAATTCTTCAAACCCATCAATCGCATAATCCAAAAATCTTCAAATCCAGAAATTACCTTCAAATTCTCCCATATGTGTTTAAAAAATGATTTGCTTCAAATCCAGAAATTACCGGAGCAGAGCCGTGGCATAGCCGGACGGACGGACGGAGTGGCCTAGCCCCCAAAATCAGACACCCAAATCAGAGATTGTAGGGAACGTCGTCGGAGCCCTAACCCCCAAAATCGCCAACCGGAGCCCTAGCCCCCAAAATTGAAGCTGCTGCTATGGTCGCCGGAAATCGAAGCTGATGCGGTAGATCTAGGGTTTGTGAGAGAAGGGCGGCGCCTGGGGAAACGAGCGGCGGTGTGTGTGTTCTAGGCGGCGGCGGCCATGTGGGTGGCGAGAGGGAGGGAGTAGAGGCGAGGGATAGGGAGTTCAGGGGTGGGGCGAGGGGGGAGAGCAGAGGCCAGGGAGAGGGAGGTCGGGGGCGGCGACCGACGGGCGAGGGAGAGAGAGCAGAGGCCAGGGAGAGGGAGGTCGGGGGCGGCGACCGACGCCGGCGTTGGTGTCGTCCGCTTCTCGCCGGAGAAGAAGAGAGATGGGCGAGGGGAGGGGCTGTGTGGGGGGGGAGTAGAGAGAGAAGATGAATGTGTGTGTTTTGTGTGTGTGTGTGTGTTTGTTAAGTTAATGAGGGTTTAAGTTTAATTAGAAATTTAATTAAATTGATTAATTAAACTTAATTAAATACTAAATATTTCCATTTTAGGAAAGTTGCCACTTTTAGTGGGACAAACCAAAATGGAAATGTGGCCACTTTTAGTGGAACGGAGGGAGTAGTAAATATAGAATATAAAAATAATAAAAGTATTTTAAGGTGGGTCCATTAATGACAAATGATAGTAAATATAGGAAAAGAAGAAGAATAAAAAAGTACAAAAAATATACTAATACATTAGGGCTTTAATTTGTGGATAAAAATTTAAAAGCAAAGTAGGACTTTAAATTGTGGACGGAGGGAGTACTAATCATAATGAATTTGTGGGCGTGCCGTTCTATGACAGGAAAATAACCCATATACCATTGCTAGTTGGACACCTGTGTGTGTTGTTTGGCTCCACTTCATGGCAAATATGTAATATTAGGTCATCTAATTATTCGCGAAAATGAAACACAAACAAAAGAGGAAAGACCTAGCTACTGCTACTGGAGTATATTCTACTCACAATTAAAGACCTCAGCTTTCTAATTATCCATTATCATTTCAAAATTTTACGGACAAATAATGTTAAATTTCTCATTTCAATATAAATTCTTTAATCGTTAGATTTTTCATGCAATCATTAAAGATAATAAGAATAAATTCAGTCATGAAACGAATAAGCATACAATATTTTCAGAACAAATCGAAATGTATATATGGTAAACAAACTACCTGATGGGTTGAATAGTTGTCATGAAACGAGCATTTTTATTTGAAGCAAGAGCCATGGATAATGTGTCGTGTTAAATGAGGGAGACAACTCTTGCTTTTGGTCATTAAATCTCGTATTTCAATTCATTAGTACAAAAAGATGCGGGCAAAATGAAATACGAGATTGGAAAACAATTGCTAGTAAAGGACCACAATTTTTTATTTTATTTTCGTGTATCCTTATATGTACGAGGTTTCTCTCATTTCTGCTGTGATATCATGATTGACTATGACCTTACCCTTCAATAACCAATCATATTGAAACATCTACACAAGACTTAGTGCATAACTTTTGTTTCCTAGTTCTTCATTCACAATTATTGTACCCTTTTCATGTTCCAACAAATGACAAAATGTGACTGAAGACATCCACGGCTAAGATTCCATCTTGGTACTTTCTTTGCAACACATTACACATGTAATAAGTTGAGCAGCAATGCTAAACTGCAGATGTAATAGTTAAACTAAGCATGTCGTTTTTCCAGACGTTCATTTGTTCACCTAGCATGCACTGTTTCATACCTAGAGACACGATGCACAGGAAAGGGAAACAAAAACGAGCAATGATGAGACTTACAGCGTCGTCGATCATCCATCAAGGTGAAGAATTCCACACTCCAGCAGCTCTCAGTGATCCAACCAATGTTATAGGGATACTTGGAGGTGATTCCAGTCTGATTTTCGCCAAGAAACTCGTTGATCACGAAACAGAGCTGCCATTCATCCTCTGCATGGAACCAGTGCTAAGAAATGAGCTTTTGTTGCTTCAAAAAGGTCCGTTCCGTTGCCTTTCTGGTAAACCTGAACGAGTGCATATTGACCACAGTTTGGTCGTTGAAAAATTAAGGTGTAAACGAGCAATTCTTGAGAAATGTGGAGTTTGCTGCATTGTGATGCCTTGTCATGTACTGCAATGTTGGCACGATGAAATTGAAGAGGGATGCTCCGTACCTTTTATTCATATGGGCGAATCTGTAGCCGAGGAGCTCAAGGAGGCAAAGCTGAGGCCGATTGAAGCTGGAAGCGCTCTCAGCATTGGTGTTCTAGCCACCAACTCATCGTTGGTGACTAGGATGTATCAGCAGAAACTTGAAAACGAGGTATTTTTAGCCTGCCCCTTTGTTTCTTGATAATTCTTGCAATATTACCTGAGACTGCTACATCTGCAGGGTTTTGAGGTTTTAATACCGGATTCAAACACCTTGAAACATATAGTGATGCCTGCAGTTGAAGCGTTGAGCCAAAAAGACTTTGTAGGAGCAACGAATTTGTTGAGAATCTCTCTTCATATTCTTCTGGTTAGAGCTGTGAACCGGATAGTTCTTGCTTCTGACGAGTTACGAGAACTTTTGCCTCCGGATGATCCCTTGTGGAGAAAATGCATAGATCCGATGGATGCTTTAGCCTGCTCGACTGTCAAGTACGCTCAATCTGCAGAGAGAAGAAGTAAATAGAGAAAGCTAGCAAGTTCATGTGAATGTCAAATGTCAATATATATTTCTGAGTGTAACATTTATTAAAATCATACTTACGTGTAAGCTGCAAAACAACGTTCAAACGGGCTGTATAAGCAAAATGGTTAGTTCAAGTGGCAGGTTGCACTATATTTGTAGTGTTCCTGAATTTAGATTCAAGATTTCTAGCAAGGAAGCTAATTGAGAATGAAAACTCACCAGCAACTGGAACAAAGCTAACATAATGACAAAAGTTGGATCATGGAATCCATTTCGATAAAAATGTAGCATGTTCATAGAGTCAGTACAACAGAAAAATCCACGCAACATCAGACAAGTCACGTAGGGTCTACAAGAAGTCAAGAATAACTAGATTTCTATTTATAGGCAAGGAATACATAATAATATTCATAGAGCTAATCTGTTCGTTTATTTAATTTGTTCAACCTAATTCCAGTATTAGTTATTGGTGTTTGCATAGTAATATTGGTAGAAGAAAGAGATAACTGAAGCTAGGAGCATCAGGTATTAATGACTTTCGTAGGAGGATCTATTGAAGCTTCATTATTCCAGGAAAGGAAGGAAGGACTGCGACAAGAGCATCACCATATCCAACGGGATCTGTGAACATGACAGTGAATATGAAGCGTATCAGTGAATGCAAAACAAGAAATTGGAGAACCACAAAGATTTACGTAAGGAAGGATGCTAACCGCCATCTTCTTTAAGTATCCTAACGACCTCACCAGAAATGTCGGACTGGCAAAAAACAAATAAAAAGGGAATGAATGATATATAAATTTAACATGCATAGTGCACATAAAAAGTGCGTGAGTAGTACAAGGATCGAAAGAAAAAAGTTGCAAAGCCAATTTAATTATTAGGCATGCTGCAATATAGATGTCCTCTATTTGAAATCAAAATGAGAATACTAAATGGAACTATGGAAGGGTGTGCAAGTTATTGTAACGTGTAATTTTAGCTCAACGTCAGATCATGGTGATTGAAGCCAGGCCAAACCTCAACAGGTATTTCTCCACCTAGCTGTTCGATGTAGCAGAGCACCTGACCCTCCTTCACTGTGTCCTTCTGTCAAGCAGTAACATAAACTGTTCAGTTGAAGAAATTGCAGATGACATTAGTGTACAAAGTTAGCCTTTAAAGGGTGATATAATGAGCCACAGTAACAATGTAATACACACCCATAAATCAGATGACAAAATATGGATCTCGCTCCTTCAGAATAATCATTCCATATCATAATTGAATAAGAAACTTCTTTGAAACAATGAGAGTTTGTGGAGGCATCAATATTTTTATGCTAATAAAAGTAATGAGTAGAATGATACTATGTAAAGATTATATATATGCTATAGTCATGTGTCAGACATGTTCTCGCATATGCAATGCGTATATATTTTCTAGGATTGGGAAAATTCCTTTGACGCTAACTAAACTTGGATAAATGTCATTTTTCACTTTGAAATTGCCAAAAATGGTAATTTCCCACATCGCGGGTAATGAATGTTTAGGTAGTTTAAATTAAAGCTCAATGGACTCTTCTAGCAACTTGGGTTAACCATTTTGGCAAAGTGAGGACGAATGCCAAGTAGTTGATGGCGGAGCCCATTGTGCCGCCAATGCCATAGCACTGCAGGCCCCCACGGTCCCACCCCCCATGTGGGCTCAAGGCGTTACAAAAGTTATGCTTAAAATTTGCAGAATGTAGAAGTGATTATGCAAGTTGATAAAGGGATTGATGATGTTTGAATTCTATGAATGATACCCCAGAAGAAACCCATGAACCCACCAAATAAAACTTTGCAATCATGTGTACCGCTATAATATGCTTGAGCAATTGTGGCAAGAAACAAAGTCCACCACCTCCAAGAAGCGAAATCAAGTTAAGATGAAAGATGCATCAAACTGGAGGGTGCTTATGCATTAATCTATATTTGATTGATTTATCGGATGTTTAAAAAAAATCCTGTGTCTAAGCCCCTTTTGTTTCTTTTTCCAATATTTCCTAACATAAACAATTAAAGTGACATGAAACAGATACCTCTTTGCAAGATGGAGGAGCCCGTTTCCCTTTAATCGTCCTAGATCTTCTAAAGTATCCAACCTACATCAAGATAACAAAAGTTAATATGGCCATATTGAAGAAGCCATCATGTATAAAATTAGCAGCTATGTATTCTTACCCTTGGAGATTGAAGTATTGCCAAACCTTCATCCGCTGCCTTGTCAAGCAAGGTCTGAACTCTTCCAGAGAAAGATGATGATTTGGCGAGGGCTAAAGGCGGTGACAGTTCAGAATTATCAGAACCAGGAGTTTCAGGAGCTGCATGGGCAGCAACTGGTGCAGGAACTGGAGCTTGTGGAGGTGCGCTCTGCTCAGCCGATTCTCTAGTCACATGTAATTGAAACTCCCCAAGCTCACGATGGGAAATATATATAAGAAACCAGACAGACTTTAGATTTGCTTAATAGAAGCACTCGATGTGTTCACAATCTTGCTGAAGATGAAATGATGTTCTCCAAAAAGGATGAAAATAAAAGAAATAGTGGACTTTCTTACTTTAAGTTCAAACTGCATGATTGATTTTGTGTCACACAGAACTGTAAGAAGAGATTCTACCTGTAAAATGAGAATTTAAGAGAGCCTCCATTTATAAAGTGCGTGTGTTCATGAATGTCAGAAAATAGCATAATAATTAACAAGTACAACAAGAGGTGAAATCTTTGCATAGATTCGGGACATTGGCTAAACAGGAATTGAATCCTCATGAGTATTTGAGCATTTCCAATGAACTGACAGGAAATTGAAAGTTATAAACACAACTCAGGAAAAACAATGTATAGCTTCTTTATCATTCTTTTTCTTCTTCTAATAATTGTTTTCTTAAGGAAGAGGAAGATGGCATCAGTGCCGATTCTGCCGAATGATACCATGCACATTTGAAAAAGAAGGTTATCCATGGTTTTCATTTACTAATTTAGGATCAGCATTTTCTTTTTTCTCTAATACAAACAGTAAATTTCCCACCTTGTGCTTGGTATAGTTGTCCAAAACTAATGTTCAGAATCTTTCTTTTAGTCACATTCAATCTTATTAAGCAACGAATGCAGTGAAATAACAATAAATCAATAACTAGGAATCTAGGATTATAGTACATACAAATTTATTTTTATGCAAATAACAAAAACTCACCTCAAACGGATTGGGAACGTATGTGCTTGGCACATCAGATGACAGACTTTCTTCAGGATTGTTCTCCAAATTGGTAGTGGCTGTTGGACCGTTGATTATGAGAATTAAAGAAAAGAAAAGAAAAGAAAATACACAATCAAGGCTGTGATACCAAGCAGTGCCATCTTTTGATATCTATCACACCACTATAGGTAATATAAAGAATGAGAGGACCCCCTTTTTATTAATTTTTAAAATTTTGTCCCCTTGGGATGGCCTAGTGGTTGGGGTGGTTGCCTGTTGTCCAAGAGGTCACAGGTTCGAGTACTCTCGGCCACAATAACCACTAGGTGGGGTGTGTGTGTGGTTTGTATTATTTATAAATGTAATTTCATCAAAAAAAAAAAAAAAAAGAATGAGAGGACCCCCTCTTTCCTATCACTGACATTCCATTTTCATCTTCCTCGTTTTGCACATAATTTGACTGCTAAATGTGATCTAAATTCTTTTCAACTTTTTTTCTTTTACTGCAAAACATGCATCTAAATCCAATCCAGATTTCATTTTTGCTTCAAGACATATCAAATTCCTTCCAGACATAAATCCACTGAAACAGATTGAGCTCTACTATTTTACCCTCCGATAGAAAACTTAAATTCGGTGCATGTAAAATGATCAAGCGCCTATGACAATAAAACAGATCAAAATTTCCGAGACAGATAAACCATCCACCTTAATAAACTAATTCATATAATAAATGCCACAAACTCTGCGCCTAAATTCACACAAAAAAAACTCTCAATTTTCTACATTTTTTTACTACTTTTAGAACATGCCACAGAAACCATCATATAAAGCAAGGAATTCAACTCAGAAACCAGACAACTAAAAAATTGAGCACAGAAAACAACTTGCTCTCAATAAACACAACTGTCAAAGCTAAACATAGGACAGACACTTAAACAACCTAGCAAACAAAGCTAACATAGTTAGCACTCACAATCAGGCCCAGCCTCGGAATTCGAACTCCGGCACCTAATCAATATAGCTTTCTTTGAATTATGTGACAGTGCCAGATCATTAAATTGGACAAATTTTCGAGCCCTCAAACCACACAAAGTTTGCAAATTGCTCAATTTGGGTATAACAAAGCCCAGCTCCAAGTTTGCAACTGTAAGGGTTGAAGTCCCTAAACCACCTGAAAATATATGTATATATATATATCAAAATCCACAACATTGATGACACATAATCTCATTTCAGTGCAAGTTCCACGAAATTCTACTGCAAGTTCGAGGTAGAAATACCTGGGAAAAGAAGCACAAAAATTCCACAAATTCGGGAAGAACAGAAACTCAATGCAGGATATGTAATGAATGGGATCAATAAACGTCATAGCAATCACATAAACGAGAATTGTTATACTTATATATTTTAGATACACGAAGTATATGTATAACTGTACACAGGTAAATGTTTAAGTACAAATACTTGTGTTTAGAGAGAGAGGACTAACACGCAGCCATGAGAAAGTGATGATAAGTTGATAAGAGAATTGTGGCGATGGTGGCGGAGGTGGATGAGCAGCAGCAGAAGTGACTGATGTGTTCAGATTTTTAAGCTTTCCGCAAACGATGTTAACGAAGAACTAGATCCCGTTTTGTCATTTATTTTTCTGTCTTGTTTTAGAATATGGATAATTTTATAAAAAGTTTAAAATTATTAAGATTAAGATAGTTTTCTAAGACTATCCCCATCAGTGACTTTCCCTCAACCCAACCTTTAATTAAAATATGTATTTTTCTCTCCTTAAAATACACAACCCAACTTTCATCTTATTTCTACTCCCAGTGACATTCTCATGACCTAATTATTTTTCTATTTTAAAGTATAAAATTAAAAGATATATTAATATATAATTAAGTGGCACCAATAAAAGAATGCCATATGGCGATGCCATTCTCATGACATTGGGAAGTCACACAAAATTATATATTTTTGATTTATTTTAAAATTATAAGTTTTTGTCTTTTCCAATGACTTTGGTGACAAAGTCACCAATGGGAGTAGTCTAAGACAATAATATTTTATATGGTATTTTTAGATAATATTTTTTTTTTTAATCTCAACTTAAAAGCTAGTAAAAGATCATGGGTAGTTTTGTTTGAGTCTAGTTTACTGTGAGACAAAACTTATATAAGTTCTTGTGAAAATAAATTTTTATTTAGGATGATTTCTTTTATAAAATTAGTTTAAAAGGTGATGTTAGTTTAGGGATACTATGTAAATGTTTCTTATTAAAATACTATGTTTAATGGCGTTTATTGTGCAAACGAGCACTTCGAACGTCGATTGAACTGAAGCACTGATGGATTTTAGTCAATGGAAAATAAATCATTTGAACCAAAATTATTCCAAGAGACAATAGGACTGGACAATGGTTGTCCACAAATATAGGGGGCCACTAATTGGTCGCTATTAATTTGAATTTATTATTTGGGTGTCTTTCGTTGCAAATTAAATGAGTGGAAAAATAACTATTTTCATTTTTTTTCCCGTAATTTTCACATATTTTATAAAATAATTGAATTCTTTTCTAGTATACACAGAAATTTTCATAAAACATGTATTTTTTTTTCTTATTTACACTTAATTATGGATAATATTATCGTGTGTAAATAACATTATCACGAGATAAATGATTAGTGTGATAAAAAAAATCAATTCAACATGAGAATAAAGAAAGTGAAGACCATCAAAATATGATCAATTTTTTTATATATTTTTTCATTCTTTCTTTTTCTTGTGATAAATTTACAATAATAGAGAATACACCATTTAACTACACTCTAGTCCACACATCAATAACATGAACCTGAAAAGGAATAAATAAATTTATATAATCATCGAAAAATGAATTGTTTTATGAAACAATATACTCGCATAATCATTTTGAAAAAAAAAACATAATATTTGGTCACTAATTGAAAAAACATAAAAAATCTGGCCATCTTTTACATTTTAGGATTGTTTTGCCTTTAATTAGGGCGGACTAGATTCGGGTCGGATTCAGATTTGCGCGCGGGTTAGGCACACATGGCACTATTAGTATCATATACTCAGTGCTGCACGGATGGTACTTATGGCCATATTAGTGTCATATACTTGTGTGCTGATATTATTTAGATGAGTACAGTTATATGACAATTTTGAACACTTCCTCGTAGGGTTTAGATTATCCATTTATGATTTTAGATTATCATTTAGGATTTAGATTCGTCATTTAGGGTTTAGATTATCCATTTAGGGTTTAGATTTTCGTACCCAAACTGATCGACATCCCTAGTTTAGATTATCATTTAGGGTTTAGATTCCCCATTTATGATTTAGATTATCCATTATCCATTTAGGGTTTAGATTATCTATTTAGGGTGTTGCATGAATGATACTTATGATCATGTTAGTGCCATTAGTGTCATATACTCTCTCTTATGTAGTGTTGCACGAATGGTACTTATGGCCATATTAGTGTTATTAGTGTTATATACTTAGATTTTTTTTTTCGGTTGGCACATATGACACTAATAGTGTCATATGTGTCTAACTCGCGCGCAAACCTGAATCTGTTACGAATCCGGTCCACCCTAATTAAGGGCAAAACAATCTTAACACGTAATAAATGGCCAGATTTTGTGTTTTTTCAATTAGTGGCCAAATACATGTATGTAATTTTACAGGCATCTAAAAAATTTTTACAGGCATCTAATGAACAATTTATAGAGTATTATGGAGTTTGTTTTTTTTTTTGAAGGAATTTATGGAGATTTTAGTTAAGCTATATTTATTACACTGGTTATGGATGTAGGATCTACATTGGCAATATTTAGTATTACCATTTTATATAGATAAAAAGAGGTTGTGAAATCAATTTATAATTCTAACTATGAAATTGAAAAACATTGAGACATCACATGTATATCGCTACATCAAGAGACGAATAAATACAATTTACAATGAATTTGATAAAAGAAATACAAAATGTTAATTTATCATCACATTTTGAATTAAAGAGACAGTTCAATATTATTTTCAATTTTACTTATATCGAGCCTAAGTGTTACAAGTATTAATATACTTCACGAAGTGAAAAAATCTAAAAGACAAAAGTGATGAGACAATTAAAAATAGAAGTAGGCTGAGAATCATGAATATCTCAAAGAGAAAAGGTTAAGACAATTGCCACTAGGCTTTGATGATTTTGAACATTGCCAAACAGAAAAATACCTAGAGAATAAAGGCAATCAAAGTTTATGGGGTGTATTCGTTGTGGAGTTTAATAGATTTCTATGGATTTTAAAAGTCTGAGTGTATTCGTTTCAGACTTTTTAAAATCCATACAAATCTAGGTGTATTCGTTATTCCATTAACTTCAAATCCGGAATGACTTTCATGGATTTCATCCAAAAAATACACACGACGAAATCCGGCCAAGAACCACGAGAATTGAAATCCATGGAGTTTTGAGCGAGCGCTGAGTTCCAGCGCCCGCGGCCAAGAAGCCAGCGAGCGCCGGAACTCAGCACCCGTTGAGAAAGTCCAGCGCTCGCTGGGTTTGAGCTTGCGCTGGGTTCCCAGCGGCCGCTGGGTTGCAGTGGTCACTGGGCCCAGGCAGCCCAGCCCAGCAACGCTTTTAAATACCCCTCTTCGATTATTTTCTCCTCTCACATTCGACAGACGCCTACCACCCCTTCAAAAAAGCAGACAAGTTCAGGGTTCTATATTAGCTTTTAGCCAGATATTTTTTTCATAAATTTTATATCTTCATAGTATTTTAATTATGCAATGTTGGATGTTTTATGGATGTTGACGTTATTTTTATAGATTTTTTTTAATGGATATTGGTTGATTTTATTGAGCATGAATTATATAATTAGGGGTGTATTAGTTGGGGATTTGATGAAATCCACGGAATTGAGCATGAATTAGGGGGTATTTGTTTGGGATTTGAGTAAAATCCCCAGAATTCGAGCATTCTGAATTGGAGCTCCAGCGGCCGCTGGGTTCCCAGCGTGTTCTGGCTTCCAGCGGCCGCTGGAGCTCCAATTCAGAATGCTCGAATTATGGGGATTTTACTCAAATCCCAAACAAATACCCTCTATTTCATGCTCAATTCTGTGGAATTCATATTTTTTGGGGTTGCTTATGTTACAAATTTGTGTATATTTTTTTTATTTTCATTTCATTTGTATGATCATAAAAACATAATAACATGATTAAAATGTAATGAAAACATGAAACTCATGAATCAAATGCAAACATAATTCATTAAAACAAACATTAATCATTGTTCAAAAGATAAAATTATCCAAACTCATAAAACAATGTCAACATTAATATAAAAACTCAGAAACGTGGTCTCCAAGAATCCAACTGGCGCTGCAGCTCGGCAATCTGCTGGTCTTGTGCATCAAAGCGAGCATTCATATCATCCCTCATTGATGTCATCGATGAGTCAAAATGAGCTCGGAATGCTCCCATGGATGAATCAAAGTGTGCACGGAATGATGTGAGATCATTCTGAACCTGCTGATAGTAGTCTCTCGACATTGAACCACCAGCTGCTCGCTCTCCATTCCCCTCGTCTTCTTCCTCTGCCTCTTCGGCTTCCTCTTCAGCTTCTTCTTCGTTCTTCTCTTCATCATCATCACCGGCGGTCCCAGATGGACCGGCACCAGGATCAATGCGGGGACGACGGCCTGCTGCAATCTCGGAGTGTATGTAGTTAACCACACAACTCCTCTTCTCATGAGGAACCAGCGTGTATCGGTCAGAAATCAATTGAGCTGCTCTGAGCTCACTATAATCAATGTACTCACCATGCAGCTCATCCTGACCATGCTGAAGCCCATCTGTCGCAGCAAGAACTCCATTCTTGTGTGCCAAACCAGTGATAATAGTAGCGAAAGAAGCATGGGCAGTTGGGCGCTTCTTCGCCCGAATCATAGCAGCCCAAATAAACTGTGAGATGCACACTTTTGTGCCATCTAAAGCACACTCCAGCAAAAATACCTCAACTGCATTCACCTTATTCGCCTGCTCCTTTCCAGACACATTATATGCAAGAAATTTATGAACAATAGCCAACGCCGGATCCTTAATGTACCCACTAGGCATACCCGAACTATCCCAATTATCACAGTCAGTCAATCGATTCCACGCTTGATTAACATTCCATCCCCGAGTTTTATCAGATAGTCCACCAATACTGAAACCAAAAACAGCTTTCATTCTAGCCAAACTAATGCGATACTCTCGCTCATACATCCTAACTTTAATCCATTTCATATCACAACTTATTTCCACAGTAGTCATAAATTCATAACATAGAGGATCATACCCAGAAAATGCAATATTTTTAGCATACTCTTTCATCCCTAGATTCTTCAAATACAAACCAACTTGCTGCTTAAGTTTCAAATCATTAATCAATTCCCAATCCAAGTAATGTGGAGGAGTAATGTAATTCAAGTTGAATTTCTTAAATATTTCTCCCTCTAATTCGCTTTGCAATTCAAATGGACATTCATACCTTTCGCTCAAAGTTTGCTCCTCTCTACCGACGTTTGCGTTCTTCATTCGGACCATTATATCGTTGAAGGTGATTTTAGAGGGTAGTGGTATGGAAGAATTGTAGTTGAAGGTGATTTTTTGGGTGGGAGGTTCTGGAGCGGCGCTGGGAGAGGTTGAGAAGTATGAAAAAATTAGGGCACCAGCGCTCGCTGGCCCTTTATATAGTATTTACTTACTCCCAGCGCTCGCTGGGTTTCCAGCGGTGCTGGGACTCAGTGGGCGTTGGCATCATGGATTTCAATTCCAGAATTATCCTCCAAATTTTTCGAAAATCAGTGAAAATCGGGGTGAAATCCAACCACGAATTCTTTGAAAGCCGTCTGGAATCTATGTGAATTCCATGGAATTTAAAATACATGGACTTTTTAAAGTCTGTGGAAATCCACAACGAATACAGACATCTATATTTCATGTAATTGGTTGACAGTAAAAAAAATACATATTTGTATAAATATAACTTCATATAGGTAATATAAGAGCCCAATAATGGCATCGAGTAAAAAATTTACAAGAAACAATAAAACTTCCGCAATTAAATTCAGCAATTCGAAAAGTTGTTTCCCAAAATTTGCAAAATCAACGGCCAGGATTCGCGGGTGCAGCAAATCAAAGCTACGACCCACCACAGGGCGCACTCTACAAGAACCCACAAAATTTTCGCATTTTCCCCAAACCCCAAACCAAACCCCCACGTATCTAACATCAATACGAGCTAGAAATCGAAAGTTTCAAGACATTTTAGAAGAAAATAAACAAAATTGTGCAGGACAAAGGTCTCTTGAGAGAGATATATGTTGGTTCGTAGGAGATTGAGAACATTCTGATCGATATATATATAGAGAGAGAGAGAGATAAAGGGAGTAAGGTAGTGAGAGAGAAGAGGGCGAGCCAGAGAGAAGGGATGTCTCTAACAAGCGTGAAGATGTCGGAGGATGTGTGGTTGACGTGTCTGACCCATGCATTGTCCACTGAGACTGAGGAGATCATGGGCCTTCTTCTTGGTGATATACAGGTTCATTGAATTCCATTTTGTCTGAATCATTGTTCTTTATGTTTGCCATTTTTATGGGTTTAAGCTCTGTTGAAGTTTGCGGCTTTGTTTTCTTCTAATATGGTTTTGTGAGGATAGAGCGTTTGTAGGGTTTTTAGGTGTTTACACCTAACGGGTTGCAAACTTGCACATTTGCTTATATTTGTTTGCAGAGCTGCCTTAAGAAATTTTGAGGATATTCATGCTCTTGATTTTTTGTTTTTTCCTACTGGGGTCTCCATTTTATGATTTAGCTTTGTAAGTTGCACGGCTTGATCTTATTTCAAGAGGATTTTGCCCTTAATAATTGTGGTTTTACTGATTATTTTGATGTTTCCACCCATTGTTTCCATAAATTTTGTTTGTTGACTTACTGATTGCCAAAAAAAAAAAACACAAGTTTATAAGAATAAGAAAGAGTTGGTGTCTAGTTACTCAACTGGTCAAATTAGGATTGAGCTATGTAAATGTGAAATTTTACAGGAATTTTGGATTAAGTTTAGCTACAACTAGGATCTTGTGGATCCTGTCCGGAGAAATTTTGTGTTCGATTGTTGATATTTGTTGTTTTCACATTTCAAATTAGGATGATACACTTACTGATTTGGAGGAAATGACAAGCCCCCCCAAAAAAAGGAAGAAAGAAAAGTTGTTAGGTGCTCTGATTATTGTAGGAAGTTCTGGATTAAGGTTATGATATACTACAAACTTATGAAGTATTTTACTTTCAAGACCATGTAATTTTTGTCCTATGATTTTTGGCGCCTTTGTAACATGGGTTTTTCAAATTGTTTTGAGCTCCATATGCAAGGGCAATATGTCTGAAAATTTTAAAGCTTCCATAATTAGGTTATTCCAAGGACCATTATTAAGCAAGTGCACTGACATTTGCTAACCTGAACTTGGAGGATCACAGATATTAAAGATCTGAAGCACACATTGTAACATTTCTGCTATATTCAAGTTGGATTTTGTTAAAATAGAAAGTAATCTATGGCAATTATCTCGTAACCCTTTTTCTGTTTTTCTTCTACTTTTACAAAAATAACGGTCACTTATTATCTATTAGTTGTAGTAATGATGGAATCACTGAGCAGCTTTCTGCAACATCCGGGTGTTGAATTTGTAAATTTAGTAAGTGATATTGTAGAGGCTTGTTGCTCAAGCCATTACTTATAGCCAATTAACTGAACTTTAAACTTTGGTGGTCTACTGAATCAATGCAGTTCTGGTGAGCCATATATCTATGCCATTTTTTGAAGAATTTTCTTCTTCTGCTGATAATATTCTTTTTTCTTTCAGAGTTCAAAGAATGGTAATGTAACTGCATTGATTTGGGGAGCACTTCCACAACCACGTTCTGATCGACAGAAGGATAGAGTAGAGACTAACCCAGAGCAGCTGACTGCTGCATCAGTTCATGCTGAGATATCCTTTTACTACATCTTTATCTTATTGAACATCTATGGAGGAAATTGATAAGAATAACTTCAGATGTACACTAGTAGCTTCATATCAATTATTTTCATTAGAAAAGCAGATCTTAAAGTGGGATACTGGTAGAAGTTTTTGTGTGCTTTTGATTCTGAACTAACCCAATTTTTGGCTGATTAAACTTTTAAAAAATTTATACACTGCTAAACAAGTTTTATAGGTTTAATCTATTAATAAGACAAAGCATAAATGTCAAATGAGAAAAATCTTTAAAGCTGCTGCATTAATTTTCCTATTACCCTTTATGGCTGCATATATGTAGAGAACTTGCTGGATAATTTGGTTAATAAAATATGCCTTTCTTTGGCTTATGTGTATTACTCTGTTGATCGTTGATGACTTTGTCCAGTTAACCTTATAACACAGAATGACAACGGAAACAGGGACTACAACTAGAGTGATTGGCTGGTATCACTCACATCCTCATATCACAGTCCTACCATCTCATGTTGGTGAGCTTTTTAATGACTCAAAGTGTTCCCAGGGAGATTATTTGGGCTGTGTTGGCAGTTGTGATTTATTTCCTTATGTTACATTACAAATTTACAATATTAAAAAAGAAAGCAGGAAACCTATAGAAATCTTGCTAGGACCCCATTTTTCTTAACCCATTCTGATTTTCTTGCCTGGCTTGGTTTTGGTTCTTCTGAATTGGTATTATTACCTTTTTTTAACCTCAGTAATAAAACTCATCGATTCTGTAGCTCTGTCTCCAGCGAATTCAAATTTACTTTTGGTCCTAGATTGACTTGCTCCTGTCTAGCTAAATTCACACTCTGAGATAGTTTTCCTATGAATACTGTCTAGAATGTTATGAAATTTTAAAAGGTGCAGTTGTATAAATAATATATATTTCACAAAAAATCTTGTGTGTTTCTGATGCATTAAACTTTTTGTTGATGTGGGTGTCCTTATAACCTGTAGGTAGTTCTTCTCTTCTGCACTCTCTTCCTCATCTACTATTGTATATGATACCATTTTTCTGGGATATCTGCAGATGTGCGAACTCAAGCAATGTATCAGCTATTGGATTCTGGGTTTATTGGTTTGATATTTTCTTGTTTCAGTGAAGATGCTCAAAAGGTTAGTGTTAATATCATTTCCTATGACGTAGTCTGTTTTTCTTTTCAGCTCATATAGGTCATTACAGGTTGGAAGGATTCAAGTCATTGCATTTCAGTCTATGGATGGGAAGCAGGGTCACATGATGAAACCTCTTTCTCTCACTCCTGTTTTAAAAAGTGCTATTATAGATGTAGAGTCGTCCATGAGTTCTTCAGATAATGCAATTGCCGTGTTTGGTTCTTCCAAAGGAGAAACTATGGAACAAGACACTGGAGATTCGGAGGCAGCTGGTAGGGCTTCTAAGGTATGCCCTGAATCAGCATAGACTTGATTTCTGTCTCTCAAGTCTATGATGGCTTGGTTGATAATAATTTGTAGTAGCTAATCTGTTGAATTTTGGATACGGGTTCTTCATAAAATTCCTCAGAATCAAATATACTGGGCATGATGACACTGAAATAGTGATATAGAATGAAAATGCATTCTTTACCAGTGGGTTTGAATGTTACTTGATTGCTCATATATAGTAATTGAACTTGTCTTGCTAGGGCTCGGGGAAATCACCACGTTTGGGAGGTTTTTTTGCTAATGCTAATGCTAAAACAGGAAACAATAGTCATGCTAACAGTTTGAATGATGCAATTCATGACTTGGATCCCATGGATATGACTGAAGGTATGCAAGAAGCGATGCATTTGTCAAATTTGGAGATGAGGTAATGTGAGTATGAACTCTTATCACTTCAATATTCCATTTCCCTAACTCATTGTCAAATGATGTTTTTAAATTGGTAAAATAATTTGACTATGGCATTAAGGAAAATGAACTTTATCTATGGTAAAGTGAAATTTTATGTTACATTTCAAGAATAAGATTTTGGAATATTTTTACCTTTAGTTGCTTGACTTGGGGCTTCAATGTGTTCACCTAATACTCCCTATAAAACATTAAACTTTGCCTACCAAAAGCTATGCCAGTAGATTTTGTCTAGCCGTCTTTGTTCTAGGGTCTTGATGTTATATTCTCTTACTGCCTAAAATCATTTTTCTCGCTGCTTGCTTTTATCTTCTAGTGCTGCCTTTGTTTCAGCATATTTTTTTGTCTCGAATCTTAGAAGATATTTTGTTTACTGGCAGTGGCGCAGAATATATCAGAAAGGAAATTCCTCTTCATGTTCTCCCTACATCATCCCTTTTGAGTCTCGATTCGCCTTTGTCATCATTTACAAATCTCCAGCGGGTACTGTATGAAGAGGAGAAGACTGCATATAATCAAGCAATGGCACAAAATACAAGGTGGCATTAAATGCCTGGCATGACTCCCATTTTATTTCTTCGACATTTTGTTTTGTTATCATTAACCACCATTATTTGATGCATCTTCAGGGACAGCAAAGTTCACCCCCTCTCTTTCATTCATCACACATCCACGTACAAGTCTTCCATGTGCAAAATGATTGAGTACTGGTAAGAATCATCAAACTTTTTCCACTTCACTATTTTGGCTCAATTTTACCGACGTTTTATATGTTCCTGTTTGTAGCTTGAGTCCTGCCATGACTGTTCTTCAAGATCGCTTGAGAGAAAATGAAATTCAGGTACAAGTCATGCATTGGCCTAATTGCCCTTGTGTTGGTAAACTTGTTTGTATGATTTTGAGCTGTTCTTGTCTCATCTTTCCTAATCTTCCACCAAAATCGTATCTTTTATCCCTTTTCCGAATTCAATCCCTCTATGTCAAATAAAAGGATCTGAAGTTTCATTTTGCCCTGCAGCTTTTATCGACCTTACTTTATGTTTGGCTTTTCTTGAAACAGTTAAATCTGCTCGTGGAAGAAGCCAGCCTACTGGAATCAGAGGTCTCAAGAGGGAGTCCCTCAAATTCGTCTCCTCGCTCTCCATCTCAAGGGCACCGCAGTGGTTCCTCCAGTCACAGGGACCTATATCCGACAGACTTGAGCCACCTAAAAAATGTCGGTGGTAACCGGAGCCGAAGAGGGTCCCAGTCGTGAGCTGAACTTCCTCTTTTGCTGCTATATCTTGCAAGTGTTTATGCCCCTTCTCTACCTGCTATTTCTGCTTGTATACTACTATCTAACATTTTGTCTTGCAAAAAGCAAGTTTGAATATGGCATATTAAGTTTATGCTCGAATTTGTCATCAGTTTTTTTGAGATGTACTGATGAATGGGGAACCTCCATTGTTTCCAAAAGCTACATTCGTATCAAGATCTCTCTCTCTCTCTCCACGTGATCCAACTCCAACTGATAAGAAAATCTCTTTTATACTCAAATTTCAGTATTGCAATTAGTGGGCAGTGTTTTTAGGTTCTGTTTACAGATGCTATTATTTTGATTGTCTCCAATAGTTGATTTAGACACATTGCCAATGGGTTCAAGTTTGCCGATATACAAGAAATACATACATGTATTTTGACATTATCTTATGCATCTCACAGTTATAATCCAGTAACAATACTTTTTTAAATCATCCATAAGTAGTATTATTTCTATGCAAGACGAAGACGGGACAAATAGTATCAAACAATTTCTATACGAGACGGTGGTAACCATTATTTTCCTTTAATTTTTTGATATATATATTTTTTTCGATGAGTTGAACTACAAATGAAGTATCTTCTGACTTCTAAGCCATGTACAAATTATAGGATTTTCATCCTTTGATTCTGTTTTTTAACCTTTTCTTTTTCATGTCATCATTATTTTAGGCTGATTTGTAGAATGCATCTTTTTATAGGAGGTGATTTGATTATGTTTAGATACCAATAGAGCATTATTCTATAATAGATATCCAAACGACTCTATAACAACTTTTTTAATAACAAAGACTACTCTATCGTTAGAAGCCACAATTCGAGAAAATCAGCTGATGCTTTGAGGATAATAATATTTAAAATGATTACAGAAATAGAATGAGGGGAACAATACCAAATAACTCGACATCCTACAAATTAAATAAATCAAATACACTACTTATTTTTCAAATAAATACATCACTAGCCATTCCCACGAAAGATGGTTCAAACCACCTTCGATAAATGCACCATCCGATAATCAAAATCAAATGATGCACCAAAGACTTATTTTAAACTAAATTAAAAAAATTGCATCTAAATGATGGTACTTAGATGCTTTAATTAGTTGGGGTTGTGTGGATAGCTAGGCCTGTTGGCATAAGTGGATTGATTTGCACTTGGATTAGCCGAGCTGTCCACGCTAGCATTGCTATAATGATGACTGTCGGCGGCACCTCCGAAGGTATTTTTTATAGCATCGGCTGCACCCGTGGCCACATTCGCCACGCCCGTGGCTGCCCCACGGGCAAGGCTAGCTGCCCCGAGCACGGCTCCTTTGCCCACATCAGCTGCGCCTTGCGCCATATTCTTAGCATGTGACCCGGTCTTTTATTTTAATCCAAAAAATGAAAAAAAGAAAGAAGAAAATAAATTAATTGACTTTTCTTATTAGTTGGTATTAAAGTAAAAAGAAATATTAGAAGAATTTGTACCTCTTGAAGGAAATTTTGGCTCTCGCCTTGATCGTGTAAGCTATCTCTCGTCATCTAGAACGAACCCATGATACAAATGCTCGTGTTAGTACGATAAATGAGCTAAGCTCGAGCTTCGATTTTGAGCTTCACCTTTTTTAATGAACTTTAGTAGATGTTATTGAGCCTAATTAACTCACTTTTATTTTTTTTTAATAGTATTAAAGTTTTTACCATCTGAATAATTACTTAATGGCTCAAGTTCAAATTTAGTTCATAATAAAAGGGGAGGGGGTTATGGCTTAAAAAATACACGAATTAAAAAAAAAATTGTAATTTTCATATGAACTTTCAATTAAGCCAAAGAATACATATTAAGCAAAGAATACATAAGTTTATATTTTTATTGCAATTTTCACCTAAGTTTGACTTTCAATGAAATTAGAGCTTAGTTGACAGTCGAAATTAAGTCAAATATATTAACTAACTTTTGCCTTTCTTAGACTTCTGAGCTTCTAAATACTCCTCATCATCAGAAGTTAGACCAACATCAGGTGAACTTTCGACTGCCAACTAAACTCTAATTTCGTCGAAAGTCAAATTAAACTCAGGCGAAAATTGCAACAAAAATATAAATTTATGTATTTTTTGGCTTAATTGAAAGTTCAGATGAAAATTGCAATTTTTTTCAAAATTCGTGTATTTGTTTTACCATATCCTCTAAAAAAACAGGAGTTAATAGATTAATTTAATAAAAAAATTTACAAAGAAAACACCTGAGCTTGGCCTGAAAATGAGTTGTTGTGGGGACCTTGGCCGGCCATTTTTGTTTGTTTCTGTGAATTCCTTGAGAAATTAAGAGTGAATTAAAAAGAAAGCTCTAATTTTATTACAATTTACAGGTGAATTTATAGTTTAAAATACATCATTTTTTTACTTATTAATTTGTGCCTAATTATGTGCATTACTTAACACATGGAGTGGCGATGCGTAAGACTTGGGCAATAATGTCTCAAAACGGTTTCTTTGGTGTTTGTTGAAATTGTTGTTTGAGAATGTTGTCGTGTTGAAATCTTCTATTTTTGTTCGTGTGTTTTCCAATGACAGCTGGAAATTTGTGAAAATCTTTATACTTGAATTTAGCACAAACTCTACTTATAGTCTTACGTATCAACAATTTTATATATGAGCAATAAACTGCACTTAACCGAGTCATCGTGTGATGAAATTATCCAAATTATAATAATATTACTTATATAAAGTAATGATTTAACTTTATTAAAAAAGAAGTAAGAATACAGAGCATAGAAAAGGAAAAGAAAACAAAATTTAATTTTGTCTTACAATGGTGGGTTCACCGCCAACCAAGGAAAATTAGGTGATTTTCGTAGAGATCGGACGATTTTTTTATTTTAATTGAACTTAGTGTCATGTTTTTATTTTTATATTCATGTTGGGTATAAAAATGAATTTTTAATATATGGATGATGTTCATATAGAAAAATAAAATAAAACCAGACCTCGTGGACTTGATGAGGTGAGATTCCAAATTATTCGGCCACAAATTTATCTTATAAAATTGTTAATTTATAAATATCATAGTTTGCCAAGCACGACTAGTATATACAACTCCAACCTTATTGACCTGGAAAAGAAAATTGATTTTTCCAACTGGACTTTGTTAGCAATTTAGCATGCATCAGATTTTCATTGAAAAAAATCAACTATTAATGTCTGCCTAAAATCACCTTGACTTCTATCTCTCTCTTTCAAAAAAGTAAATTAAACGAATTTTCATTGACGTCTCAGATTAATAAATTACTAAATTATTCTCAAATTATATTTTTACTAAATTGATCTTCTAATAGACTCGTTCTTAGACATGCTAAAACTGTTTTTGACCAATATAACTTTGTGTTTTAATATTTCAAGAAAACCATTTTTACTTGAATTATATATAAATTGATACTTCATCCGCTCATTAACAATGTGATACATTTATTTTATTCGACATCCATAAAAGAGACCTTTGATTTTCAGTGATTACTTATGATTGATAAGATAATCCAATTTAATTAAGTGTTTGATTTGCATATATATATGATTCAGCTCATGATTCAATGTGCCACACTTTTAGTGATGAAAGAAATATATTTTTTATTCATTAAAAACACACCTATTAACCTTATTAAACTAATATTGTATCGATTAGGTTATAACAACATATTTCTAGTCATATCACTACTTATGTCGAGGACATTATGAGGTAGATTAGCCCTATCAAGTATGCCTTCCAGTATATTTTTTGTGCGTACACATGTAAAAATACAAAATTGATTAGACATATTGATATACCCAACTTAATTGGGTAAATCAGACCGAAATTATGGTTGTACCGAAATTTTAGATGGGTAGGTCCTTTTAAATTCAAGGCGCCTCAAATAACAAATGATAATAAGTTATAAAGAAATTTCATTGAACCTTATAATTATTTTATTTTGTAGTTATAATATCTCCTAATTTGACCTTTACGGTCATGATGTGATTATTGACTTAGTTTTATGAGTAATTTTTATTGTCGCGTGGGGACAATTTTTGGACTCGTTTGGGCGCCACAATGACTTATTTTATTGGGCCTACTCGACCCATAACAGTATCTATTTAAAATAATGTTAAATTAAATAGACTGAATTCTACGAAATGTAATGGTCCTAATGGGCAGACTTTTCAAATAAAAAGTGGAACAATGATATGGTAGATGATTTGAACTGAATAATAATTATATTATATTTTCAATTTAATACCAAAAATATAAATACTGTGTAAGTTAACTTCTAATTGGACAGTTATCAAACTGTTCAAGATGTCAAATAATGCTTGTATCACATATTCAAATAAATCTAAATATTACGACATGTTTGATGGAGAAAATAAATTAGATCGATAACATAAAGTAAAATTGGATTAATTATTTAGTTTTATATTAGAATCGATTGATTGTAGTATAAGAAAGGATAAATTGAATAATTATGATTAAAATGTAACATAATGCTAAAATTGTCATTTTTATCCATTTTTCTTCAACTGCAAACACACGAGAGCGTATTATTATTAATTAGTATTTCATACTATTTTTTTTTTAACTTTCACTAAGAATTCAAGTTATTTGATTCAAAAAAAGAAGAAAAGAATTCAAGTTATTTGCCCAGATTAAGAAATTAAAAAAAATCAACAAAATTTAGAAAATTGGATAGGTTTGAAGAGGAAAACGTATCGATCTCATTTCCCCAATATTATGCAAATGAATTTGGTTTGATCGATTTCATTGAGGAAGCCAATCTCGATCAGTTCATAGATCTCATTAATTCGTGGAGAAATATTTTAAAATGATCAATCCATTTTCAATTTGTTCGATCAAGACTACAAATACTGCCGCAGTGATAAGAAAATTAATCACGTCCCCGCCGTAGGAGGAGACGCCGCGACAGAATGACGCGAGATTAATCAGGCGGAGGAGGATGCGGTGGCGGAGGTCCTGTTCGGCGGCGAAAGTGGTCTTCTAAAGAGAGAGCTTTGTAGAGAAAATTAGGAAGGGCGAATCGCAGGAGTTATAGAAAGAGAGAACAGTAGAATGCCAAAAGAAAAAAGTTAAAACAAAGAAATTTATTATGGATATTTTTGAAGTTTTGTACTAGTATATGAATTGGAGGAGGTTTAAATAATGGGGTTCAAGATTTTAAATAACATTTTTTAAAAATGATACTCCCTCCGTTCATGAAAAAGAGTCCCATTTGGGACTCGGCACGGGTTTTAAGAAAGTTGTTAAAGTAAGTGTAAGTGGAGAGAGAAATAAATTTATAGGGGTAGTGTTAATATAACTTTTAAAGTTCCTAATTCTCAATTAACTTTTGATGACAATTCATAATTTAAAACCAAAATTCCAGAACCAAATTCAACGAAAATTTAAGAACCACAATTCAACAAAAATCAACATATTTCAGAACAAAATTCAAGAACAAATTCATTAAAATCAACAAATTCAAGAACCAAATTCAAGAACAAATTCATTAAAATCAACAAATTCAAGAACCAAATTCAGATATCCAAGAACGAAATTCAAGACCAAAATCAACAAATTCAAGAACTAAATTCACTAAATAAATTCCACAACCAAATTCCAAGCAAGATCGAAATTCAAAATTTCTAAAATCAAATTAACAAAACAAAAATTAAAATTTCTCACAAACCCAAAATTAGTCAGATCCCAAACCCAGAGAGAATCCGGAACTCGAGGGGGTGGTCGATGGCGCTATGGTGGAGGTGGAGGGGACGACGACGCTGAACTCAGAGGCAGTGGAGGCAGGGAATCGCGCCGCCATTGCAGGAGGTCTTCAAGGGTTTCGATCCGAATGAGCTCGAAGAGTTGAGGTGGCGCTAGGTGGAGGTCGAGGGGATGAGTGAGGCGGTAGATGAAGGCGGCGCGGCGTCTGGGTTCAAGGGTGCGTGAGAGTCTGAGAAGAGAGAGAAGGCGTGAGGCGAGAGGTGAGAGAAGGGAGGTGCACCGGTGGTGGTGCCCGAAGAGCCGGCGACGAAAGCCCTGGCTTAGGGTGAGAGGCAGACGGCGGCGAGATAGTTCGAGAATTAGAGTTTTCATTGGTATACACATGCTTTTTAAGAAATAATGTGGGGAGGGAGGGTTTTAATTTTAGACGTCTAAAGGGGTAATTAATTAAGACAATTAATTAAGACAGCTAAGTGAATTAAGGAATAACTAGTGTTTAAATTTGATGTGTGGTGGGCCCATCAATGGCAACTAAAGTAAATAGTGAAACAAAATAAAGGTAAAGTTGTCAAAAAAGTGAAACATGACTCTTTTTCGTGGACAAAAAAAAGAGGGGAAACATGACTCTTTTTCGTGGACGGAGGGAGTATGTTTTTTAGCCTCTCTTTAAAAACAACTCTTTTGTATACCAAAATGAATTAAAAGACTAAAATACCCTTTACGGTCCCCACCACTTTAATTTCCGCGCAACATGACACGTGCGAACGATCGTGTCCACGTACATCGTGGGTACGATGGGTATGATCGTGTCCACCATCATGAACACGATGAACACCATCGTGCCCATGGTGATGGACACGATCGTGCCCATCGTAGGCACGATGGTGGGCACGATCGTGTTCACCATCGTGATCATGATCGTGGGCATGATCGTGATCATGCTCGTGGGCACGATCGTGATCATGATCGTGCCCATCGTGGACACGATGGTGGGCACGATCGTGTTCACCATCGTGATCATGATCGTGGGCACGATCGTGTCCACCATCGTGATCATGATCATGATCGTGGCACGATCGTGTCCACCATCGTGGGCACGATCGTGTCCACCATCGTGATCATGATCGTGGGCACGTGTAATGTTGCGCGAAAATTAAAGTGGTGGGAACCGTAAAGGGTATTTTATTCTTTTAATTCATTTTGGTATACAAAAGAGTTGTTTTTAAAGAGGAGCTAAAAAACATATCATTTTTAAAAAATAGTACTCCCTCCGTCCCAGCTTTTTGTATCCAATTTTAGTTGTAAATACTACTAAAAGTGGATACAAAAAGCTGGGACGGAGGGAGTATTTTTTTATAAGTTTCCTCTTAAATAATCAATCCATCTTTGTAATTAACAATAATTAAATTAAATATTACTATGTATTTTCACTCGAATCGAATGCTCTTTATAAATAGATATGGGGTAGGTTTTAACAAAATAAATTAATGTGTAAATTGACTTTGAATAGGGCAATCTCTTATGAACACCATGTTTAGATGCAGCAGACAACTCTTATATCAAAGATCCAAATACATCGGAATAATAATATAGATTATAAATAAGTAAGTAAATATGAATTTGTATTTGGATATAAGGACATGTGATACAAAACCATCCCTTACCAAAGTTTTTGTAGATTATAATTATTTCTGCAAACCTAAATAAAAGAATTAACTGAAATTACGAATGAGGACACGCCAGAATCCATCAAATCAGCCCAACGGCCTCAGCACGTAATGGAAAAACAGAAGGGCATTCCAGTAATTTCTAACAACCATTTGCTATAAAAGGCCCTTCTTCTACCTGAACACATTTTTTGTTTTTCACCCAGCAGCTGTTGCAGTTCTGAAATCTTCAGCCCTTCTGGAGACTTCCACTTGTGTAATTCTACCTGAATTAGCGCCGGATCGGGCCCGGGTACGTTTAATTCCTTAATATTTCGCGCTTCTACGTCGGATGGAATTGTGTGCAATTTGTTTCGTTTAATATTTGTGTGAATTTTGTGAGATTTGGAAAAAAAAAATCGAGAATTTTGGTGGGGTTATTGTTTCTGGAGGGCAATCACGTAGGGTTTATGCTTGAAATACTTGATTTGCTAGCTTGTTTATGATTTTGTAATAATTGTTTGATTACTTTCACATTAAAGGTGGTTAGAACTCGTGAATTGTCTGCGGTCTACCGCTCTTGATTTGCGTGAATTTTGAGATTTTGAGTTTCGTACGGGGAGATGAGAGAGAAATTTTTAAGCTTGAATGTTTAGTGGGGCATATTAGCTTTTAATCCGGTTCGTGTGGCGTTTGCTTCTGTTGAAGGTAAAACTGATTTAATTTGTTGGATCTCGGTGATTAATTATCTTCCTTTTCTTTCTTCGGTGATTTTGTTTTGTAAAAAGTGAAGCTTTCAATAAATTAATGGTAATTTTCCAGACTACGTCATAGTTTTTGAGTTATCTCGATGGTATAAATTAACCTGCTTTTGGTAATATTTCTACCGTGTTTAGGGTTGTCTGGAGATTAGCTCGTTTCATATGTTGACGTCAAAAAGTATCAAATAAGTTTCATATTGGTATTTGGACTATTGGTTAAGAAATATGTATGTAGTGATATTTCATGCTTTCCGTTAATAAAAAAGTATTGACTGACGTTAACACCTTTGGAATTGGATAGGAAGCAGTTTCGGCGTGCAGAAGAAGAGATCTTGTAGTTTTTAAATTCTCAGAATGCCAAAAGATAGGAGGGTGAATTCCTCATCTTTTGACCGTTCTATGGTGTCCCCTTATTCTTGCAGCTCGAAGATTTCAGATCGCAAGAGTAGCAAAAGCTCTTTGCCTCATGTCGGGGATGAAAAGGAATGGGATGAAGTTCGATGCCCCATTTGTATGGAGCAGCCCCACAATGCTGTCTTGTTACTCTGCTCTTCCCATGAGAAAGGTTGTCGTCCTTTCATCTGTGACACAAGCTATCGACACTCCAATTGTTTTGATCAGTACCGGAAGTCGTCATCTGCAGCAGCAAATTTACATGCTTTATTGGAAGAACAACCATCTGAGCTTGTATGCCCCCTCTGTCGAGGGACGGTCACAGGGTGGGATGTCTTATACCCTGCAAGAAAATTCTTGAATTCTAAGACAAGAAGTTGTTCTTTAGAAACTTGTAGCTTCAGTGGGAACTATGCAGAGCTGAGGAAGCATGCTAGGCTCGAGCACCCATCTGGACGCCCATCAGAGGCCAGTCCCAATCGGCAGGCGTACTGGACAACGCTGGAGCAACAGAGGGACATCGAGGATGCACGTGTATACCAGTCAGATATAGAGTATGACTTAGATGCGTGGACTGACTGGGATGCATTGGTTGCAGATGACTTCTGGAATGCAAGAAGCGGACTGCTTAGCTTGGATGAGTGGGTGGGAGACGATTTCTGGAGTGGAGGAAGCTTGTTCGACTTCCCGAGTGGTATATCTGACGTTGAGGACGATCTATCAACGTTAAGTGGTCTCTCGATGCCATTTTTCAGCCCATACTTTTCTTCGCCGGATGATGACATGTTGGATTCCGGCAACTCAAGAAGTGAAGATGATGACATGATGGATTCCGGCAACTCAAGAAGCGGAGCCGGAGGCGATCGGTCCCAGTGGGCCACCGTATCTGGTTTGAGATTGAACGTTCATTTGGGAAATGTCGCACCAAGTTCAGGGTCCGGACCAACTTATCATAGTGAAGATGATGCAAATGTTTCGAGGCCAAGATCAAGCTATCAAAGGGAAGCTGATTCGTCAAATTCAAGGTCGAGATCGGGCCATCACAGAGAAAATGTTGGAACAATTTCAAGTAATAGATCGAGCTATCGCAGGGCAGACGATCCTGCGAGTTCAAGGGCAAGCTATTCGAGGTCGAACAATTCAAATGCTTCAAGATCGAGATCAAGGTATTACAGAGAAATTGATCATGGAAACTCAAGAAGGAGATCAAGTTATAGTAGGGAGAGGGAGCAGCGTGATTCGAGATCGAGGTTTCATGGTAATAGGGATTTTACAAGGAGTTTTCGTGGCTCATCAAGACAACAGCCGCCTAGTGAAACTGGTGGTCGACGAGATTGAGAATGTAATATTTTTGTATTTGTTGCTTTCTTTTGGCCTTTCGGATTTACCCCTTTCTTTAACTATGTAAGCTTTGTATTTTTTTTTCATTTGTGGTTGATCATTATCATTTGATTGGTTGATGTGATTTCCAAAGCTCGATATTTCCAGGGCACTTCTCCTTCAAATCCCACAGCTAGAGAGAGAGAGGGAGTATCACACACATTGCGTGATGCCCAACTCTATGTTTTGTTTGAATTTTGAATTTTCTGATGATGAAAACAAAAGAAAAGGAAGTACCAAAAAGGATGGGTGCTTGAGTGGCTTGTTTTTAGTCCTTGAGCATCTTCAACTTTTTTGGATAGTAATTAAAGCTTGCACGATCCAATCAAAGTTATTATCCAGAAATAAGAGTATTTCTTATTTTTATTTACTATGTATTGGAAATCTTTATCTGTTTATGAAAGCATCTTATTATAAAAAAAAATTATGATATGCATCATCATTTAGCGTTTCGGTGAAATATTTACCTAAGTTTCAGAAAGATGAGGAATAGCCGAATAGAAATAGTAGTATGAAGGATTTATGGTGATCTAGAAGTAGAAGCATTTTTTTATACGTGCATTCTTTACTTTATTATCTAACCGGCGCCTAGAATATTCCATACCTACAACTAATAGCTCACTCTCTACCTGTTCTCTTGGAGATTATATAATAAAAAATAATTTAAGACATAAATTATTAGTATTAAAGAAAAATTAATAATCGCGATATGCCAGTAGGGAGCCCCCAATGACTTGTTCCACTAGCAACGACAACTATAGGTGGCATAGTGTAAAATTTGTAGTTCAAGTCATGATATAATAAAATCATAAATGGCAAATCTAAAATATCGACCAAAATGACGATTTTCAGCTTTGGCTTATTTCAAATACTTCTTGGTCATTTAATTTCCCATATAGACACACACTACTGCGTATATAAAATAATAGTATTATTGATTGAATTTATAAATATCACCAATGAGGCGTTGCTCTAGTAGTCAAGATGAAACACCCAAAGACTCTTCTTTGTGAGGGGTCCTGGGCTCAATATCTAATATTTTCAATAAATTCACTAATATTATCATGTACTCAGACAATCTCCCATGAAAGCTAATAAAAACACAACACTTGCATAAACTAAAATTTACTCTAAACACCTAAACTAAAATAAAATGCAATGAAAAGTAAAGCCGTGGTTAGACCGCAAGCCATAAATCCTAGTACAATATTCTTTTATTTTTGTATTTGGATGAGTCTGAGTTAAGCCGAGGGGAGTGGAGTAAATGCTAAAACCGCATCGCCGTATTTAACCAGTTGCTAACATCTTCCATCTCTCGAGGCACCGTGTAGTGTCCGATCCTACAACACCAACCCAAAATGACTAAAAAGCCCTTGAGATCATTAGGATTAGGATTAGGATTAGGATTACCCTTCATATGTCTTATACGACAGATTTCGAAAACCGGACATGCTAAGAGATTGGTAGGATCTTTCGCCATGTTTGTAAGGAACAACTTCATCACCTGCACTTCCAAAAAATCAATACAACCACTTTGTTTTTTCAAGATTTGCAACTTTTTTTTAATAAAAAATTGGCATACAAAGTCCGTGAGATAGCAAGATGGGAAGAGACTCAGCGCGTCTAGCTGCGTCGGCCGATCCATCAATCTTGGTGGTCATGCTCCTGCAAGGCCAAAATGGTGAAGATTTTAGCAACACAACCAAATTGTTTGGAGACAAGATTCAACCAAACCTGGCTCCGGGAAGCCAACCACTGAGGCCGAGAATAGCCCTCAAAGTGATAGGGTAAGCGCGGCCGTTTTCGTATTTCCCACGAGCAAAGCAAGTCGCAGAGTAGAGGGCTGTTGCAGCTCCCATGCTAAACCCTCCAACACCAACTTTTACTGCAAATTTAATATATGCACATCAAAATCTACAAGATTTTTGCAACTAGATTGTGAAATGAAGGGATCGTGAGAGTCTTACTGCCGGCATGCTCAGTTGAGAGCAAGTTCGCTACGTGTGCTGCTGAGGCATCCAAGCCTTCAAAATCATCTGAACTTTCTTCAGACAGCTCTCCCATATCAAACCCTGACACACATAAATCATGTATATGTGTTAGATTTTGAGATTAAGTTGCAGAGACTGATCTGTTTTTTTGCACTTACATGCCGTGCAAGGAAATCCACCTAGTATAGCAACGGGGCGAGTCGGAGCAGTGGGGCATATCCATTTTATCTGCATCAAAAAGGACAATGTTTGGCAACAAACATGAAGCCTTAGAAAAGCTACAAACTTTACTTACATTTGGAAGAGGGAGGCTTTCCAAGAGCTGTGACCAGCTGCAAAAACAAAGACACAATGTATTGAGCACTAAAATAAGGGCCTAATGACATCAAATCATCAAACTACTAGCAACCAATACAAGGAAATTGGTTTGTGTTAGAGAATTCAGAATGCTTTAATTTGTGATTATCCTGGATGAAGAACACATGCATCATAATTCAAGATAATCATACAAGACTAAAGAAGGAGAGCATGAAACAAGTATGAACTCGGTTATAATTCTAGCCTCCTCTAAGGGCTGTATTTTTGTGTACAAGATTGGATGAGTTGGTGCATGCATGCGGACTTTGTCTAGCCTTAGGTGTTGCTCATCACCCACAGCCACTTTTAGATAATGCATATTCCAATTTTCAGACAAGAAATTATGGAAAAAGATTTCCTTTTCTCTCATATGTCTATGAAGACAGCACAAAGAAATGAGAATATGTTGTTCCCTCTATGTATAATATGAGGTGGTCTATTCTTTAATCTTTACCATCCAAAAATGATAATAAGTATACAGGTGTCGAGTACACTAGCTAGACAAATATAATTAATAGGTTTTGTAGATTTTTACCTGGACCCATTGTCACCAAGGCCGTGAAGCCAAACTATTGTGGCCTGATGCTTTCCTCTAGGCTTAACCACATATGTACCTCCAAATTCAAATGTTCTTCTACCTGAATTTTCTCAACAAATTAGACTCATTTACTTGCGTATATAACTAGTTAAGTACTAATTCATTGAAACATTACAAGTACTTCAAGGTTTGTAAAGCAATTATCAACAGCTTGATGATTAAACAAAATGCAAACATGAGATGAAACTTTGAGAGAGAGTAAGAGAGGGGGAAAGAATTTGCACTAACCAGAGCTCATTGATGAATTTGAAAAGCTCATTTTGGCTATCAAACTTAAGTTCTCAAGAATTCAAGAATTCCCTTGTGATATGTAATGAAGATGAGCCACAACACCCCTATTTATATACTCAAATAGTGGTGGGAAATGAAATATAAAATGTATGTGTGAACCAGCTGCACATTGCATAAAATCTCAGAAAATAGAGGGGGTAGGGTAGGGTTGGGGGTGGGGTGGGAGGTATCTATGCCAAGAAGTGGTTAGGACAATGACAAAATGAAGGCAATCTTTCAGCGGCAAAGAGCAACGAATTAAATCAAAACAACAAAAGAAGAAAATAAAAACAGCAGACTTAATTAAGAGCATACAAGTACTTAATAAGCAGTGTTTCTAGCTAGCATATACCACTTGTGTATGATCACATGAAAGTATTACATACATGTGGCATGTGGCTAAGGTTTGTATAAGAGATATTGAAACGCGGTTTGTAATAGAAAAATCTTACGATTAATTAGGTTGGAGGGAGGGATGTCGATTTACACCTTTGAGAAAATCAGAATCTGTGCTTCTTGGCAGTGGCTACATATATAAAGCAGACCTACTACTTGTATACAACTTCAAGAATATTACTATAAACAACGAAGGAATAATTCAATTTGAGGCAAGATCAGAGAAAATTATATATCTATGATCATTTGTTTATATTTTTATGACTGATGGATGCCCATTTTCTTGAATGTTAAGTTTAACTGTCCAAGCTACTAATACAGGCACACACACACACACACACAAAATGTAGGGTTGCCTACTGTTTTCCTAAGTAAGATTGTTTTTTTAAATACAATATGCAAAAGAATCTGAGATTTTGAGGTACAAAATCCTAATAAAGATTGTTGGTTATCCTAGATTTCAATGGTTGTAATCAAAACTGGGAAGTAATAGAAAAAAGCTTGAAAACTTTTTATTTCCAAACCAACTTTCCATCCCTTGTTTGCCACTTTTCACTTGGCATATTTTGTCCAAATATTCATTATAGATTTTGTATTCCTCGAGGACAAAAAGTGTACAAAATTTTTATTTGGTTTCTATTGATAGAAAAGATAAAATTAATATTGGATTTCAGTGCATGACAACTTGTCTCCAAAATCAACAGGACACCTCTCTATTGTAGATAGTGTAGCATCTTCATAATATTATCATTGAATATATAATATACATATTGATAATATCATTTAATACTCGATTATTGATAGTATGAAATTAGATAGCGTTCTTAGCAGTCTTTATTCATAAACGACCCAAGCCTCTAATTTCAACGAGATCTCATGCTTGTGAAGATATATAATATTAAAAATGAAAAATATCATGTTACTAACTTTTAAAGTGCAATTCGGGTAGGTCATTGAGAAAGAATATTTGCAAGTGATAAAGCTTACTAACACACTTAGGCCACGGCATTAAAAGAAAGCTAGTAATTTAATGAAATGATACTTCAACATCTTTATATGAAAAGCTATTTTATGTTTTCACTAACAACCTATTCTTATATTTTCACTAGAACTATGTACAAATATACATCTAGATATACATATTTTATTTATACATTATATATATATATATATATATATATATATATATATATATATATATATATATATATATATATTATTAAAAATATTCCCAATCCGCAGAAGGCATCTAGTAGGCTTTTCGCAAGTAATTTCCTCACTACTTTTGGGGGAGTAGGGGTGTTTGATTGAAATTATAAACTCCTTCAAAGTGTTCAGCAATATAAATTTTTTAATTAACTTATGAAAAATAAGCTTCATAAATTTATAAACTCTCCAAAAAATAAATTTATTACCAAACTTATCTTTTCATAATCTTATGTGTAACATATGTTTTATAAATATTCCTTTCGTTCATGAAAGAACTTCCTAGGGGAGAGTGGCACGAGTTTTAAGAAAAGTTGTTAATTGAGTGTCTTGAGAGTGAAAAAAATGTTGTTGAGTGTATTGAGAGTGAGAAAAAATTATTATAATTATTATTGTATTGGGGTAAATGGAGTATTTATAAGTGATGGGTATGATCCAAAAATAGGTAGAACTTTTTTTTGGACGTTTCAAAAAGATAAGTAGAAAGTTCTTTCATTGACAAAAGAAGTCCTTTTTCAAGTTCATATCTTTTCATTTTTCTTTCTCTAAAAAAAATTTTCTCTCTTTAACTTATAGCCCAACGATCCAAATATTTTAACAATTTATAACCTTCTATGAAATAATTAAGCTCAACCAATCATCATCTATATTTTTGTATTGTCAACTCCACTATTACCCACTATACCGTCCAAAGCCCAAAGTAGAATCCACGTATATTTAGGACAAATTATTTTTTGGGGGAAATTAGATACCCTCTTTTATAGTTCTATGTTTAGTTTCGGTACTCAAACGTTGTAGTTCAATGACCTCCCACTCGTAAGAGTGAATGATTTAGATGTGAATCATAAAAGCCACAACTCAAAAAGAAAAGTTTAATTACGTATTCTTTTTCATCAATGCATATATTTATAGTATAGAAAATTACTCTCTTTATTCACCAAATGTATGATCTTTTTGTCATTATAATTCGTTCACAATAAATATAGTTAGTGTTTTCATTTTGATACATATATTTTTAACATCATTCACATTCAATATTTACCAAAAAAAAAAAAATCATTTTACAAACCATTTATCAATTATCCACAAATCAACGTTAGTAAATCTCTTTCTCCACTTTATACATATCTTCCAACAAGTTATTAAACTATGTGCCCTCCAAACCACGCCACACTTAGCTAATAATTCTCACTCAAATCAAATAAGATCGCTTTAAATTAATTTTTGTTGTTTAACTTTAATAGGGATTATAGATTAGTGTTAAGTATGAGTAGTATTTCTTCTTTTCAGATTTAGAGTTGCGGCCGCTACTTATGTATTCGCAAAAAGATATTTCATTTTAGAAAATATATGAGAGACTCGTCACCTTTCAATAACAAGATCACTATTGCACGCACCAACTAGTTCACAAAATTTTAAGAGATTGAAAAAGATCAAGTCATATTTCTTAATAATAAATATTACTCTTTTAGTCCCAATATTCATTGCTCAATTTTTTTTAACATGAATATTTAAAAGAATAAAGTTTTAATTTAAAAACATGTGTATTCATATTATTTGATTATCCAAAAAAAAAAGACCAAGATAATTGGGACCATCCAACAGAGGAGATCAGATCATGAATATCGGAACATAGAGAGTAATACTCTTGGACGGAAACATCATACGATTTTGGAAATACTACGTCTCATATAATTTTTCAAATGTGAAATATATAGAAAATTCAGCATTTGAACGGTTTTTACCGACCAACAAAAGGTGGAGAATATAAGAGAAAGTAGGCAAAGAGTGAATAGAGTTTAATAAGGATTAGTGGCATATTAGCAAAATAAATTCTCCATTAAACCATCTAATCTTATTATACAACCAAAGAATAAATGAACCTATTGTTCTTTTCCAATTACTGAAAAAAAAAATTGGACACTTTTGAATAAATTCCATCATATGCTCTCATAATGCAATTCAAGTACTCAAATGGGATCCTCTGTCCCAAAATATAGTGTGTACCACGTGTACCACTCTTCATTTCTTTATATTTATAAATTATTTTTTATTTCATTTTAATTTATTATGCTTTTATATATTATAAAGATAATTAACAAGGGTTCACTCATCCATTTAGGGTTTATAATTATTTTTTTATATTTATTTGAATTAATAATAGATTATTTGGGTTCATTAATTCAAAGTTAGAGTATATAATTTTTTAAATTTTAATTTTTCAATGATAAATACTAATTAGAGTTTATAATAATATAATAATTTTTATTTTTATAAAAAACAATTTATAAAATAAAGAAATGAAGAGTGGTACACGTGGTACACACAATATTGTGGGACAGAGGATCCCATCTGGTCAAGTACTACCTCCGTCCCACTATAAGTGAGACTTTTTTTATTTTGGATATCCTACCATAAGTGACGCTCTTTCATTTTTGGATAAAATTTTTACCCTTTAAACACTTTTTCACCTACAAAAAAATGGATCTCACTTCTAGTGGAACGGAGGAAATATTACATTTATCAATTGCTTGCTGTCAAAGTATCCCAACCACAATCCCAAAACAAAATTCAACTTTCAGACACATTGTGCAGTTGCAATCATATTAATTATTTTACTTTTAGCACAAAAACATCACTTCTAATATAGGCCAAAGTGCGCTATGGAATTTATATGCAAATACATTAATAAACAACTTGTATGACTAGGCAGCATAACTAGAAATTAGATTATTTCAACGAATCTATGGAACTTGAAAAATAAATTGCAAAAAAAAAGATATTGGATATCAAGTGTGGCATCTGAAAGTTCTGCAGAAGAGCAGAACAAGAAAATGTAACTAGACTGAACTAAATGTTGTCAACAATTATTGTATCCTCAATGGTTTGAAATCCATAATTTCTATGGATCAACTTCCCATGTTGTAAATCCAAAAAACGAAGGCGAGGAGAGATAGGGTTCAATTGTTGCCAAAGCAACAACGCCATAGTGAAAGCAGTTCGTTCTGAAAACCAATGAGCTTCAAAACCTGAAGAATATTACAGAACTCCTCATCCTGTCACCAGATCTTATTCTGGCAGCAAATTTGCCGACTAGCTTTTAGTGAAGAAGACCATCATCATCTTCATCTCCATGTCCGTCTGGTGGTCCGCCCGGGCCTACCACTTCCAACTGTGAATAAGGAAAATTTGTCAACATTTCGATGGAAATAAAGCGTTCAGAACGTGGATGTTGAGATGCAAGGTAGTACCCCTGTTCTGTATAACAAACTAACATAAGACAAGCAGGACTTGACTTGACGAAGTGAAGCCTATCACAGATTCTTCAGGGTGTTCATGATTAAAGATAAGCTAAGCAAAATCTAAACTGAATCTCTAAGCACTGGCCACAAGTGAAGCACGCACAACGAAGCAATAAGTTAATCATATCATCGATTATTACGTTATCCAGCTGAACTCCCACCCAGTCCTATCCCACACCTTGGCAGAAAACAAAGAAGCATGGGCAAGAAGAAGATGCAAAAGAAACTAATTTAGGTATGGACAGGTGGATTTCACTAGAAATGCGGGAAAAAAAATATTAATATGAATTAAGAAAACATTTTTAAAAAATCGTCATTATATTTGATTTGGTTTTCACAAATTGTATTGAATTGTAATTCATGAAGAATTTCCATCACGAATAAAGCAAAATACATTCCATAAATCTTCACATTTGACAACTTTGAAAATTTATTTGAATGATGTCCAAAGATGCGTAGAGCTCAGGTAAGTTGATGTTGTCAACACCATCCATGCAGAATCATTTGAAGACTAGACAACAGGTAATTTATACAAAAAAAATGGTATCAGCTGTGCTTCTCCCTCATTAGGCATTTCCACTCATTCATTTGCACATGAGTTTATCCAGACAGTTCTAACTTGCACAATGTGAATGCAAGAAGCATCAACATGGTTACAGAAATGTGAATGAGTCTCAGAATCACAAGGATGCACCATTTCTAGTTATAACAAATCTATCAAGCATTCCTGAATCAGGTGTTATGACATTCAAAGGACTCCAAAATAATTATAGCCAAAATAAAAACACAATCTTTACATCTTTAACAATATGCACTATTTGCTGAAGCTATACATACTTACCGTAAAATACTGTGAGCATACTGGGCATTCATGTGGCTTGCCCTTCTCTAGCCAAAACCAAACAACATCATGCTCATCCTCTGTTGAGTTTTGGGCATAGAATAGGTTATCACATCCACGACAGAGGTAAATGAATCACAATGTCAAAACACATAGCGATGACTTACCTCCTTCACCACCAGGGCATCCCACAATTCTTTTGTCGTAATAAGACTTAATCACGGCAGGGGCTTCCTGTGGATTTCAAACATTTCAAAGTTAAGCAGGAAATATAATAGAATTTTTTAAGAAGACAAATGAGTGAACATGCATCAGCAATCAATTCTACGTAAGAGAGGTAGAATCTCAACACAGACTCTAACGTACCCCCACACTCACAAAAGTAGTTATATAGTTTACAGAAGTTAACATATTGATCAGATTATAGAGTCTTTACATAAAGACATTGTGTTAACTTTTAGTATCAACAGATTCAAAAGACTACAAGGAAAGCAATCAAATGCTTAACAGAAACACTCAACAAACCTCAAGCAAGGAGCTTCTCTTAGTTGAGGAAACAAAGCTGGAGGGAAAAAAACCAGAAAGATAAAAACACGTAGAATGGATATGAAACACAAGAGAAATATGATTAATAAACATCATAATTTCTAGCTCAGGCCTTGATGATTGCTATAATTAGACAATGTACTGTACAGTAAACATTTCTAAGTAGTCCTAATTCAGTAGCTAAGGCAAAATAATTCCAACATAAAACATGAAACGAATTAGAAAGGAAATTCAGAAGAAACAATGCTGACCTTCGTTCCAAAGGGACCCGATGGGTGGTTGATTTCGAGAATGTCCCTTCCCTGGTTAAAACGATTCAATAAAAATCGTAAGAAAATAAACCAAACAACCAAAATATTTATTGATAAAAGAGAAAACATCTAGCCAAAAATAGATACGAAAAAATACTAACTTGAAGCTCAGCTTCCAACTCTTCTCGCTCATGACCAGTGGCGATGGGCACGGGCACTACATCCTCTACTCTTAATGCAGACGCAGTCCCTAATAATAATAATAAATCATTACCCAAAACTCGAATATCATTGTCATCTATCATCGCGGAATCATACGAATTAATCTAAATCATAAATCTGTATTTCCAGAGCCATAAAAATATATAATTAATAAGAAATTAGGGTTAGGAGGAGGTACCAACCAGATGTAGAGAAATGGTGAGAGGAGCCGCCGGCTGGTCGGGGGAGACTCCTTGGAGCGACCGAAGATGCGGCGGCGCATCGGACCGGGCTGGATGCGCATCGGGCCGGGCCGAGAGTTCGTAGCTGAACCGCGAGTCTTCGCCACATTATTCTGATCCGAATGTTGTATTGAAATCTGAAATCCGGCAGCGCCTTTGATCGACAACAATCGGTTTCACTCTCTTGGATTTCTCCAACTGAGAAGATGAAGAAATGGAATGGGAGAGAGAGACTTTGGCCGAGTAGGGTGGCTTTAGTTTAGACAGTAACGAGAGAGATAAATTTTGTTTTATTTTTCTTTTCCTTTTTCGGTTTTTCTTATATTTTATTTTTATGGCTAAGTAAAAATATGGAAAAGAAAAATAGAAAGAAAGTGGAAGTAGAAAAATTGCATCGAGATAGCGGTGAATATATTATACCTAGGTTTTTTAACGAATTCAAAAAAAAAAGTTGTTTAATATTAATACTGCTCCCCCTCTCCGACTTCCCCAAGTCAAAAAAAAAAAAAGTTTTTTAACGAATTCTGATTTTTTTCATGGTCTTTTAATTTTAAAAAAAATACATAATTTTTTATTTCTTTTTATATAATTGTTTTCCACGGATATCAACCCCAAATAAAAGTTGAGTTGGACGTCAGCAAACTAAAACTTGTTGAGTTGGTATATGAAATGACGTTATTTTCTGATGTAATAACATTTAAGTATCTTCAAATAAAAAATTAGGATATTCATTTTTGGTTCAGCAATTTAGGGTTCTCGATCAAAATAACTATGTTAATGGACAACAACTTACGCTCATCTTCGAATCTTGGATGATGCCCAAAATCCAGTAACGAATTTGCAAGCACAAGAAATGAATTTTGACTTAGGTTCATACTAAGAGAGAGATTTTAAATTTATATGAAATGAAGTCGTTTCATTTCAAACTTGTATGACATCATTTCATTTATGATCCACATTAACGATATGTTGACATTATTATGCCACCTTAACTTTAATTTCATTGGAAAGAGTTTAAATGGGAAAATTAAAAAAATTAAGAGGTTGTGTATTTTTAAAAAATAAAAATAAAAAATTATTAAAAAAATTAAAATTTATTAAATATTCGTGTATTTTACGGAAAATATGTCTATCAAATATATTTAGGTTTATTTAAGTTTTTTCTAGCAATGAGGTTTATTTAAGTTTTACTTTTACATGCTTTGTAATTGGGCCTCGGAAGTTCATTTAGCTTAGTTGATTCTATATTAAATCAAATGCAACTTCAAGAGCATGCTTACATCCTCCCAAATTTAATGATATTAAACAAAGAAAAAATTAATAAAAAAGTTAAGCACACGACTCACGATAACTTGAAAGGTCGAAGACTTGTATACATTATTACGCAGCTACTCTTATGAATTGTAAATTAGATTATGGTTAAATAACAACTAAATTAAGGATTCAATCATTCATTTGAAAACAAGCTAAAATTTATTGTATCATGAGTATACACTTTGCACGCTGACATCAGTGACATGGTATATTTGCAATATTGAATTGAGATTGTCAATACAATATATGGAGAAGCAAATGAAATTTTTTGAACTCCAAAGGAAATCAGTTGACATATATATTGATCTACAAATATACTTTTAATTTACAAAGTATATAGTTTTTGGTTTGATAAATAACAGCTATCAAATTGATCACCGGTGACGTATGTTATACCTAATCAAAACTATCACACATCAAAATTAAATGATATATTTATATAAATAAATATAAATAATATTAAGTAGAATTAAAATATAAATAAATATAAAATATATTTAAAAATAAAATAATCCACATCAATCACTCAATAAAATTTCAAATCCAAAACTTTTAATAATTTTGCACGTATATATAATGACAATTATAATTTTAAATGATTTGATAATTAAAATTAGCATTACACATTAATATTTGAGTCTCATTTTGAAATAGCCATTTTGAACAGTAAAACACAATATTTAGCCACTCATATAAAAATACAAATTTGGCCATTTTTTACGTTTTAAGATTATTTTGCCCTAAATTAGGACGAATCGAATTCAGGTTTGCGCGCGAGTTAGGTACACTTAGCACTATTAATACCAAAAGTACCAATATATATATATAACATTCCTCATATATAGGAATGCTATGCTACATACCTTATGTGAGCACTTTATGTGAGCACCACTCACGTTTAGCCCTCGTTAGCATTATTTTTTTTGTTTTAGACATTTATTTGTATTCTAATACTTCATAAATTGTTATTAGGATCATTAATTTTATAAATAACATAAAAATCAAAGTCCGATTTGTTCATATTCCCTTTAACTTCAAATAATTAATAAAAAGGACAAATTAAATTTTGATTTTTATGTTATTTATAAAATTAATGATCCTAATAATAATTTATGAAGTATTAGAATAAAAATAAATGTCTAAAATAAAAAAAGATAACGCTAACGAGGGCTAAATGTGAGTGATGCTCACATAAGGTGCTCACATAAGGTATGTAGCATAACATTCTAAGTAAATTGGTACTTTTGGCACAAATGATAATATTAGTGCCAAAAGTACCAACATAAATTAATAAATAAAAAAAAACCAAGTAAATTGATACTTTTGGCACAAATAGTAATATTAGTGTCAAAAGTATCATTCGATGATTAAATCCTAAATGATGAATCGAAACCTTAAATGGAGAATCTAAACCCTGATTGAGAAATCTAAACTCTAAATGGAGAATCTAAACTCTACGAGGAAGTGTTCAAAATGATCATATAATTGCACTCATCTATATAAGACAAGACAATGTATCGACACAAGTATATAACATTATTGGCACTAAGAGCATTTACAGTGGGTGACTCGATGGGGTTACTCGAGTCACTCACCCATCGAGTAAGCCCACTATGGCGAGGCCTTACTCGAGGCTTACCCGAAATTTTAATATGACCCGATGTTGTTATAAGAGTGGCGCGTGTTCACACGTGCCTAAATAAAAATAAAAAAATAAAAAAATTCATTTGATTTGCTTCCAACGGCTATATAGCCGTTTAACTTTTTTTTTCCTTTTTTTCCCTTCCTATAAATACCCCGCACCTCTCCAATTCATTCACACTTTTAATCTTTCTCTCTTTCTCTACTATAATTTTTTCTTCTCCTCCAAAAATGACCGAATGATTCGAAGATACTTCATCGTCTTCGTCCGACGGTGTTGCGCAAGAAATCGTCGATGAGATCAAGGTTGCTGACACGACGGGGCGTATATGCCTAAAGAAATTCTGCAGAGCTGTCATCCGGGTATACGGTGCCGAGTATATTCGACGTACTACGGCGTCGGACGTCCAACGCCTTCTTCAGATGCACGAGGCGCGACACGGATTTTCCGAGAAGCTCGGGAGTGATGATCTGGCACGGTGCATATACACGCAGTGATCAAGGGGAGCCCACATTGATCTTGGAGGCCGTTGCATCCCACAATTTGTGGATTAATGTTATTTTTATTTGAAGTAAATTGTGTTACTTCAATTGGTGCAATTAAATTTAAATGAAAAATACAAAAATCAAAACTAAAAAGATCAAGTAAGAAAATGAGTCATCCCACTGTGACCTTCTTACTCATTGTGGTCCCCCATTCTATCAAGTAAACTCTTTACTCAACCACTGTGGATGCTCTAATATGGTCACTAGCACTATTCGTGCATGGTACTATTGGCACTAATAGTGTCATATGTACAAATTTACTTGATTTTTTTTTCTATTGGTATCCGGTCCGCCCTAATTAAGGGCAAAACAGTCCTAAAACGTAAAAAAAATGGTCAGATTTTGGATTTTTCAAATCAGTGGCCAAAATTTATGTTTTCTTCTTCAAAAGGGTCACGTTGATGTATTGTTTCTTAATATTATTATAGAGTATTACATGTCATAATAAATAAATATTCCAATACAAAAAAAAAGTTAGTAAAAATTTTACTGAAAAGAGGGAAAATAAAATATTTAAAAAAAAATTCCTCAAAAAAAAAATATTTAAAATTTCCATAACTTATTCATTTTTTATGATTTTATATCATATTAAAGATCTTATCACGAACTTAAATTTAAGATGCATATTAAATACTTTTTATGAATAAATTTGATGATATTTTAAAAAAGAATTATTATTATTATTATTATTATTATTATTATTATTAAAAAAAGAGAGAAATTTGGTAAGAGAAGAGTTTGAAAAAATAACGGGATAAGAGAGAAAAACAAGAAATGAAAAAAATAGATGGTAAAAACTCCATTTTCATATATTATATATAAATATAGATTCGATAAAGCTTGTGTTTATTGCAACAAATTAAGTTTAGTTTATAGTAAATCACAATAGTAAAGGGAATTGAACGATATCTGTCTATTTCATATGTCAACTATCTTTTTTCCCTTCTTAAGGTTTTTTCCAATGTGTTTTCTTAAGAAGGTTTAACGAGGTCCAGCCATTAGTCTGTTTTTTTGTGCTTTCAAGGGTTCCTTAGAATTTTTTTCTTCTTCTTCTTTTTATTAAAGCCTTATCTTAATAATATGTCAACTATATATCTTTAATAGGAGCAGGAACATGTCCGAGTTATTATCAGAGATTCAAATGAAGTTGTGCATATGGCAATACAAAACCGATCACCTACCCACCGTGGGCAAGCATAATGTGCCCACCATTGATGTGGCAATCTTAATTAGAGTAAGATAATTTTAGTTAGAGTAAGATATGTTAATTCTCTTTCCAAATTAAAATTGCCACATCGGTGGTGGGCACATTATGCTTGCCCACGGTAGGTAGGTGATCGGTTCTGTATGGCAATATAGAAGAGACTAATTCTTGTGCTCAATGTTATGACATTATAGCAATGAGTGATATTTTGTTAGCATGGAACGTCATCTTATTAACATTGAGTGCTACTGTGATGGCACAATTAATTGGAGGAGGAGGGACTACTTTTACTCACTAATATCAATGAAATTATGAAGGCAACAACAATTCATATGCTTATTCTGTTATTCACATAAATCAATAGAACGCCTACTCATAGGCCATAGCCTCACTAAATTTTCTGAGCACTGTGCTCGGAGCTTTGGAATAAATTCTTGATTAAAAGATATGAATGAATAAACATAATCTCCCCCCTCCCACTCCTCTAAAAGAAACTATCATTTTCGTTTTAACTATATACATCTTACACAAAAGCAAATAGTAGGCCTCTAAGCCCGATAAATATTGGTATGTTTAGTCTTATTGGGCTTCAAATGGTCCACATTGTTATGGTCCAGGAGAGATTATTGAAATATCCGGCGCAATTCTTTTTTTAACTATTTCTTAATGAGATTAACTAACAAAATTTCACAAAATCATTTTTCACATCACAGCTACTAACATTACATCACAGCTACTAACATTACATTTTTTTTCATCTAGACCCGAATATCAAAATATATTGATCAAATTCAAGACCTGACTTGTAAAAAGTAGAGTAAACACAACTTGTCGGGGAGTTTGGACATCTTATGAATCCACGCATTCTATAACTGCGATCTTCACTTGCCAATTTTTAGGTATTCACTGCAAACTTCCATTGAAACACCAATTTTTTGAATGTTCAAATTAACAAAGAGAGTCTACTACTAATTAAATACTAAAATTCAATTTACATGATGAGATAATTTGGTAAACACAATAGGTGCACCATGCTGCGGATGGAGTAACGTGAGAACCGAAGGCGTGTGTCGATACTTGGGTGCAAGATGAAGAGAGAAACGGCGAAGAATCATGACGATGGCTAACTTGGCCTCTAGAATGGCCAGGTTTTGGCCAATGCATCGGCGGGCGCCCGTCCCAAAGGGGAGGAAAGCCATTGGGTGGTCCGCGGCTTGGGTCGCACCTTCCGCAAATCTCATTGGGTTAAAATCGTGTACATCGTCGCCCCATCGAGTCGAATCATGATGAACGGCTATGATTGGGATCAAGAGCTCAGTACCCTGCTGAATGTGGATCCCGTTCAACTGCACATCCTCTCTGGCCCGTCTGATCATCGCTACTACTGGTGGGTACAATCTCACAGACTCCTTTATAATCATTCCCAACTGCATATAATTAAGTCATTTAAATATAGTTAAAAATTCGACAAAATAAAAGACAAAATTTGATCAAATGTGAAAAACGGAGCTGTGCTTGTCAAGATTTCATGCATACCAAAACAAACTATATTACTAATACATTATGCTAGAATATAAAATAGTATTTCTGCAGGTAACATAATCTATTTCTAGAAATCCTTAAATATCCTCTTGTCACGCATTTCTAGTTCCATTGTATTGGGTTTATCATTAATCCACCCCACAAATGACGTTAGAAAATAGAAAATTTTAAAAAGAAATATGATAGTCTTACCAATTTGAGGTTGGCAAGATGATCTTTAGTTGGAGTGTCACGTGCTCCGCACACCCTCAAAACCTCCTGACGTGCCTCATCCTGCCAGTGGATGTGCATGGCCAAGAGCACGGCCGTCCACGTCAGCATGGCCGACGTCGTATGCGTGCCGGCGAAGAAGATCGTCTTGCATTCCTCTACGACGTCGTTATCCGTTACGGTTGATGGATCATCTGAGCGACCCGATTCATCGGCGGCGTTGATCATCACCTCCAATAAATCGGTTGGGCGATCATTTTTGTTGTCTCGATTACTGCTTTCCCTTCGCCGGTCAATAAGTTTCAACAACGATTTCCGAATTTCTTTAGCTAATCGCCGAGAAATTCTACTTGTTGATGTTGGCAAGAACCTGATCAAAAAAAAGTTTCATAACCAAAAAACTTTTTTTGCGTGTATAATCTCGGAGTTGTCAAACATGGAAAACATACAATTCTTGTAACTCACAATAAAGTTATACTATATGAACTTAGTAACTAGATTATTGAATTCACATTCTGCATCATGAGTAATAGTTTCTAGTCAAATTCCAATAATTTTATTGGAATATTTTGTTATATTTGGTTGTTCGATAGATGAAGACAGATTTTAAAAAAAATATATAGTAATCAATGATATGATTAGATTCATAATACATTATGTTTCTATTTGGTAAAACTTAATTAATATATTCATCCACACCTAATCCAAAAATCATCACAAAGTATAACCAGTACCCCGTCTAGTAGGTAATTTTTTAAGAGAAAAGTAGGTAATATAAGAATTAATATAAAATTAAATGACCAGTAACATATATTAAAATAATGGAGGCATGCGTATCTGTATATAATGATGCATTAATTCTAAATATATTAACAACAAGATGCAACAAAAATTGCAATAAAGGATCCGGAATTGGGTATATATATACCTATAACCAGGTATGAAAGCATTCTGATAAGCTTCAGTGGCATGGGCTGTTTGGTGTGCTTGGAGTTTAGAAATTACTAATCCTTCTTCATAGTTATTACCAAAGGTGATTTTGGTAATTACATCTTCCAACAAATTTTGGAACCAAACAGATACTTCAATCTCAATCTCCAAACTTCCATTTTTGGACATATCTTCAGACAATTTCACTAGTGCTTCATCCATGGTTTTAGCCATAATTGGTGCAATTAGCTACATATTCATCCAACAATGCAAAAAATAAAGAGGTTAGTCATCTATATATGATATATCATATAGAAACAATATTAAAATAAATACCTTGAGGTTTTCCATGCGAAAAAATGGTTGCATAATCTTTCTATGGTGAGCCCATTTGTCTCCTTTAAGATTCAACAAACCATTACCTTCTATTCTTTTTACTTGTAATGGTGGATCATATTTCTCAAAATATTCTGATTTTGAAAAAAATATTTCTCTGATAATGGTTGGATCAGATATTGTGAGACGAGGAGTCGGCCCGAACCATATAAGAAAAACAGAACCTGCAATAATATGTGATCAAAGATTGTAGTAATTAAGAATAAAAACTGAAAAATAAAATAAAGATTTAACCATATATAATTCGGGTTCAGTAACAACATACATTTGTTTAAGGATATTTTTGTCTCACTAATACGTAACGTAAGTCACTTTCTAAGAAAAAGTCGCAACGCGCTCGCATTATTAAGTGATTGATGACATCATTCGGATTCAAGATAGATTTTATTTGCTAAAAAAATTCTAAGTCGTCTACTATTTAGGGAAAGTAGAATCATGAAAAGATTTATCACAAGATTACATTTTTACAAAGAAATAGAGAATTTTATTACAATAGTACATTAGACACGCATATACACACACGCATGCTAGCTATTTCCGTTTGAGAAATGCAATAATCCAAGAAATTAATGAAAATCACATACACTTGAGTGAAAATCTAAAATACGTTTTGCGACTTTGTACAATGAATCTCGTGCGTCATTTCAACACATTGTCATATACAGTAGTGACGTGGAGAAACATATATAGAAACCAAAGCTACTAAAATTGAAAAACGATTGAAAATATTTGGAGGCCCCTAAAAAAGAGAGGAGAAATATATACCATATATCTTCTTCCAAAGATGAAAGAAGGAGAGAGCTCTGGGGAGAATGTCATGAGAGAGAGGCATCGATTCAGCAGAAGCCTTCAAAATTAAGGCGGAAATCTCTTTTAAATTTCCCAAGAAATACTCATATTTTGGGCTCTTAATCCCTTGTTGCATGAAATGATTCTCAATTCTTGTGGGTATCCACCAAAAATCATGAACCACAACTTTTATCAAGAAAATCAGAAGAATTGATGGAACTAAAAGGTACAAAAAGGAACAGAATAGACTATCTTCCATGCTTGAAACTTTTCTTCTTCTTCTTCTTCTTCTTTTTGATGTCTTCTTTTAGGTGGGGTGGGGGTGGATATTATATAGTTCTTGGTGGTTGGGTGATTTGTGTTTGTTTTTATAGAAGGGGGAGGAGAGAAGTCAGAAATTGTAGATGTTGTAAATTTGGTCGTGATTTAGGGACTGTATTTAATGAATACTACTAAGTACTAATTAATTGATTTTCAGATGAAGAGTTGAGAAAGTTAAAAGACACAAAAAAGGACATAGAGTTCCCATGCAATATAATTGGTGATGCCGTACTTGAAGACAAAACATTTTTTTTATAGTATCAAATAATAGCTAGGGTTATTTTCAAATTTTCACTTATATTTTGTAAAATTAACAAAAATATTGACGTGTGATCCAATTAAAAATATCGAAATCCATGGAATCATATTTTGGGGAACGATGTCAACTCTTTGTTGATGCATGTCATGTCAACTCTCTGAATATTGTGACGCATTAAAAAATATGCGAGTTTTATTTTTGCAACAAATTTAAAAAATAGTGACACGATTACTTTTGAAATCGTGTTAAAATTATAAGATGAGTGAAAGTTTATCATGAATAATTGCAAATATATATTATCAATGTTTCACGTTGGATTTTATTTTTATGGTTAGGACATTGTAAACATTTAAGAATTTTAATTCATTAGTGATGGCATGCATTAGGTTGACAAAAATTATCGCTGTAGTGATGGAACATTCGTCTGCCCACATTGACTATATATGGATTTGATTATTATATTATGAATTTATTATGTTCACGTGTGAATTATGCCGGTTTTAATACTCAGTTTATTTGATTTCGCTATATAATTAGTGAGAACATATTATTCCCTTCGTCTCATTATAAGTGACATGTATTTTATTTTGGGACGTCACACTATAAATGGCATGTTTTCACAAAAAAATAAAAATAAATAACCCTTAAAAAAAGTATAAACCCTATCACTTTTAACCAATTTACAATTTCTCTTTAATTTTCGTATTGAAAATTTTTGAGCCACTTATAATGGGACGGAGGGAGTATTATTTTTACCAAAAGAGTGTTGAAGATTGTCTAGCTCACTATTGTCAAACAAGTTACAAAAGAGGTCTATTATATTACACATCGTTAGTGTTGCATGAATTCACTTACTGGGTCTCATTTATGTAACTAATTTTATTTATCTCTAGTTTATATAATCATATTTTTGTTTGTTTTCAATTTCTTGTGTTTTACCCTATATTGTAGTTTATTTAGGATAGATTAATTACGCCATAATTATGATATACTACAATTTATTTAAGTTTTTATTTTTTATAATAATATTAATTAGTGTTTATTATACTACAATAAATATTATTATTATTATTATTATTATTATTATTATTATTATTATTATTATTATTATTATTATTATTAGTGGGACATGCTTGTGACATAAAAATGTTGGGAAGGATTATCCAAATTCACTGTTGTGGCATTGCGTATAGTATAGCCAGTTTTACTATATATTTCTAGCTCACTACTCCCGAAGAAAATTAACGAGCTTCTATGACAATTATAATTAAATGCTTCGAGTTGATGATATACTCCCTCCGTCCACCAAAAAAACTCCTACTTGCCCTTAAATATTTGTCCACCAAAAAAACTCCTACTCTACTTTTTGGACAATTATACCCTCTCTTGCTTTTAAAATTAGTACATCTTTACCTATTGGCCCCACTTTACTCTACCATTTTAGTCCTTTACACCACCTTTTTCAGTTTTCTTAGTCTCCGTGCCGAACCCCAAATGGGAGTTTTTTTTGGTGGACGGAGGGAGTATAACATATGGAATCAAATCGGGTCAAATGACAGGTTATAATTAAATGCTTCGAGTTGATGATATATAACATATGGAATCAAATCGGGTCAAATATCAGGAGGGAAATCGGCCTGTTGACTTTATGGCGTGTTGAGAGTAACAGGTTCAAGAGTTATTTACTTTCGATTGTCTCTCGGCTCTTAGACATTTTCTTGCTTTTATTAGGATAGATCTAGACCAACTTGGTTATCCTAACTTCAGATTTCGTTTCCATGATGATAGGTAGTCCGTTTTAGCTTATTTCAGTTTTGATGTTGTTTGCTTTGCATGCCTTTTGGGTGGAGCCTTTGTTTGGCTAGTCTTTTGGTTGTTTTTAGCACGTTTCTCGTCTTTTCCCGATTATCTTCTTTGAGTGATGTCAGGCAACACTATGTATGTGATACTGGTTGATGTTTATTTACAGGTTGGGGTCTGCCTAACCCCTCGCCCTTCAGGTGGTTCTTATTAAAGAAAAAAAAAATCGGGTCAAATAGAAAATTGATTTTTTTTAATAAGTACTATATATAGTACGTAGGTGTTATTTCCTACAAATATATGCTATGTTCGTATAGTTATATATTAAACTTAATTAGTCTGTCGTATTTCGATGAAAATTATTTTATTTTATATTATAATTTATACTTAGAACTTGATTGTGAATCATTTTATATTATAATTTATAAATAGAAATTATAAAATTAATTTTATACTTTTGTAGGGTTGAAAATCTGAAATCGTTCATTGTGGTGGAGCACGACAATTCACCAAAATGATGAGATTAGTATAGTTCGATCATCCAAATCCTTCTAAAATGTATGTATACATGCATGTATCCATTTCAAATTTAAGAAAAAATAAGTTTATTATTGGTTCTAATCTCGAACATGTAGAATAATACTTATTAGTACTTGTTAATTAGTGCATCTTTCAGATGTATTGCAAACACAGACGCACAATATTTTTCTATTTTGATCTACGTAATCTAAACCCAACAATTAAAATAAGATGTTGTTATTAAGTTTTTATAAATGAATTAATCATATTTTAGAAAATATTAATATATAGTACAAACCATTTCATTAATAAGACAATAATCTACAAATTTAATGTAATTAATTACAGATTTTATGGAATTATAATAATTAGAATATAATACAATATTAGATATGAATATATAATGCAAATAATATATTTAAGATAACCATCTACAAATTAATTCAATGCAATCATCTAATTAAGGTAAATTATGAATTTCACGAATTTAAGAATGATTAGGATATCTTATAAAAAAAAGAATGATTAGAAATTTAGAATACAATAATTATTAGAATTAAATTTAAAGATGTAAATAAAAATAAATAAGAATAAAAATGCTATGTATATAGGACTACCAATTAAGAAGATGATTTCAATCACTAATCATATTACTATATGATTATGACGATTACGACGACACCGATTTTGTATTTATCGGACACCGATTTTTTATTTAAGTAAACAATAAACATATTCATAGTCAATATTTATAATATTCATAGTCAATATTTATAGATACACGAGTAGTTGGTATAGTTCAACCTATATAATTTTATAATAAGATTTGGATGAAATTTTATTTTAAAGTCATGAGATAGCCATCCATTAGGTCATATGAAGAGACACAAACAATTGTATTTTTCCACCAAAAGCAGTCTTATCGCAGCTAATAAAGATTAGGTTTCAAGATTATATAATTACTTATCCATAAATAATCTCTCTCTATATATATATATACATGGAATGGTTATTCATGCAATACTACAGAATAATTAACTTCAAATCTTCAATGAGAATGATTATATATCGTGAAAAATGAGAAGTGATATAAATAAAACAATATATATATATAGGGAGCCGCTCCAATGAGGCCCCCTAATTTTAGTGAGATCTAAGACATAACCTGGTGCGTTTATTTTATCAATCCTATGACTGATATTATATCTGGGGGGAGAATTTTTTTCGCAGGGTACCAATCCTGGATGGAGCAGAATATTTTAAATTTTGTTATTCATCAGTATTTACTGCATTGTTCATTAGTATATAGTTCCTTGTTCATCAGTATATATATATCTTATTCATTACCATTTTTTAAAATTTTGTTTTTCATCAATATATACATCTTATTCGTTAGATTTACATCTTGTTCGTTACACTACAAAAAAACATATCTAATTAGATTTATACTATGTCTTATTCATTGTTCTTAGTTTTTCACGAAAAATAGGGAGTCTCACTATATTGTTCAATAACTCTGTCAATAATACATTAATAATCATTTAATTTTGTGTTCGAATCTTAGAGGGGAATCCTAGGGGTGAGCATCGGTTCGATTCAGTGCAAAACCGCACCAAATCTCAAAAATTAAAAATCGAACCGCAAGAAAAATTGGAGACTGAACCGCATCGATGGGAGGGGTCCAATCAAACCGATAAAACTGTCGGTTTCGGTCAGTTGGACCGAACCGATACCTTGTTTAATTTTTTTCGAAAAAAACTAAATTGAAATCGAAGAATCTGTTGTCGCCGGAACTAGAAGCGGGGGACCGAGGACGGACCGCGCCGGAACGGGGGAAGTCGGGAAGAATCATCCGATGGAAGGCCAGAAGGGAGACGAACCTACTTGCTGTCGCACGACTCGTGCCAGAAAGGAGACAAACCTGGCCTGGGCTGTCGTGGATGGCGGGGCAACGTCGGGCGGACGCCAACAGGTGATGAACGGAGTCGGATTTGTGGGTCAGATATGGAAATGGTCGAAGAGAATTAGAGAAGTAGAGGGGAGCGGCGTAGCATTCAGAATTTCATATTTTGTAGTTCAGGGACTAGGGTTTTGATTAGGAAATTATAATTAATTTTAATATATATATATATATATATTATAATATAAATATATATATTTATAGGTTCGGTGCGGGCCCCAATAAAAAAAATTGGGGAAATCGCAATTGCATCGAAAGTTTTCGGTTTTCATATTTTAGAACCGCACCGAAAATCGTACCAACAGATGCGGAATCGCACCCCACCAAAATAGTGCAGTTCAGTTCGATTTTTGCTCACCCCTAAATTCTTAAAGGAAGCAAATTGGCAATGAACCCTTTTCGAAAAAAGAAATGGCAATGAACGATTCAACTTGGCAATATGATTATATATATATATATATATATATATATATATATATATATAGGGAAACTTGGCAATATGATTATTAATTTCAATATTCTTCACTTGAGATTTAAATCCCCAAAAATCACTATTAAACAATTTTTTAAAAACAACTTCGAGAAAAAAGAAATGGATATCACAAATTGATTTGAGATGTCATGTGTGAAATTATCTAAAGGGATCAAATTAATGTTGGACTCAAATAAAATTATCAATACCAAGAGATTACAAATATACCACTACATATATATGGATATTTAATTTTTGATACAAGCATCCAGATATTGATCCATCCCAAAATCTTTTACAGTAATTGTTTGAAATATAAAATAAACAAAGAAGCAACAAAAAATTCTTGCAATAACATATATGAAACAAACCAAACGAACTAAGAAATACGTTTTCATCAACTGTTTCAAATCTTGTTATTTCCAGCCTAAATGTTACAAAAAAATAAAACGACTTTTAATAATAACAGAAATAATTGTAAATCGATAAGAGCACCCGCATCGCGGGTGCTCGAGTGAGTACTCGAACTCACTCGAGGAGAGGAGTGGCTTCGAGGAGTGCAATGCGGGGGGAGGTCCTCGAGGAGTACCCGAGTTATCGGGTATCCTCGAGTGATTTTTTTTTTTTTTTTTTTTAATTTTCTTCTTCTCTTTAAAAATTTCTCTCTCCTCTTTAAAAACTAAAAAAATCAAGTAGGCTATCAAGGAACCCCAATGCAGCACTACCTACTCAATAACACAACCACTATCAAATAGACTATCAAGTAGGCTATCAAGGAACCCCCAATGCGGATGCTCTAATCTTATGCAAGTGTTGAAAAATGGTCATAAATTTGATGCACATGGTATAAACAAAGGGGCCACACCTTTTTAGGTGTTATTTAAGAGAGGATATGAGGTAGTCCCACTTGTGTTAATACTGTCGAAAATACTCCCAAAATATATTGGGGGACCATTTTTCACTTTCATTAAATCTTGCTTCTTATATTTTCAGACTTTTGGTGCCACATTTCCAAGAATATAGAGTAGTTGTTTCGTCCTTTCTTGTGAAAAAGCCTATAATCTGTCTTTCTGTTTGTCTAGTTGCATGATATTCAATACTTCATGTAGTTGCTTTATTTCTCAACATTTTTGTTCATACAAACACATAAATTCCCACACTTGCAAAAACTCCACAAAATGTTTGGATTAAATATATTCTAAAATTTCATAATATGGCACTTAAAAGGGAATGAAAAAACTTTACAATATGAGTAGCTAATATCATATATAGAAAAATTATGGAAAATATATGTACAAAACTCCCTAGTCATTTTGAACTACTTATTGAAAGGATTGATTTTTTTTCACAAGTACTATTCATAAGGCAAAAATCCCAATAAAAAAAATATATGTTTAAATCATCATCATCATCATCATCATCATCATCATCATCATCATAATAATAATAATAATAATAATAATAATAATAATAATAATAATAATAATAATAATAATAATAATAATAATAATAATAATAATAATAATATATCTTGAAAGATATTTGATTATTAAAGATAATTTTATTTGCATTCCTTTTGGAATTTAGGGATGGCAATGGGCCGGATCTGGACCGGATCCTGCTTGGTCCAGATCCAGATTCGAATTTTCTTACTTAGATCCAGATCCGGTCCAGATCCATTGGATCCAAAATAATAAGATCCAGATCCAGATCCATTAGATCCACAGGGTCTCGGGTCCAGATCCAGATCCATACTTTTTACTCTTTTAAAATATTTATAAATTTTGAATTAACTAAAAAAAAAATCGAATTTTGTCTAGAGTATCAACAATTATTTAAAAATAAATATTAAATCATAACCTATATGAAAATATTAGTATAAAATTTCATAATAAGTAAGAATATGATATTCAAGTACTAAATAATATATTAGTAGATACACACTTATTTTAATTGTATATATAAAAAGGGATGAAAAATTAATTAATCATATCATTACAATCAATTTTATCTCTATCTTCATCACAATATTCAGTAACAGTGGAACGATGTGTCTTCCATTTTTACTTTGAAAAAAAACAATATTATCAATATAAATAAAAGATATAATAATAATAATAATAATAACAACAACAACTAAAATTTAAATTAAGATAAAATAAAATATTATTTTTAATAGAATTATATACATTATTTATGAAAATAGATGTTTAGATTAGTAATAGATCTTTAAGGTAGAGTTTGATAAAAATAAAATAAAATATATATATATTTTTATATATAACCGGATCCGTGGGCCGGATCTGGACCGGATCTGAGTCTCAAAACTTTTGCTCCAGATCCAGATCCGCAAATCTTAAGAGTAATTCAGATCTGGTCCAGATCCATTGGATCCATTTTTTACAAGGTCCAGATCCTGTAAAAAGGATCTGGATATGCGGATCTGGACCGGGTCCAGGATCCATTGCCATCCCTATTTTGAATATACATGCCATAAGAACATAACTGCTCTCTTATTCACTATGAACAAGAATTAACGTGCTCATTGCTAATGTGATAAATGTGATGTGACCATCATAGTTGACTCATATTCAAATGATCATCGTTACATCATAGTATTATAGAAATTAATATTTTTAACCTTATTAATTTGATAAAATTTTCTTAACAACTCGTCTTCTTTACATTTTTTAATCACCGTTGTTCGCTAATATTTTCACCACGCCGCAAGTATACGGTGTAGTTGCAATATAAGGGAAGCAAGGTCGTATCCCACAAGGATTGGTGAATTCAAACTTCTAAATACCATTAATAAGTTGTTTTCAATCTATTTAGACAACCAAAGATGAAGAGATATTGAAGGTTAAATCAAAGTTAAATTAAAGCAAGCAAACTAAATAACAAAAATATAAACTTAGTTAATAAATTGGGGAATGACTCAAAGGAAAGTTATCATTGGGACTAGATTTCGATGGATCGTAATGAACTTCAATTTAAATCAATATAAATCTTGATATGACTTACTTATCTAGGGCGATCTCCCCACTAGTTTTAGCCCCCTCCCGGACGACTAAAACAGTAGATTACGGGTCATAATTGCCGTCCCCGGTCAATTTCTAACCTATAACTCCCAATAGCACAAAAGATCAATAAGCTCTCACCCACCTCTCAACCTCCCGGTTTATTGAGATGATATGTATCAAACTCCTAATCTATTGTAATTATCCTCTCCCGATTCAAATCACAAATTAGAAATGCACAAAAGGTGGCCAACCAATCATACAAGAGATAAATCTAGGACTTGAAAAGATAACAATAAGCACAATCAAGATATATATTGAACAAAGAAATCAATCCATTACAAATCCATCTAATCTAATCCCTAAGATAAGAGATTTTAGCCAAGCATATTCATAATAAAAGCAAATCTCAAGTCATAAGAAAACATAAATAAAGATATAGAGAGATAGAGATTCATAGACAAATCCTATAATCTTGATCTTCAATCATGTAGTCTTGATGAGCTCCTTTCCAAGTCTTCCCCTTCTTTATTTGATTTTGGTGTTGTTTTTGTGTGTGGAAGAGAGAAAAAATGGTAGAGAATGGAGGCTAGGGTTTGGAATTGGAGAGTTGGGGAAGATGAAGTGGGTGTGTGTGGTGAATTGAATGGGGAAAAGAAGAGAAAAATGGAGTTTTGAGGCTAAAATCGCGTTTGGGGTCCACTTGGGGGAGCCCCGCCCTTTTCCCGCGGTCACGGCCCGCGTCCGCGGCCTTCAAACGTGGGGGATGCTCAGGGGACCCGCGGCCGCGGGTGGTGACTGCGGGTGTCTCCTGAGTCGGGAACAGCTGACCCGCGGTCTTACCCCGCGGCCGCGGGTGGTGACCGCGGGGTACTGGGCGTTTTGCACAGTCCGCTCGTTTTGCTCCGTTCTCCCTCGTCCGGACTCGGATTTGGTCGCCGTTTGCGCTCACGGATTCCTCTCGAGACGTACTTCAATATCATATCTTCAAAATCCTCCAATTAATCCTTGATTTTTCCTGAAATTACTCCAAAACTACACAAAGATATCAAATCTTCATAAAACTAAAATATTCGGGCACAAACAAGCATTCACAAGCAAAACATGAAGGGAAATGACAACAAAACATGTGGAATTGAGGTACGAAAACCATGTTTGTCAACCGTCTCCCATTTTCCCCCAAACTCCATGCATTTTCGTCTTAAGCTCATATCTGCCATTGAAAAAGAAGTTTTTGATATATCTTAAGCTCATTTTTATGAAAAAATTGTATTTAATTAATTTATGGGAGTTTGGGGGAAAATGGGAGACGGTGATTAAAAGATGTAATTAGAAGATGAGTTGTCAAGAAAATCTTATTAAATTAATAATTGATGAGGAGTAATATGTGCAGAATAGGAAAATGATACAGATCAGAGGAATCGACCTCATCAGCGGGACGAATATGACAGAAGAAGTATACCCATCAGAGAAACCATCCTCACCAGATGAGTCAAGCTGGTCAGAAGAATCATTCTTACCAGAGGGATTTCACCCACCAGAGAAATCACTCTTCGTCAGAGAAGTCTACGTCGCCAGAGAAGTCCTCTTCGTCAGAGAAGTCTACGTCGCCAGAGAAGTCATCTTCATCAGAGAAGTCTACGTCGCCAGAGAAGTCATCTTCATCAGAGAAGTCTACATCGCCAGAGAAGTCATCTTCGTCAGAGAAGTCTACGTCGCCAGAGAAGTCATCTTCGTCAGAGAAGTCTACGTCGCCAGAGAAGTCATCTTCGTCAGAGAAGTCATCTCCGTCAATGGAATCACCAGAAACGCGGGAAACCTCCCGCGTAAGGACGAAATTCCTGATATGTCCTTCGATCACGCCAAATGCATGCGCTAGCACCGATTTTACTATTTTACCCTTCCATATACTCTATAAATAGAGTATGAGTTCGTGTCTTGTATTTACGCTATCATTCACTTTTGAATACAACAGTTATATTTTTCTCTCGTGCTCAATTCTCCGATCGTTACTTTGCTCTTTCCGATCATCCATACTAGGTATAGCTTACATTTTTCACTTGATAGTTTAGGTGTTGGTTTCGTGAAATACCAATAATGTTAAAAATGTTAGTTCCTATATAATATTAGGATGTACTAATGGTAATTTGAATATGATCACGATGGCTACTTACATTTACCACATCAGCGATGAGCACGTTAACGGTGGATAAGAGAGCGGTTCTGACCATAAAATATATATGTTCCATAGATTTTTTTTATCATTAAATTTCCAAATTCATTGCATTAATATCACCTAATTTCGTTTTTGCACACCAGAGCATGCCGACTTGCCTAACTTAAGAAGTTTTCAATATGTTTAAAGAGAAAATAATAAGATAGGTGTGACATATGTATAGTTCATAGTTGTCACATGTAGTCTCAAACCACATGATGGCCGCATCACTGAGCCATCTCCCTATTTTAGCTTAATTTCTGGTCCAGTTTCACTTTTTAGACCACTTTCTTCTTCTAACATATTAACACACATAAACAAATGTTTGTCTGCTAATAGATCCCTTTGAATTTATGTGTGTCCATGTGCTTTTTAGATGAAGAAACTATGTATACATATCTCTTCATTGTCGCTTTTGCCAGCCATCTTGGTCTTTTCCTTTTCCGTTTTTTTATTTTTTATATATGGAATATATTTGAGGAAATATGGTGGGAATGGGATGGCAGTAGTGGTTAATTCCAGAAGTGCCGCAAATCAAGACATAATAATTGAGATACAAAACACGCAATTAAAAGAGGGGCCTTTGCTTTGATTGATAAGATTTGTGGAGTAGGTGATTTCGTAACTGGAATTTTTTAGATCTGAATCCAACAACAAATTTCTAGAATTAATGTATATGCAGCGCAGCTGTATGAATTTTAAGAATGATGCATTGCCACGTGATGTTTTTCACTAATCTATTTTTGACTACCCATATACGTGCACATTTAAACCATTTTATCATTGTAGCCTCCATATTTATTGAAAAGATTATTGGCTGGGTCACTTGGAATCTATGTTTCAAGAACTTTTAGGCTGGGAAATCTACTTTTTCCTACCAAAATTTCTCTCTCCTCATTTTTATTTATTTATTTTGATTCTTTTATAAAAATCGTCAACTTTGATTAATAAAAAGATATTCAACATCGATGTTAAATTAAAGATAACGAAAAGATCTTTAATTTGATATAAAAATTATTAAAAATAAATTTAAAATGAATAAGTTATTATCAATTAAAGTTACAAAATTATTTTTTTTTCTCTCTCATCTTTTATCTCTCCTTTCTCTTTTATAATTTCTTTTAATTATCAATAAAAATCAATTAATTGGTAATTGAAAATACAAAATTGAAAATTTATATATTTTCAAATTCGTGTTTTTTATTGAAATTATATCCTGGATAATTTAAATTTTTTATTTAGATTTATATTTATATTTAAATTATAGTAGTATATATTTAATATGCATATTTATTTATTTAAAATATCGTTCAGTTTCGATATTGATCGTGCATCGCACGAGTGGGCGTGTGTTAGTAACCTATTATGATGGACCTGTGGGGGATTTATTTGTTTTGAAGTATTGAATATATGAATTGCACTTTTAACTTATAAATTATTTGTATTTTGATGGTTTGGGATTTCAATCTCATATGGGGCGCAATTCCTGTGCATTTTTAAGACCACGAGAGTACAATTTACTCTCTTTTTTATATACTATAAATTAACAATATTAAATAAAAAAAATTAAAAATCGCTCCACATGGGACTTGAATCAAAGACTTTTGACTTTAGGCATTAACTCCTTACCGATTGGCCAACATACGCACACAGTACAATTTACTTTCTGTATTAATTTGTAGTTGCATTATTAGTGCAAGATTCATAATTTTTATGTTAAATGAGATTTTTATTATAATCCAACTCTCTTTATATATATATATATTTTATGTAAATGTGGGATTATAGAAAGAAAAACAAAAAAAATATGGTACAAAAGTCCACAATTAGTATTAATAAATTAGAGACTAATTAGGATTTCCTCGGGCACAATTTACATTTGAGGATAAGTCTTGTTAGATAAAATAGTAAGAGTAATTATTTATTTATTAAATGGATTAGAATATACCAATGGCCTTGATAGTTTATATCATTTAAGTTAATTTTGCTTTATTCATATCTCATTGAAAGTGTGTAGGATTGAATATATCCTAGTAATGAAAAGTAAACGCCCCCTCTAAAATTCAATAATATTTAATTAAATTTTATTAATTTCCAATTAAAATGTAATTAAATTCCTAATTATAATTTTAATTAAATTTAATTAATGTAATAGATAGTTTTATTTAAATTAATTAATTAATTAAATACAAATTTTGGAGAAAGAAGAGGGTCACACCATATGAACGTCCTCATAATAGTGGAAAGTGCGGTCCGAAGATAAATGGATCTAATTTAATTTCTGTAATTGGAAAGGATAGTTGGAAGCTCAACCTTGGCTGGCCCCAAACATTTCGGGTCTTTATAGCATTTCCGACCATAATCTGTGGTATTGGTTATTGGATTCAATTAAAGGCCCAACAATAATTCCACTAAGATAATTGAAGCCAATGGGTTACGTACTTCATCCGTCCATAAATAATTAAATACTTATGTGAAGAAAATATTACATTTAAAAAATAATATTAATTATAATAATTAATTATAACGTGAGTGAAAAAATAACTTATCATGTAATAGAAAGTTTTTAAAATGGAAATGAATTACTAATTTTTATGTATGTCTACAGTGGAAATAGTTTATTTAAAGGGTTAAATTAAATGTATTAAAATGAATTATGGAGTATTTTTATTTTGTACATAAACATTTAAATTTTCTTAATAAAATCATAAATTTTTAATTAAAATTCTCTACTTTTTCCATAATTGCAATTCCAACCGAATTCGAGTCTATGTAAGAATCTAATTTCATGCCTACGTCCACAATATTATGTAAGACGATTTTTTCTAAAAAAATCTTTTGTCTTCAACATTAATTAAATCCAAAATCTTACATCCCCAAATTAAAACGACTGATACTGACAAAGTGTTTTCAAATCTTTTCACAAAAACTTTAAAAATTGTGATGAATTTGGCACGTTTACAATAACAGGCTAACAGTACTCCACATAAAAATGTTCTATTTATCTAAGCAATTATAATGGTAGGAAATAAATAGATTCTATAATTATATCCCACTAGTACGCCTCCCTTGCGTTGTAAATTTAATATTTTAGAGCTTTATATTTAATTTTAGTAAATTTTTCCGTTAGAGAAATATGTGGTTGAGTCAAATCCACGTCTAGATATTTTGAAACTTGTTTTAATACCCATGAAGATAATTGTTCTGATATAAAAATATTTTATTTAACAAAAATAATTCTGAACAAATTAGTGGTGCATTATAATGGTTTATTGTAGAATAAAAATCACAATTTTATACTTATTTACAAATTCGATCTTAAATTTAAACATTTGCAAATAAAAATTAAATTCTTAGAAATTTTGTAATTGATACACTGAACGATACCCCTTACCGAATCTTAATCACTGGTGGTACTCACGTCATCTTTTCGATCATCGAAAAAAATAAAAATCAAAGAAGCATCAATTGCAAAATTTAGAAAGATTCAATATATATTTATAAATGTTTAAAAGTGAGATCGAAATTACAAAATGAGTATATATTCATGATTTAACTTGTAATTTTTCCTTTTTAGAACAATTGTTAATAGCTTCTTATAAAAGAACAATTCATTCTAATTTTATTTTAAAAATTTATATTGTAACCTATGCATAATCTTCTCTATTTTATTAACTTTCAATATATCTAGAAAATTTAACTACATAATTAATCACTAATTTTCTCTATTTTAGTTCATTAACTCCATATAATATTTGTGTTGCTATATTTTAATTTATAATTATTTATTTTGAATAAATGATTAATGATTTCAACAAAAATAGATACATTCTATAAAATAAGAAAAGAAAGAAATACAATATTTAAATAATATATTCCACAACAAATTAATTTGGTGGTTTTGTGTTCCGAATCCTAGTTAATTATCCGCGGTTTTTAAGTGTAGTTAACATATTGAATTTGTTTTAGTTGTCGGCAGTTTTTTTTTTTTTGGTAACCGTAGCTAATATATATATTGGATTTGTTTTGTAACTACTTATTTTTTTCCAATTTCAATTATATCCTTTTAATTAGATTTAATTACATTTACTTCTCATTTTATATATGTATAGATTTGCTTTCAGAAAATTGTTTTTATTTCGTTTTACTCTCAATCCCCGACTCCGAGTATAACTGCAACATAGTTTGTTTAATTTTTATTGGAATTAATCGTTCGTTCTCAATCGACTAAGCAATATTGTTATTTGTAAGATGATAACGCCCTCACGGTGTTGTTTTTTTTTTTTTTTTGGTTTTTTTTGTTTTTTTTAAAAAAAACTAGATTATGATAACGATTTTACTCCTCAGATTTTTTTTTGGTTGTATATTAAATACATTTTCGTAATTTATGTGAAAAATAAAATAAAATACAGTACAAGTTTATGAGAAAATGACATATGTGAACAAGAGCAGATGAGGCTGAGGGGTAACTTTGTAAACTCATTTCCTCTGACCTCCACCGGTCCGGTGACTGTTATCCAATCTGAACTGCACCGCTCCTTTTCGGGCCATTTCCTCCCTCCTCTACTCTGCTTATTTTAAGACAAGTGTAAAAATGAGTAAGCTTTCTACCTATTTCCATCTATACTTGTGTTTTTGTTCAATTTATTTGTGATCTTATTGATATATAGTTGCTCCTTGCTCTTTGCAACCGGAAAATGTCTAAAGATGAGTGCTTTCGCTTCATTAATGAATGCTTAAGTGTTATTTATGTTAAATTTTTAACGAACCAGGAACTGGAAAAATTAATACATTCATCGCGCATTTCAGTCGCCCTGGTGTTTTGAGCAAGCCTTCTGTTGCAGCCTCCGGACCGAAGGTAAGTATAATTCACATTTTTTTTTAAATGAATAAATTCTTTTTTGGCGTAGAGATTGCAAGAATTAATTAATGGGCACGATTTTGTTTCCTTTTTAGAGTCCGTGTTTGAAAAATTTGCGGAATTGGGAGTGCTAGAGCTGAGAAAAATTGGTTTGGGAGAATTGGTTTTGATAGTTGAAGTTATTTTGTGGTTTAGAATTTAGGGCGAGGGTTTTGACTTTAGATAGTAAATCATGTCTAGGAAGGTTGTAAAGAGACGTTTTGTAAGCGCAAAAATTAATTTTGAATCAAGAAACATTTTTTATTGTAAATGTAAAATTAAGATAATTGTTTCTCGAATTCTCAAAATTGAGATAATTGTTTTCGAATTAAATGAAAAAATTCTGGAAAAAGACAGATTGTTATTAGTATAAAAAAATTGTCATTCTTCGGTTGTTGGATAATTCTGAGTTTCTCAGTTTGGTCCACTTCATTTTAGCCGAATTGGACATACTATTGCGATTTATAGTAAATTGGAGCTTAGTGTAGTTAGCTCATTTGTAAAGTTTACCCAGAAAAGTGGGATCATTATTAGTACAATCCCTAGCTGGATGGCATGCTGGTCTAGATTTGCAAATTGTTAGTGAAAATCAGTTGGTAGCCTTTCTAGTACAAAATTACGTACCTGCATTTTGAACGAGCAATTGTTGCATACCCCATATGAAGTGTGATGCTGACTATTGGTGGGTTCAGTTCTTGCTTAATTATTTTGATCAAATTTCCCAGGCTGCCCCGTTGCTTATTCCCAACCATGGTCAAGCTGAACCTGGATCTGCTGGTTCAAAGTTTTTCAAGACATTTGCACTTTTTGGTGCTGGAGCTTCAGGGTTTCTGGGGTGTGCAACAATAGCATATGCTTCTGATGAGGCTGAGCATGGTTTGGACTGCCCTAGTTATCCATGGCCTCACAACGGCATCCTTAGTTCATACGATCATGCTTCGTAAGTTATCATGTGTAGTTGCAAAAGTTTTGGTAAAACAGTAGTGAGAGAATGTTTTTACTACTAATCTTCTGATTGATTGTTCGGTAAACAATGCAACATGTTTTTGTGTGTCAATACAAGTATCATATGGAATGCAATTATTTTCTCAGTCCTGTCTACTTCAAAGTGAGCTTAAGTCATTGAAAATTTATGGAATGCATATCGTAATTGGTTATTTTTATCTCTACCAATCTAGTCTCTCCTTTTCATCTGGGTAGTTATTTGTTCTTGGTGTTGGGCAGGATTCGCAGGGGTCACCAGGTTTACCAGCAAGTTTGTGCATCATGCCACTCAATGTCACTTATTTCTTATCGTGATCTTGTCGGTGTGGCCTACACTGAGGAAGAAACAAAAGCTATGGCTGCTGAGATTGAAGTGGTTGATGGCCCTAATGATGAGGGTGAGATGTTCACTCGCCCAGGAAAGTTGAGTGATCGTCTTCCTCAGCCTTATGCAAACGAGCAAGCTGCAAGATTTGCAAATGGAGGGGCCTATCCTCCTGATTTAAGTCTTATCACAAAGGTGAGTTCTATACCTTTGAGGTTCCGGGTAAAACATCTCAGGAAAGACCCACTTGCTGTTTCTAAGTTCTGTTTTACGACAGGCCCGCCATAATGGTCAGAATTATGTATTTTCTCTTCTAACTGGCTATCACGATCCTCCTGCTGGTGTCACGGTAATTTGTCTTCTCACCATTTTATTTTGAAAAGCCAAAAATAGATGTTTCGTGAAGAGCTTTCTTATATCTTTTCGTATTAATATGTATGCTATAGTTATTAAGACTCCACACTGTTATACACTTGAGATAATAGTGTATGCAGTGCACCTGTTCATATCTTACTTTACCACTCTTTATCATAATTTACTTTTTTTGTTTCAGACTTAAATCACTTAAATGATGTATTCATATTCTGAAGGTTAACAGCGCATTGTATCTTTTTTAATATTACAGATCAGAGACGGGCTTCACTATAACCCTTATTTCCCTGGTGGAGCGATTGCCATGCCTAAATGCTTATTGATGGTGCTGTTGAGTATGAAGATGGTACCCCTGCAACCGAAGCACAGGTGTCTTTGTCTTTCATTCCCCTTTTAGCTAATATTCCCATAATGAAGGATAAATACGAAACGTTCATCTCGTGCAGATGGGAAAAGATGTCGTAACTTTCTTGTCTTGGGCTGCTGAACCAGAAATGGAAGAACGGAAGCTGGTACTCCAATTCTTCATTTCTTCGTCTCATGATCTATCCTGTGTGTTCACCTGCATGTCTGTTTAGTCATTTACTCATAATCACGCTTGGCTATTATATTATAGTATATGGGAAAGATCTTTACTTTTTTAAAACTAGTCGAGTTTCTCTTAGTAAATGTACAAGCTGCCCGGTTGCCTAACCTTTGCTCCGTCTGGAATACACGCAGATGGGTTTCAAATGGATTTTTGTACTGTCACTTGCGCTTCTGCAAGCAGGGTACTACAGACGTATGAGGTGGTCAGTTCTTAAATCGCGTAAGTTGGTCCTTGATGTAGTCAACTAAACCACCATGGCGTTCTTGCATGATGGGGTTGACATTAATGGTTACTAAGGTTTGCTTTTGTATGAGATATAGATTTAGTTGAATGCACCTCTGTAGCTTTCTTCGCTGTATCTCGAGGAAAAATATGTTGTTATGTGCGTGCGTGTCTGATGCACATGTGTTCTATATATATATCCGGATGTCTCTTGCTGGTTCTACTTTCTCTTTCTCTACTAGTTTTTCACTAATTGCTTTTAGCTTTCATCTTTTCAAAACCGCTATCAGTAGTTGCTCTACCTAAATTATTCTTCTTGGAGCCACATTTGAAGCATTCTCTCATAAGGGGGTGCGCTAGGTTTGTTTGAGATTCATATCACCGCATAATTTTGTACTATTTTGTTTTATCATAAAAAATCTAATTATCAAACCATGTTAACCGTTCGGAATCAATTTATAATTTCATAAAATGTACTCCCTCCGTCCCATTAAAGTTGGCCACATTTTCTTTTTGGGCGTCCCACTAAAGTTGACTACTTTCCTTTTTGGGTAAAAATTACACCCAAATTAAACTCTATAATTAATCAACTAATTACACCTAATTAAATCTATCTTCTACACTCATATCCTCACTCATATTTCTCTCTTTCACACCGCGCCTCCCTCTCTGCCTCCCTCGCGCCGCTCTCTAAGATCTTCTTCTTTCTTCTTCTCCGGCGAAGACACCGCCGCCGGCCGTCGGCTCCCGCCCCGGCCCCGACCTCTCTCGCCTCTGCTTTCCCTCTCTCTCCTCTGCGCCCCCGACCTCTCTCGCCTCTGCTCTCCCGCTCTCTCTCCGTCGGACGCTTCTCTCCTCTCTCTCGTCTGACCGCCGGCTTCCCCATCTGAATCTGTCGTCGTCTCCGGTGAGCAAGGCAGCAATCGCTTACCTTAGGGTTCCGATTCACGCGATTTAGGGGTGGTTCGCCCAGATCTGAGGTGGCGCCGTCTGTCTGTCTGTCTGCGCCACGACCCCATGGCCGCCGCCTCTCTAGTCTGCGCCGCGACCACCGCCGAACCTTTCCCCTCTCTGAGGGTGGCGCGATTTGGGGGTGATTCGCTTAGATCGAGGTGAGGCTGATGAGAGGCGAAGTTGTGGAACTGGTGAATGGCGGTGGTGGCTCTGCCATCGCCGATAAATCTGAGGGTGGTCGGAGGGTGGTGGTTGTTTTCAGGCGGCTGGTTTGAGGGTGGTGGTTGTTGGCTACGGTGGTGGTGGTTGTTCTCAGAGGGTGGTGCTCTTAAATCTGAGGGTGGTCGGAGGGGGTGGTGCTCCGGTCGCCGGCGGTAGTGAGTTGGCAGATTTGTGGAGGTTGTTGGCAGATTTTAATTAACTCAATAATTTTGATGGCCCCATTCAATTAAAACATAACACTCCATTTCTTAATCTCTGTGCCGAAACAAATGTAGCCAACTTTAGCGGGACGGGGGGAGTAATTAACTTAAGTTCACTATGTGCCAAAGAAACTACATGCTTCCATAGAAAAAAAAAAACTACACATGCACAAAGTTTATTGCCAAAAATATCATTTTCTCATTTATAAGTTTGCAATTGTTTGAATATACGAGCACATAGTCTAAAAGTGAAAATATTGCTTATTAGACCACTTTCTAATTTCCTTTTTTTTTACAAAAAGAAAATTAAATATTACTTTACTTAATTCTTTCTTGCTAAAAAGAAGTAAGTGTTGAACATTCATTTTCTTCACTATAATTTGTATACGCATGCATTGAAATCATCACTATTTTTCAGTAATTCAAAATCGGCAATATTAATTTTTCAGCAATTCAAAATCGACTGTCTTCTATAGTCCTCATATATAAGTTAGTATAGGATCTGCAATACAAATTCTTTCCAACGAAATAGGATCAAGAATACAAAATTTGAAAATAAAAAATTTAAGAAATAAATATTTTATTGGAGAAGATAAAATAAAATCGAAAATTGTCTAACCCTCATACCTCAAACTAATTATTTTTTAGCAACGACAAAGTAATTAAATATTGGATTTGAGGTAAAATATTGAATAATATCTTATATGCAATTTATTAAGATTAATTTTCAAAGTATGTATAAAATACATTCATGTAATTTTCTAAGCTAAACAAAGTTATAGGTTAATGTGTACGTCTTGTATTTATGTTCTATTTCATAATTTCATGGTAAAAACTTTTAAAATTAGCATCAGACCTATTTATACTAACGGCAACGGGTGGTCAATTGATCGTTCAACAATAAATTTCACGTACTCAACAAAAACCATAACTTCGATATACAATGCCTTACACTAAATGTATGAATTATTTCAGTTCCTACAATAAAAATATTATTATTTTAATCCTTTCCTATATTATGTATATAGTTCATGAAAAAGTCGAATATATATTTGGCACCGGACCTCAATTATCCAAGGGACGAATCCGAGCAAATTAAGTTATGTGATGATTTTTCTGAGATGAGATTCAGTGTCCCACAATTTTATGTGTGCCACTATGTCCCATGCTTATATCTATTATTTTAAAAATATTTTTTATAAAAATAAAGTTTATTATAATACTATGAATTATATTGAAGTTTTATTTCAAAAAATTAAATTTTTTAAAAAGTATATATCATGACTTTGAATTTATCAACCTATTATTCACTAATAAAAGTAAAATTAAATGATAAAAAAATAATTATATACCTTAAATTGAAGGAATAAATTCTAGTAAATAATCACCAAATTAAACTAAAGCATATAAAATTAAAATTAAAAAAAATATACATAAGAAATTAAACAAAATTGAAAGTGAGACACAAAGTGGGACATAAAGGTGCGGTATACTGAATCTCATTCCGATTTTTCTCTACATTGATGACGAGTATAAGCCCACGTACGTAATATTTAAAAACTCAGGTGATCAAATTTGATCGCGAACCACTAATTAAACATCGATGATAAAAAAAACGTGAACTAATACAAAAGCTTAAACATCTCATAGTTTACACGTAAAAAATAACTCGAACTCGGCCTCATGCATCTCAAATTAAAGAAACACTCACCCTAAACCCGACCCGGATTACGCACACTAACCAACCTCAAATCATCAACAACCGGGCCGCACAATGCACCCGAATTATCACTCTTCATGTGATAATACGCACTCAAAAACCTAACCCTAGTGCGAGACGAGACGGCCTTAAACCTAAGCTTAGCACGTTTGAACCCTCCGATTCCCTTAGATTCATAAGGAACTTGCATAATCTCTCTCCCTGCAGCTGCCTCCACCATCATCGACCCCTCGCATGAATTCTTGGCGTCGCCTATCGAGAACAGCAGGTCGTAGGTTTTCCCCGGCGTGGTTCTGACTAGCTGCGCGATGGCGCTTTCCCTCCCGGCGACGAGCTCCACCGCCCGTTTTCCCTGGGGCACGCGGAAGTGGTCGGAGTCGATGTACTTGACGGCCTTGAGGGACTCGATGATCCAGCAGGGCAGGGGGGAGTTGGCGTCTTTGAGGGTGGGAGGGATTAGGACACCCCAGCTGCTGTTGGGGAAGATGTATGGACCCTCTTCGAAGTTGCCGTTTCTCAACAAGTTGCCTTTTTGTCTAAGGGTTTGGGCAGGGCCTTGAGTGCGACGGAGTCGATAAGTGGGCCACAAGCGGGATCCTTCTCCACACCCGGATTGTGTATCATGACCTCCATCTCATTGGACTTGGCCGCAAATCCCCAAGAATAGGAATCCCATCCGTCACAGCTATACACTGTTTGGATGGGCCACATTCCCCAATCTTTGGTCTCACTGTCTGGTGAAACTGACACCCTCAGCTTCTGCTCTTGTGCGCAAGTCCTTGATGCACTGAATGAGATGGCGTAGAACATTCCTTTCGCCACCTTCACCTTCGTCTTGATGGTGGCCGCGTTGCCCAGCCGCACCGCCGACGCCCCCTCCGGCACCACCAGCAGCATGTCGCCTTGTTTCTGCGTCGATTTTATGTATTCCACGTAGCCGCTGGTTTCCCAAAATGGGATGGAATGAGGGTCCGTCACTTTCGTCCCTTTCATTTGCCACGCTTTTGGCCCGTACTCGAAGTTTCCGTTTGGTATTTGCCCTAAAATAAATCTTCAAAATTTCTCATCACTCTTTTTCAAAATACATTAAATATTTATTTAATTTTTTTCTTTGAAGGAATAGTTTTTAAGCGAAAAAGGAATAATTTGCGAATCTCAATCCTCCAACTTAGAAAATATTGCGACCATGTTCTTATAGATTTGTGCATGTTCTAATGGTTTGGATCTATAAATCTCGATCTGTAATGTCACGTTGTCACTGTGCCCACGTGTTATGTCGAACAATCTCAAATCTAGTAAAAGAGAAAAGTAGTGATGTTGAGATGTAAGGGTAACAAAGATTAATTACTAGTTAAAAACAATGGGGAGATTAGAGGTTGCGTGACATACATGCTTCATCTGTCTAGGAAAGGCTGTCAGACATCGTATATATCAGAAAAAGATATTGTAGACAATAATACATTTAACGGCTCGTTTGGTTTTCAGTAAAGGATTATGTAGGATAATTTGTAACCAAGATATTTAGCGTGGATAATGACAGATTATTAATACTGAGTTGGTGTTTGCTATCATGGCTAAATACAGAATATTCTGGTTTAAGTTAATCCTAGGAGGAGGTGGTATTATTAATCCTAAGAAATCTGGATTAATAATACTGTGTCGTGGGATTGAACCGGGTCATCCGCATTATTACTAAATAATACCAAATACTAGACTGATCTGTACTAAATTAGCTAATACAGTGTATTAGCTAATATCAAACACGCACTAACCATATAATATTATAATTATTGTCTAAATAAAAATGAAAATGTACTGACACACATTTATACTAGCGTGTCAAAATTATCAACAATTAATTTTTAACTATCCACAACTACTAGAAATAAATATAAAAATCAAAGTATCAATTATCTCTTTAACTTTGTGCTGGCAAAATGGTATTATGATAAATTATAGTAATAATGTTATTCGCATAAAATATATTTAGATAAAAAATAATCGAATATAAAAAAATTGATTTTTTTTTATCTAAACATATTTTGTCCAAATAATACTATTTTTAGGATAATCTATGACAGTTGCTACTATCACCTTTTTTTTTTTTTTTTTGAGGAACTTAATTAACACTAATAAAAAAGAATTTCTCGACAGCTGTTAGCCTGTTACTAATATTTTACGCGGCCTATATATCTACCGTATTAAAAATAATCAATTGCTCCATAAAGCAACTGCATGCACAATTGCATTTATTATGCATGCGATGTTAATTTAGATTTCATCACATTAAATTCATTTCCATACCAAACTATGCACATGGACTTGAACTTTTTTATTTAATTATCTCAAAGAAAACGCTATATATATGTCCTCTCCTGACCAAATGAAGAAACAAGATAATGCGCTGGTAGCAAATCTATTAGTATAAAAATAAATTACGAATTATGAACATATTATAAATTCTATGTAAAACATGATAGATTTTAAAAAAAACATTAACCTTATAGGATTCGAACTAGCTCGTGATCATAAATTAATTCAATAAAGTCATATAGATCTTTATAATCTAGAAATTAAAAATAATTATATTTAAAAAATATAATTTTATTTTTTTCAATTTCAGAAACTATATTATCTCAATATATATCATCGTTCTTCGTACAACCCAAACGAACAACAACGCAATACATTCAAGTAACTACAAATTTCTCCTCAGTTTTTTTTTTCTTTTTCGACGAGATAACGAACGTAATAGAATGCACTAATCTTGTGAAATGAAAAATAGTAGTAATTAAATTTGGAAAGCTTATTACCGTCATGAGTTGTTGATAACGCGATGCGGAAAGCTGCTGAGAGTAGCAGTAGCACTATCTTCATTTTTGTTCTCCCTCACTCACAATTATGACTATTTTTAGAGAGAGAGAGGCTTGCTTTGCTTCTGTGAGAGTACTTCCAAGGTTATTTATAATGTTTAAAGTCCAAGGGTATTTTGGTCTTTATCACCTTGCTAGATAGCAGGAATTTAACCAAACCTATTTATTGTTTGTGTGTACCAAATTACCAATCATAGGGTAAATTGCATTACTCTTCCAATTTCGGTATTTTCCCTATAATTTGTAAGAATTGTATTTTATTGTCTTTTAATTTATAAATTATGTGAATTAATTTGTCGATTTCATGTATAAAAGCACTTTAGATACATGAGTGAGTTAATATATTAGAAATATTTTATGGCAATTTTTAGTTGACTGATATCTTATAGGAAGGTATGAAAATACGTTGGTTGTTTATATCCAACATTTTTTCTTTAAAAATATTATTTTAATTGTATTTAGCTATAATATTAATTAAATAATACTTATTATTCAATGAAGTCATATTTATGCGCAATATGAATTTCTGACCCAAATTAAGATCAGAGTTTGAAAAATAAAGTGCCAAAAGAAATTACTCGATATATCATTTAACATTGTAAAATAAACTATACTATATTTTGGATAGGAAAATAATAATATACTAATATTTTACCGTAGAAGGAAGCAAACTTGCATTGAAGTTAGGACCATTTTGGTCATTTACGACGATGATAGAATTTTTTAGAAGATGCTGACAGGGTCTGTACATATATACATATACTATATGAATATGATAATATTTGTTACTCCCTCCGTCCCATGATGTATGACCTAGTTCTTTTCGACCCGAGAATTAAGAAATTGGTATTTTGTGTGTTAAGTATGACCCAGTCCTTTTTTTTATTTTTTAGGAGACTTGATGATTGACATAGAGAAACCACATATAATAAACAAATCTATATAAGGCAAATAACCAACACAATATCGGATACAAACGACTAACCATCGGACATGCCAAGTTAGATAAAATCTTATGCATTTTGATGGAATATAGAACAGTAAACACCTCAAGCAATGCATCATGTGGTTTTTGGGTTGTTTTGTCAATTATTAACATATTCAATTAATTTGTTGATGCAAATTTGCCTTTCGTCTATTATTAGCACGAATTCCAACATAATTGATACACTAAATGCCATCGAAAGGTATAAATGAATCTTCAAAATTATGATTAATTAGGTTTTGTGTGGGGCAGGTCCAAAAACATACCACTCCACTACACATGGGCATACCAGCAGCCTGTTTCTTGGTCTGCAAATGGGCATTTTCGATTCTCTTCCTCGACTTTTTTTTTAATGGAGGCCGGGGAAGGCATCTCTCTATTCATGCTTCCTACAAAAGGATTTATATCTATATGAATAATTTTCTATATTATAAATATATATACAAAGTATGATTATTCTTTATCCCTTTAACTTTAACAAAACGAATAAAATGAATAAATTAGGTTTCAATGGTTATATAATTTGTAAATTTGATGATCATGATTATAATTTTTTTTGTTTTAAGAGAAAAAACAATATATATATATATATATATTATTTTTTAATTAAATGAACTACATTATTAACTACGTAGGTTCATAATCATAATGGTATGTAACATATCAATGTTCGACATATATGTTACATATATCAATTGCTTCTAAAAATTGATCAGGTAAATGACCAAACTGTCCTTAACCCCTTAAGTTCTTAACATCCTTCTCCAGTTGATGAATGATGCATACATACGCGGTTAGGCCTGTGACAATTAATATATAATTATATAGTATTAACATTGGAGTCCAAGATTTGTTTATAAAAACCAGAAATCATGGCCCTTATTCCTCATGATCTGTGGGGATTAATTAATTTTGTTTGACGTAAAGATTTTCACAAAATAATATCCGAGGATGTGTCAGCTGATCAGCAGCGCCACTATTGAAATCGCCAAAATTAAATTAAGCTAAATGGTGGTTCGAGATCTGAATATCTGAACATTGCAGCCCATGTGCAGTTGATTAAATTTATTGAAGAATTCGATAATAATTTTTCCTATAATCATGAAAAAGAAATTCGTTGATTTTTTGTTTGGGCTATACCTATGTCCCTCTTTTGTCGGTAATAATTCAGTATTTAATTGTGTATCATGTGCAATAATAAGTGAGTGAGTGAGTGCACTAGGTATTAATTTACCGGTGGCGATCAGTGGTCACACATGTATGTGAAGCCACACAATAACTTATTTATCTAGGATATACAGATTTAAATTGACGAGACATATTTTTCTCAAATCATTTAAAAAATGAATGTTACCTCCAATTAAAGAAATGAATATGTAATTATTGTCAATATATTATGCAAAACTGCACAAGTCTTTACTTAATATACAACATGCTAAAACTTATACTCCTATATATCGATCTATTCCAATTAAAATTTATTAATCATCAATAAAGTTTATCAATTAATCTTTTTGAAGGACAGACAAATACTTTAGAAAATTGGGTATCAATATATTCAAACCTGAGTCACTACAAGAAAACACGCGTTTAACGACCGAAAATTTCAGTCGTTAATTTTGCGGCCTTAACGACCGATTTACGACCGTTTAACGACCGATTTTATTTTTTATTTATTTATATTTTTTAACGACCGAAAATTCGATCGCTAATTATTTTTTTAATATTTTAATATTTATTTTTTTTAACGACCGAATTTTCGGTCGTAAAAATTATTTTTTTATATTTTAATTATTTTTTTAATTTTAACGACCGAAAATTCGGTAGTTAATATATATTTTTTTATTTTTTTATTAAAAAATTATTTTTTTTAACGACCGAATTATTCGGTCGTTAATATTATTTTTTAATTTTTTAAATTTTTTTTAGTTTTCTAATATTTTTTAAATAAAAAAAATATTTTTTTTAATTATTTTTTTTAAAGACCGAATTTTTCGGTCGTTAAAATTATTTTTATTTATTTTATATTTTTTTATATTTATTTATTTATTTTTATTTTTTTATTTATTTTATTTATTAACGACCGAATAATCGGTCGTTAATTTTATTTTTTCAATTTTAAAAATTTTAAATTTCGTTTTTATTTTTATTTATTTTTATTTTTTGATTATATATAAATATATATATAAATATTTAATTATTTTTTATTAATTTTCTATTTAATTATTTTTTTTTCAAATTATAGAGAATATTTTGAAAATGATTGTTATTTTCATAATATTATTCTATAAAAATAGATAATATGGATTATTAATAAAAATGTGATATTATTTGCAAATAATAATAAATTATTAGATTTATTATAATTAATTATTAGACTTATTATAATAAATTATTAGACTTATTAGATTTTCTAAATTATTAGATTCATTATTTTCAAAATATTAATAATTTTATTATTTTAAAATAATAAAATTATTTTTCAAATATTAATTTTTTGATTTAATATTGATTTTGTTGTATATTTGATTGTTATTTTTCATACTCATATTTTCTTTTCTTTTTTTTAATTACGATAATATTATTTTTTTTATTATTTTAAATTCGATCGTATATTTATCGTCAATGTTTCGCCGACACCACAAATCTTAGTTATTATCTCGACATATTATAAGGTTATGAATGATTAATGATATTTTATATTGAATTAGAGTTTAAATGAATTAATAGGTACTATATATATCAATAATACGAGTGTTCTCTATTGGTGACTACTCCAAAGGAACTTCAAGGTTAAGCGTGCTTGACATAGAGCACAAGTAAGATGGGTGACCTACTGGGAAGTTCGTCAAATGGTATGCAATTAAGGTCAAAATACATTAGAAATACACTAAAAATACTTGTGGGATACAAAGATATAAAATATATATATATATATATATATATATATATATATATATATTTTTCGACAAAAAACATATTTTTTATTAATTTTTAACGATCGGATTTTCGGTCGTTAAAAATAAAATTCCGGTCGTTATTTAAAAAAAATAAAAAAAAATAATTTTTTTATTTATATATTTTTTTTTCTCTTTTTAACGACCGAAATTTCGGTCGTTAAAAATAAAAAATCGGTCGTTAAATTTAACAACCGAAAAAATGGTCGTTAAAACTCGGGCGACGATGCAAACAACGACCGAATTTTTCGGTCGTTAAATCGATCGTTAAAAATATTAACGACCGATTTTTGGGTTTTAACGACCGAAATTTCGGTCGTTAGAGCCGCATTTTCTTGTAGTGAGTCCTTTATCATCAAGCATTAATCACACTACCATTAACTTAAAGTCAATACACAAACTTAATTATAGTTATTAATGTTTAATTGGAATTATTAATTACAACTAAAATATAATTCAAGCGAATACACTGGAGTGCTTTTTAATGGAATAAATTCGCTATATTAAAAGTACAATGCAATGTTGTCCTAGCCCATCATGGGGGAAAAAAAAATGAAAGTACATGAATTTTCCTGTAATTAACCCTAGATTCAATATATGCTACATGTTTTTACAATAAAAATACGAGTAAGGTTGAAATTTGAATGCATATTCTCTGTTTGGTTCTCAAAAAAGAAAAAAAACAACGGTATATATACCTTTTTTCGGTTGGAGTATCCTTTTACAGTAAAAGCACAAGTAGATAAGATTCAATTATTTTGAAATTCATAAATAATCACTAAATGCTGTATATCACTCGCAGACTCGTTCGTCAATCCAGATGAATTATTCTTCTATGTAGGTTAGAGGATAGCAAATTACACGGTCTATTAGTCTATATATATGTAATGTAACGGTCACTTGGCGTTGTCAACAATATCCTTTTGTATGTTGCTAAAAATAAATAAATTTGTTTCTTTTAGGGCCCGTTTGGTTTTCGGTTGGGGAATAATCATGATAGAAATTAACCAGATAATTAGCGTGGATTATGACGAATTATTAATATTGGGTGAGTGTTTGATATCATGGTTAATTAATCCTAAACTATGTTTGGTATCCATATCAATATGATGGATAAACAAATAAAATGACAAAATTGTCCTCTTTACTTTTTTGAAATTCCATCCGTATCCTTATCTACGTAACCCTCACCCCATTATGAAACCCACTTCCCCATTTCATTTTATCTCACCACCCCGCCAAGAAGAATAGGAACAGTCATCCCCCACGATAGTCGAGAGGAAGCAGATCCGCCGGACTCCATTGAAGTCGTTCAAGGTCGTGTTCTGTTGCGATAATGAGTCAAGCCACTCAAGGTATTTCATCCTTTCTCATGATAGTAATTTTTGTTCCTCATAATACATGTTCTTCGTCGACATATTTTTGTCTTGCCTTCGAATAGCTCTGTATGCATTCATGTAAAACTTATATTGATTTTGGGACTTTGCAACATTTGTATCAGTATTGTGCGTGTGTTTTCAATATATATCTTATGGTTTATGCTCTTTGTGTTTTGCGTGAAATATTCGTAGTGCGTGACATAAATATGAAGCTATTTTCTACTTTGTGATATATGCTTGTTTGTATTGTTCCGAGTTTGTATATGGCGCAACCCTGTTGGTACGATGAACTCTGTTTGAAATACGATGAGTCGCCCGCACTGTACTTGTGCAAATATGTTATAGTTTGTTGGTTTTATAGGCAGCAACGGAACTACGCGTACTGGCCGAGGTAACAAGACGGACCAAAAGCGTCGTTCTTGGTCCACTCACGAAGAACAAGTGTTGATCGCATCGTTGAAGGAGCTCGTCGCACAAGGTTGGAAATCCGATAACGGATTTTGCGGCGGCTATTTGAATAAGTTGGAGGAGGCTATGCGGAAGGAGTTCCCTACCACTGACTTGAAGGGAATGCCTCACATTAACTCCAAAGTTACGTCGTGGAAGAAGACGTACTATTCGCTGTGGAACATTCTCAAGGTTAGCGGAGTTGGCTTCAACGTTAATGGGAAGCATATGATTGATTGCGATGACGAGCAATGGCAAAACTTTGTGGCTGTAAGTATGGTTATTAACCAATTAATTTAACGCGAATGTCGGCTTTGTTATTGTCTTATGACTGTTTTTAAATATGTGACAGGCCGATAAGAACGTGACTAATTTCCGTTATAAGAGTTGGCCTTACCTCGAGGATTGGAAGCTTATCTTCGGCAAAGACCGGGCTACAGGCGATGAAGCGGAGGATCTTATGGAGGCGGCACATCATATGTACCGTAAGATAGACTTGAGCCAAGTCAATGATGGTGGTGAATACCACGTCTCACTCGAAGACATATTTGAGAATGACATCTCCGGCGATAATGTGAGCGAAACACGCAATCAGGAAGAGAGCATACCGGTTGAAAAATATGCTCCAACATCAAGCAAGAAACGGCACCGTAGTGTAAGTTTCGATGACAAGTTCTTTGAGACTTTACATGAGATTGGCCGGGGAACGGAATCTAGACTTGAAACGATTCAAGTCGAATGGGCTACGATTTTGATATGTCAAAGGCGCGCAAAGAAGTTTTTACAAAGTTGAGTGGGATACCCGGGCTATCACAAACCGAGAAGTTTGAGATTTGCAATATGCTTGCAAAGGAAGTGGAGCTTCTGGACGTCTTTACTAGTCTCCCCGAAGGTGCGAATGAAGACTACGTCTTGTTCCTTCTCGCTTCGAAGCACAAGTGATTCCACATCTTTCGGTAACGGTGGAGACGTTTCTTTTTTTGTGCGTTTGCAATTCCGATTACTTGGTAACTTTTGCATTTGAAATGTTTGATATTTTTTGATATTTCCATCGGCTTTTGTTAGATATTATTTGGGGTATTTGGATTGTGAGACATTGCTTTTTATTGGATTTGTTATGAGTACTTCGATTTTCATATGTTGGAGAGGAAGTTTGGTTGTATCACATGGTTTCAGTTTGAAACATGGGAAAAGGGAACCTTTTGTGGAAAATATATCAATTCTCATCTCATATATTCAAAAAATCAAACTCGCATGGTTATCTCAAATGAATTAATTATCTAAAAAATAAAATGTCAAGCAGGACGAAAGGAATAGAGTAATATGAACTCTATAGCAACAAGCTAAATTAATTTAAAAATAATTATATTATATAAAAATAATAAAAACATACTTCCAAGTAAGATAAGGGAAACATTCATGCCACAATGTCAATCTAAATTTCAAACCTTAACTTAAAATAATTCGTACATCAAATAAAGATGAAATAAAAATCTTTTAAACCAAGAAGCCCCTAGAATTAGTTTACCAACATACTTTCCTCACATTAGTTTACCAATCAGAATACCTATAATTAGAACAAAAATTGTGAAGCAAAGCGCAGCACACAAGAACTCGAGAATTCCACGCGGCGCGCTAAATCCCATACCCATTACGGCCACTCTAAACCGCTGAAATCGGCCCTCCGAGGCTCTTCTTGCGCCCCTCGACGTGGTACTCGTCATACCAATGGAATCCCTTCTCATGATTTCCACCCGTTGGACATTTGTAGTAGAGACGACCGGGGTTCCTTGAGCCGTAGCCGACACACTTGAGCTTCATGCTGCCCTTGCCACAACTACATTGAGGAGCTTGGATTGCATCATCGAAAGCAGCGTCCATCCCTAGTTTTGCCACAAAATTTCAACATGGCAGCCAATCTCACAGTCACAAATCCACAAAAATATAAACTGAATACAGCATAACTATATAGATTGGTAACCAAAAACTTGCCTCACATTCAAAACTTGCCCCACATTATTATATACTACACTATACTGTTCATACAAAGCAGGTACAAGTATGATCGTGGTCACAACTCCACAAAATTTGACAACTGCTGCCGACAGCCAATATCATGGTAAAAAATCCACAAGATTTCAAAAACGCAGCCAATATCATAAAAAACAACTACACAAAATTTTAGCTCAAGATATAATTAAAGTTAGGGATGTAAATGAATCAAATAATTTTGGTTCGATTCGGTATTCGATTCGAATTTTTGATATTCGAATACGCAATTTTATGATTCAAATACGAATACGAATACTTTTTGTGATTTGTTTGGTTATCGAATACGATTCGAGAATCACGATATTCGATTCAATATTCGAAAATATTCGATATATATATATATATACACACACACACACTAAAAAATAAATAATAAAATAGATTTAAAATAAAATAAATAAAAAATAGTACTATTTATTAAAATAAAAGTGAATTATAATAATAGCGTTGTTGATAACATTCGCATGCTTGCTTTATTTATTCAAATAATTCTAGTTAATTGAAGTGCTATGACGTACTTCTATTTATTGAAGTGTTATAAAAGAGCTTTTATTGATGCTTGCTTTATTCAAATGCTTACTTATGCTATCCAAACTTTTGAATATTAGGTTTGTATTATAATTTGGGAGTTGGATTTTGAAACATAAGAATATTTTTTTAGCATATATTATTGAAACTTTTGAATATTAGGTTTGTATTATAATTTGGGAGTTGAATTTTGAAACATACGAATATTGTTTTAGCATATATTATTGAATTTTTAAGTAAATGTAATGTGTGTGATCTCCATATTATTTGAAATATTATTTTAGAATTTTTCTTTATTAAAATCGTGAATTGAATATATTCCAATTAAACTAAATAGTAGGAATTTTCTAATCGAATATTCGACTTAAATTGTATAACATACACTTGTAAAAGAATTAAACGAATATTTGATTTGTTTCGAGTATTCGCGAATCAGTATACGAATCGAATACGAATAGTAAAATATGATTCAAAAGATATTCGAATACTGATTCGAATATGCAATTACTTTTACGAATATGAATCAAATCCATTGATATTCGATTCGATTCGATTCGTTTACATCCCTAATTAAAGTACAGATTGCCAACCAACATTCGAACAATTCAACAAATCATGTAACTCTAAACAAGGTTCTCAATGCAAGTACTATTAAAAAAGGGTCTCAAACCTAGTTGTTATTTATATATTGCAACCACATAGCATCGGCCAAGGCATTCCTCGCCACATTCCATTGGGGGGAACTATCTACTTGTTCTATGAATTCATCGGGTGTTGCATCTATTGCTCCACCGTTCTCTTGGGGCATGGCATCTAGTTGTTGTTCAATAGGATCGACGGGCATTTCCATCCGAATGAAATTGTTGAGCAAAAAAGCTGTCATTATGAGTCTATTTTGCACTCGAATCGGATAGAAAGACGGTGATCTAAGAATACCCCATCTCATCTTCAAAATTCCAAAAGCTCTTTCTATGGCGTTCCTTGCTTTACTATGTCTCAAGTTAAAGAGTTTCTCTTTGTTTTGTGGTCGTGCATTGTTTGGTCCCCACTCTTTTAAATGGTACCTAACACCTTTGTACGGCGTTAGGAAACCATCACTATTCGCGTAACCGTTATCACACAAGTAGTATTTCCCTATCAATATAACAATAAAGTAAAAAGATCAATTAATGATGACATTATAAATAGAACATTGCTAAGTACTAAAATAAATAAATATCAGAATTTACCCTTTGGGACCTTAAGGCCATGAGGTCTATTAATGGCATCTCGTAAGATCCTAGAGTCCGCAGTCGAACCTTCCCAACTGGATAATACGTAACTGAAATTCAGATTTCGATCACATACACCTAGAACATTAGTTGATATTTGCCATTTTCTCGTTCTATATCGGGGTTTGTCTTCATTACCAACCATGACACTCACGTATGTGCCGTCTAAGGCTCCTAAACAGCCCTATTCACAAGTCACACATCAAATTAACAAACAAAATCAACAACATTGAATACTTGTTTATTGAAAATAGTATTGATTCATGTTATTTATACTTTAAACCATCGCCATCGTGGATCATTGCAATCCGCGGGAACGGCCTCGGGTTTGGCTAGGAATAAGTCATGAATCTATATAATAGCTCCTAATACGGCATGTATGTAGTGCGATATTGTTTGACCAGATCTCCAAAAGTCGAACCGAACAACTCTGTTTTTTTTTTTTTTATGGTGGGCTAAAACGGAAAGAAACATAGCTACTTGTTCCTCAACGGTAACAAAACGACCGTTAACCAACCCCCCCTCTCCCCCGTTCACGCAAAATAACACAAAGCTGAGCAAAAGTCCTACGGTCCATTCGAAGGTTGGAAATGCAGTCAACATTGTTAAGACCAACTAAACGGCTTAAATGTTTTGTTTTTCTTGATCGGGTAACTTACGTATTATCTCATATTTTAGGGCTCCCGAATCACGCCTTCTTTTGCCTACCCTAGTCTTGTAATAATACGCAAACAACACAACCACTTGTATGACGTGAACTCGCAATATTTCTTGCAACAAAATAAATTGCATATCACGAATACGACTGTCTTCCCTTCCAGGCATTTTTGGAAACCAATGGGAGAAATCGCAGTTATTTTTTAAGATCCTAGTATCAAAGAAAAAGTTGGGCAGAATCAAACTTTACGGTTTGCATTAATAAAAATAATGTGTTTCACCGAAGAAAAAAAAAAAAACAATTGCACATCATTTTTTGTATGAACCTATTAATAATTCTCACACCATGGCCACATCCGAGAAAAAATAAATTCCAAAATCAATCATATTGAAATGGGAAGATTGACAAAACAGTCAAATATTTCACATAGTCCTCAAAAAACAAGCTCAATACAAAGACAGCAGTGGATACATCATATTCTATCATATAACCAACAACACATATAAACCTAAGAGCACATAGCATATTTCAATTTATGTACATAAAAAATAACTACCAAAACAGAGCATTTGATTCAAGTATCAGTTCCCAAAATACAAAATGATTTGGACGCAAATCGTTTCTAAAATGCAGTTCACAAATGCAGTTCACAAATGATTCTAAAATGCAGTTCACAAATGATTCAAATTTGGACACAAATCGTTTCTAAAATGTTTCTAAAACCTTACTGAAACTGAATGGAATTTATTCCCAAATCTGCAAATCCTTATCTACAAATTCAAAGGGAATGTAATTGGGGATATGGAACTAACCTTTGTGATTGTCGGGTTTGCGAATTCGGCACTCGTTATATTTTCCTACAATTGTGGTCACAAAAATAGGAGTTAAGACAAAGGATTTCAAAGATGGTGGAACCCTAAAACCCAGACGGATTTCAAATCTGAATCATGTGAAATAACAAACACAAAGCTTTGTGTGAACCTTAAAACTCACTTTATCGACATATACCTCAAAATTGTGAAGCTGATTTTTTTGAGAAATCATAATTTTTTTTTTCGGCATAGCAGATTGGAATCGAAAAAACACAGACTCACGAAATTTTGTTTCTTCCTTCGGCAGTCCTGACCTGTTCTGGAAGACTCCGATGATTCCCCAATGTTGCTGTTTGATTGGGCGTATTTATACGCCTTTATTTGGGGGAATTTTAGTATGATTTCTATGTTTAATTCGTGTTAAATATTGTCTTTAAATATGAATTATTGTCTTATATGAATTTTTATGGTATTTGATAGGTTTTGGAGAAAAAGTATTGATTTTGAGAAGAGTTTTGAAGTCGTGAAGCTGTGTGAAGAGGAAGTTGTGCACGTCTGCCGTGCGGTGTGCCCATTTTGACTAGGTGTGAATTGATTACATGGATTGAAGGCTAAAGTGCCGAGAAGAAAGAAATGCTAGGCCACCATGTTTGATTTTGACTGATTTTAATTTAGTTATGTTGCTAAGTGGGCCTTGCGCCACTTTTCTTTTATTTTAAGTTATGGGGATAGACTTTTGTTTTGGTTAGGCCATGCGCCACTTTTTTAATAGTAGAATTAGGTTTGTTTCCTTAGTTATATATATATTAGGAGTGAGTTTGTTTTAAAAAAAAACATCACAATTCAGACGCCAACTTTGGAGAGCAGCGACTGGATGCAACTTTCAGCAATTAATCAAGTTTTTCGTTCCTTCATCCCTTGCAATTTATTTATTTCTTTCTTGTGTTATTTAATTATGTTTTCTAGCTAAATTAGTTTATTCCGGCAACGATTAGGGAAGCACTAGCGAAATTATTCTGTGAGATCTAATTGTTCTTATACTTTATTTTATGCTTGCATCTGCGATTCTCCATGTTTAATGATATTAATTGTTTTAATCCATTAGATAGTTGCAAATATTTATTGGGTTAGAATTAATTATATAGCCAATTGAACCGGCCATCCGTAATTGTGGTTTAGGTTTGATTAGTGGTAAATTGACACATCAGGGTCAAGGGAAAAGCAGTCTTAATTCAATAATCCTGCGTCAGAGTTTATTGGTTTTGAATCGGGTTTCTCTAGATATTAATGTTGTCGGCTCATTAAACCTATAGAGCGTCTCTTACGGTTGTCAGTCGATTAGGGTAGTAATTAGTGAAGCGTCTTCCTGGTTACCGAATAATTAAAGAGAAATAAGATCACGTCAGAAGCGTCTTCGGTGGTTATAACTGATTTGTTTGCATGATTTAAAGTTATTTTTGCATCGATGATCGGAATAATTAAGCTAGGGTGGACTTAATTGATTGCTGGAATTCTTTTATTAATTGTTGGAATTTTTATTCATCTTTAAGCTATTGGAAAAATTGGTTTATTTGGGTTTTATTTATTTAATTTTAAATTTAGTATTTTCTCAATATTTTCCCCATAAATCTCGTTTTTGGAGTTTCTTTACAGATTGGATTTTAGGAGAATTCTCGCCGATCCCTTGGGAGACGATTTTGCTTGCTGCTGTCTGCGCAGTGTGGGCATACCGGCTGACTGCCGGATATATTTGGTGTAAAACGACCCACCAAATTTTGGCGCCGTTGCCGGGGATTGGTTTTAAGCAGGATTTTACTGATTTCAGTCTGTCTTTTATTTTTTATTTTATTTTTAGTTTATGCCCCGTTCTTCTCGTACAGGCGTATTAGTTTTTGATCCAGAAATCGAGAAGACTGCACGAAAGTTGAAGAAGCAAGCTAAGGAGTGGAAAAAGAGATCCAATTCTGCTCCACCGAGTCTTGAGGATCAAGAAGAAATTAAAGATCCAATGGGTGACCGTAATAATAGGGATGAGGAGAACGATAGAGAGATCGTTGATCCTCGACAGGAACCACCTCAACTGATCAGAGAGTTAGGCCGTCATAGAAGCAATCGCCCTTTGTGCATTGTACTTCCTGCCATTAATGGCAACGCTGAAATACGGCCTGGTTTCATTCAAGTGCTACCCAAATTCGGAGATTTACCTGGAGAGAGTGCACACAAGCATCTGGCTGAATTTGATCTAGTTTGCTCAACTCTACGCCCTCATGGTTTTACTGAAAATAATTTGAGGCTATTGACTTTTTCTCATACTTTGCAGGGTAGAGCGAGAGATTGGCTTTTTGATCTTCCTCCTGGTTCGATTAGAACTTGGGGAGATTTAGAAGAACAATTCTTGCGAAAATTCTTTCCTGAGTCCAGAGCTGCAAATTTGAGAATGGCCATTAGCAGCATTAAACAGAAGAAGGCGGAGAGTCTAGCCGATTATTGGGAGAGATTCCAACAGCTGTGTTGCAAGTGTCCTGATCATGGATTTTCTAACTACCAATTGCTTACTAACTATTTTTATCGTGGTATGTCTTCTTTTGATAGGAAAATTGTTGACGCTGCTTGTGGTGGAAGCTTGACCAATAAAACTTTGGACGAAGCAAAGCAACTTATCGTTGACATGGTTTCAAATGGCCAACAATATGAGGATGAGGATGATGATCGTTATAGGCCAGTGCAGAAAGTAGAAGATTCCAACATGAACGAGAGAATTGATGCTCTCACCTCTTTAGTTAGAGGACTTGCTGTCTCTAAAACTCAACACGTTCAATGTGGAATTTGCTTTGAAAATAATCATCATACTGATGCATGTCCATCTCTACAGGATAATAATACTGAGCAAGCGTGCATGGGATCCGCTGATGAGCAAGAGATGAACGCACAAAGGCAAAGGCGAAACGACCCTTTTTCCAACACCTACAATCCAGGGTGGAGAAACCACCCAAATTTTAGGTGGAGACAGCAGGAACCAGGGATGTACGCGCCGAATCCGCCGCAGGCTGGACAGTATGCCCATACCGCACGTCCTGCACCGAGTTCTGCACCCAATATGAAGGATATCATGAAGAGCCTCGCCCAGAGCAGTGAAATTGTGAAGAATTTGGTGCAAAGTCAGCAGGCATTCCAGCATGAAACTCAGGCAGCGTTGAGTAATATGGGCACACAAATCACGCAGTTAGCCACTCAGGTGAACAAGCTGCAGGCGAATCAAGGCCGACTTCCTTCTGTCACGGAGATGAATCCCAAGGAAAATGCAAGTGCTGTAACTACAAGAAGTGGGAGAATTCTAGTTGAGCCACAACCTAAGCAGCAGGACAAAGAAGAAAAGCTCGATGAAGCCAAGGACAATGCAATTAGTGAGAAGTCACCAGAATCCACCGAGCCTAGCTCTTCTAAGGTAAGTGGAAAACCTAAGGTTTCAATTCCTCAATCATTGATTGCACCACCTTTTCCTTCTAGGTTGGCTCAGAACAAGAGAATTGAAGAAGAGAAGGATATTCTAGAAATCTTCAAAAAGGTAGAAATAAACTTGCCCTTGCTTGATGCAATTAAGCAAGTTCCCAGGTACGCAAAGTTTTTAAAAGAGTTATGCTCTAAGAAAATGAAGTTTGGGAATGATGCGAAAATTCGAGTGAGTGAGAATGTTTCTGCTGTTCTTCAAAGAAAATTGCCCCAAAAGTGTCGAGATCCTGGTATGTTCACCATTCCATGCATTATAGGTAATAAGACTGTTGAGAGAGCCATGTTAGATTTAGGAGCGTCCATAAATGTCATGCCTTATTCTGTGTATAAGGATTTGCAATTAGGACCTTTGAAAGACACTCGTGTTATCATTCAGTTAGCTGATAGGTCTACTGCATATCCCGAAGGTGTTGTTGAGGATGTCCTTGTCAAGGTCAATGATTTGATTTTTCCTGTGGATTTTTATATTGTTGATATGGATGATTCTGCCTCTGCTAAGCAATCTTTGATTCTTTTAGGGAGACCATTCATGAAAACTGCTAAGGCAAAAATTGATGTGGATAGTGGAATGCTTAGCCTTGAATTTGATGGAGATATTGTCACATTTAATATTTTTGAGGCTATGAAGCATGTTGAGGATCCTGAATCTGTGTTCATGATTGATGTTATTGACCCTTTGGTTGAGGAATTTGTTAAGAATTTCAGGGAGGATGAGCTTGAGCATGTTATTTTCAGTTCCCTAACTGAAGAGAACTCCAAAACTGAGGAGAATGAAGCCATTAGAGAGATTATCATGCAGCTGTACTCAACGGAGGAAATTCCAGTTCGGCACTTGTCGAGCAGAATGCCCATACCGACCAGCACAGAACCGATTTTGCCCTCTGTTGTGAAGCCACCGAAGCTGGACTTGAAGGTACTGCCCCAGCATCTGAAATATGTGTTTTTAGGAGAGGATGACACGCTGCCAGTGATCATCAGCAATGAACTCAGTGCAGAACAAGAGGTAAGGTTGGTAAGTCTTCTTAAGATGCATAAATCTGCCATTGGATGGACTATAGCCGATATCAAAGGTATTAGTCCCTCTACTTGCATGCATAGAATCTTACTTGAGCCTAATAGTAAGCCGTTTAGGGATCCTCAAAGAAAATTGAACCCTGTCATGAAAGAAGTTGTGCTTAAAGAAATTCTTAAATTACTTGATCTAGGGATTATTTATCCGATTTCTGATAGTACATGGGTCAGTCCTGTTCATGTGGTTCCTAAGAAGTCTGGTTTTCAATTGGTCAAGAATGAGAATAATGAGTTGATTCCCATGAGGTTGCAAACTGGTTGGCGTATGTGTATTGATTTTAGGAAGTTGAATAATGCTACTAGGAAAGATCATTTTCCATTACCTTTCATTGATGAGATGCTTGAGCGATTGGCTGGTAAGGAATTCTTTTGTTTTCTTGATGGCTACTCTGGATATTTTCAAATTTTTGTAGCTCAGGAAGATCAAGAGAAAACCACTTTTACTTGTCCTTTTGGCACTTTTGCATGGCGTCGTATGCCGTTTGGATTATGTAATGCTCCTGGTACTTTTCAGCGTTGTATGATGAGTCTATTTTCTGACATGATTGAGAGTTGCATAGAAATTTTCATGGATGATTTTACTGTGCATGGAGACTCTTTTGACCATTGTTTGACTAATCTTGAACAAGTTTTGCATAGATGTGTCGACACTAATTTGGTGTTGAACTTTGAGAAATGTCATTTCATGGTGAGAGAGGGGATTGTTCTTGGGCATGTGATTTCTACAAGAGGAGTAGAAGTTAATAAGGCGAAAATTGATTTGATTGTTAAGTTACCTTATCCTTCTAATGTGAAAGAGATTCGTGCTTTCTTAGGCCATGCAGGTTTTTATAGGCGTTTCATAAAAGACTTTGCAAAGACTGCTCAACCTCTCACTAGGTTGCTTCATCAAGATGTGTCTTTTGTGTTCGATGACAAGTGCAAGGAGGCCTTTGATTTGTTGAAGAGTAGACTCACTTCTGCCCCTATCATTCAACCACCAATTTGGGGAGAGCCTTTTGAAATCATGTGCGATGCAAGTGACTTCGCCGTTGGAGTAGTGCTAGGGCAGAAAGTTGGGAAAGAGAGCCATGTGATTTACTATGCTTCCAAAACTCTCAACCCGGCTCAATGCAATTACACAACCACTGAGAAAGAGCTTTTAGCCATCGTTTTTGCTTGTGAAAAATTTAGATCTTATTTGATTGGCTCTAAAGTTGTTGTTTATTCTGACCATGCAGCTCTTAAGTATTTGCTCTCTAAAAAAGAATCTAAGCCTCGCTTGATCCGTTGGATTCTGCTTTTGCAGGAATTTGACTTGGAGATTAAAGATAAAAAGGGAGCCGAGAACTTGGTAGCTGACCATTTAAGCAGACTGCAGACTGTGTCGGATGGTATGCCCATACCAGACGACTTTCCAGACGAACAGCTGCTGCACATCGATGGTAACACTCCTTGGTATGCTGATTTGGTTAATTTTCTTACTGCTGGAGTTTTTCCTAAGGGAATGGAGACAGCCCGTAAGAATAAGTTGAGGAGCCAAGCAAAATACTTCATATGGGATGATCCTTATTTGTGGAAGACCTGTGCGGATCAAGTGATAAGACGTTGCATCCCTGATGAGGAGATTCATTCCATTTTGAATTTTTGCCATGCTCATGCTTGTGGAGGTCACTTTGGTCCCAAAAGAACGGCACGTAAGATTCTCGATTGTGGTTTTTATTGGGAAACTATTTTTAAGGATTCTTACAATTTCTGCAAAAATTGTGACAAGTGCCAAAGAACAGGTAATATCTCTTCTCGCAATGAAATGCCTCAAGTCCCTATTTTGGTTTGTGAAATCTTTGACATTTGGGGAATGGATTTTATGGGGCCGTTTCCTAGTTCTTTTGGAAATTCTTACATTCTTTTAGCTGTTGATTATGTTTCGAAGTGGGTGGAAGTGAAGGCCACCCGCACTAATGACTCTAAAGTTGTTGCAGGGTTCCTTAAGGCTAATATTTTTAACAGATTTGGAGTGCCCCGTGCCATCATCAGCGATCAAGGAACCCATTTTTGCAACCGCACTTTGGAAGCACTTTTCAAGAAATATGGAGTCCACCATCGAGTTGCCACGGCATATCATCCCCAATCCAACGGTCAAGCTGAAGTTTCTAACCGAGAAATCAAGAGCATCCTTGAGAAAACAGTCAACCCGAGACGAAAGGATTGGAGTTTGAGACTGGACGATGCGGTATGGGCATACCGCACTGCATTCAAGTCACCGATTGGTATGTCTCCGTACAGGCTGATTTTTGGGAAGCAATGTCATCTACCTGTTGAGATAGAGCATAAAGCTTTTTGGGCCGTGAAGGAATTCTGTTTAGATGAGAAAGTTGTTGGCAAAGAACGGAAATTTCAACTGCAAGAATTTGAGGAGATTCGATTGGAGGCGTATGATCATGCAAGTCGTTACAAGGAACGAACTAAATTTCTACATGACAAATACATTCGAAGGAAATCCTTTGAAGTTGGGCAGAAGGTTCTCTTGTTTAACGCACGCTTAAGGATTATGCCAGGAAAATTGAAATCTCGTTGGTTGGGCCCGTTTGAAGTTGTTAGTGTGAGTCCTCATGGAGCTGTGGAAATCCAAAGCCTCGAAACACGAAAGTGTTTTAAGGTTAATGGACAATTACTCAAGCCATACTATGCTGGAGTCGAGATGGAGTCGTTCAATGCGCTCAGCCTGACGTCTCCAACCATTGTCTAAGGATTTTGAACTTCTTTTCTGTCCAGCCAAGGACGTTAAATAAAGGCGCTCATCGGGAGGCAACCCGATTTTTCTTGCCCTTGTTTTGTTTATTTTCGTTTTTTTTCTCTCTTAAAAAAAATTATTAAAAAAAAATTATTATTAAAAAAAAAATTATTAAAAAAAATTATTATTATTAAAAAAAAATTTATTAAAAAAAAAATTTGGGTGTGTTTTGATCATTTTCGCAGGTTTGGGGGCCATTCTGAAAAAATATATGAAGCTGGGGGCCGCATTGAAGTTACTTAAGAGTTGGGGGACCAATGTGCAAAATCTGGAACTAGGGTTTTATTTTGAACGCCCTCCAACTCTCCCCACGTTTCCCCTCCATTCCCGCTGCTGCAGTTCCGAACGCCCACCACCGCCTGCTGCCAGTTCCTCCCTCAGCCGCGCGTCACCAGTTTTAGCGCCGCAGAACACCATCGTGCCACTCCTTTCTCCTTCATCTCCGGTGACCCATTCCTCATCGCCGGAAGCTTCAGCCTCCTCATCCACCTACATGATTCCAATTCAGGGAAGTTTCTTCCTTTTTGCTTTTCGTTTTTGAAGCTTCCGTTTTCTTTTTAGTTGTTTGCTGTTGTTTCTGTTTTGGTCTGTCATACTCTCACACAATGAGGACATTGTGTTGTCCAAGTGTGGGGGGGTGTCTTTGTTTTGTGTGTCTTTGCTTTGTTGCTATGTTGGTTTTCTTGTCAGTTTCGAGTTCTTTGGCAATTTTTATGATGGATGATGTGAAGAGTTAAGATTAGGATATTGGATTTGGTATGATAGGCTGTTGCTCTTGTGATGGAATTATGCATATGTTTGTAGGTGTTCTTGTATGAGAAAAACGTGCAAAATTTGATCAAAATTACTTGAAACCTACTAAATTGTGAGGATTGAGCCCTAATGAGCACACATGACTAGCTCTAATTGTTTATTTGATGAGTGATTGATTCGAACTTCAATGCCGAATTTCTGGTTTGCCCTATTGCCATAGTCAAGACTGAGTTTGAGAATTTAATGCATGAAAATGATTAAGGCATTTAGGAATAACCATTATTTTGGCCTGAACATATTATCCGAAACTTCACTATTCCCTTAGTGAGCCCGTTTGTGCCTAATTTGCTCCTTTTTGTTTGATGAAAACTCACATATATTGAGCCTTAGCCTGTTTTAGCTTGCTTTTGTCCCTTGAAAACATGTTAATGCACTAGATTATGACGAGATGAGAAGATGAGTACTCCTATAATTTTAGTGTGTTGAGAGATAGTTCATTGATTCTATGGGATATATATGCTGTTAAAAAAAAAAAAAAAAGAAAAAAAAAGAAAAGAAAAATAGAGTTCTATAATAAAATGCATACTTTTTGAGGATTGTGGATATTTTGAGGAGCTACTCTAGAGTTTTATTGATGGAAGGTCTGGTGTGTTGCATGTTTTCAGTCATATATTGAGCCTTTTTGATCCCTTTTCCTTATTTATCCCACCTATGCGCACCCTAGCCCCATTTCAACCAAAATGCAAGACCTTTTGATTTGTGCATTGGTTCCATATTTTGGTGGAGATAGTGACATAAGGGCAAGCTGTGTTTGAAGGCATAAAGTTGTGAATTGTGTGAATCTATTCTGTCCATATTTGTCTTTTGAGAGAAATTGAGTGAACTTGGTGAGGCAGGATTGAATTTGCACAATTTTGACTTGAATGAAGATCATGGCATAATTTTCTGAGCAAGAGCATGGTTAGTGGTTTGTGGATGATTGTATCTTGATCAAGATTTTGAGTATTATCTATCATATTGTTGCCAAAGCTTTGTTTTTGCTGTTTTGAGTCTTCTTTTGTTCATTCCCTGTCGTTTTGTTCTTTTTGGTGCTCGATGGCGAGCTTTGTTTAAGTGTGGGGGGATTTGATTGGGCGTATTTATACGCCTTTATTTGGGGGAATTTTAGTATGATTTCTATGTTTAATTCTTGTTAAATATTGTCTTTAAATATGAATTATTGTCTTATATGAATTTTTATGGTATTTGATAGGTTTTGGAGAAAAAGTATTGATTTTGAGAAGAGTTTTGAAGTCGTGAAGCTGTGTGAAGAGGAAGTTGTGCACGTCTGCCGTGCGGTGTGCCCATTTTGACTGGGTGTGAATTGATTACATGGATTGAAGGCTAAAGTGCCGAGAAGAAAGAAATGCTAGGCCACCATGTTTGATTTTGACTGATTTTAATTTAGTTATGTTGCTAAGTGGGCCTTGCGCCACTTTTCTTTTATTTTAAGTTATGAGGATAGACTTTTGTTTTGGTTAGGCCATGCGCCACTTTTTTAATAGTAGAATTAGGTTTGTTTCCTTAGTTATATATATATTAGGAGTGAGTTTGTTTTAAAAAAAAACATCACAATTCAGACGCCAACTTTGGAGAGCAGCGACTGGATGCAACTTTCAGCAATTAATCAAGTTTTTCGTTCCTTCATCCCTTGCAATTTATTTATTTCTTTCTTGTGTTATTTAATTATGTTTTCTAGCTAAATTAGTTTATTCCGGCAACGATTAGGGAAGCACTAGCGAAATTATTCTGTGAGATCTAATTGTTCTTATACTTTATTTTATGCTTGCATCTGCGATTCTCCATGTTTAATGATATTAATTGTTTTAATCCATTAGATAGTTGCAAATATTTATTGGGTTAGAATTAATTATATAGCCAATTGAACCGGCCATCCGTAATTGTGGTTTAGGTTTGATTAGTGGTAAATTGACACATCAAGGTCAAGGGAAAAGCAGTCTTAATTCAATAATCCTGCGTCAGAGTTTATTGGTTTTGAATCGGGTTTCTCTAGATATTAATGTTGTCGGCTCATTAAACCTATAGAGCGTCTCTTACGGTTGTCAGTCGATTAGGGTAGTAATTAGTGAAGCGTCTTCCTGGTTACCGAATAATTAAAGAGAAATAAGATCACGTCAGAAGCGTCTTCGGTGGTTATAACTGATTTGTTTGCATGATTTAAAGTTATTTTTGCATCGATGATCGGAATAATTAAGCTAGGGTGGACTTAATTGATTGCTGGAATTCTTTTATTAATTGTTGGAATTTTTATTCATCTTTAAGCTATTGGAAAAATTGGTTTATTTGGGTTTTATATATTTAATTTTAAATTTAGTATTTTCTCAATATTTTCCACCAGATCTTCAGGTTTCCGATGAGTACTTCTGCACGCTGCGGTGTTTTTTTCACCCACGAAGCTTCAGAGACGAATGGAATGATAACGTAATGTTGGGGGCAGTGAGAAGTTAGGGCAAAAAAAAATTCCTCGAAAACAGTGATAAGGGTAGCAAAAAATCAAGACAGATTGGCAAGATAAAATTTGTCGGAGGGGGGAGGTCGGATAATTAAGCGGGGTTAATCCTCAGAAATAAGACCGGGCCTTGGTATTAACCATGGCAAATCCGCATAAGTCTAACAGAATACCAAACGCAATATAGTTCTAGATTAAGTTAATTTATACAACGTATAAACCAATACCAAACGGGCCCTTAAAGTTTAGATATGATACAGGTCTATAATAACGAGGGTTAAATACAACAATCGCAATAATATGTGGTACACTGACACGTGTAATAGGACTAGTAACGACTCTTTAGGGAAGTTTGCTTCTTCTTTTTTTGAGGTAAGAAACATTTAGGAAAATCTGCTAAGAGCATCGGTAACGAGCTACTCGATGCCCCTTACTCGAGTAGCCCAAGCATCGAGTAGCCCGTTGCAGAGCTTGCCTACTCGAGGGTTACTCGTTTGTTCGAGTATACCCGAGAATCACCCATTTTCTCTTTTTTTTTTCTTTTCTTTGAAATTAGATATTTTAATGTTAGTTTTAAATATATATATTTTTTAGGATTTAAGTAATTTTTAATGTGTCTTTAGGTGTTTTTTGATGTAATATTTAGGATCTTTATTTAATGCAATTTTAATTATTAGTAAATTATTTTATTTAAATTTGAGCAATAAAAATTAAATGAAAAGCATAAAAATCAAAACTAAAAAAATCAAGTAGGCTATCAAGTAATCCCAATGCAGCCTCCTTACTCAATGTGGTCCCCTCCTATCAAGTAAGCTATCTGCTGTAATGAAAATTTTATTGAAAAGAAAGAAAGAAAAGTTGTTACAAAACTGGTGAAACGAAAAGCAGTACAACAAGGGACCATAAGGCGCAATACCACCTAACGAAAAACCAAAAAAAAAAAAAAAAAAAAAAAAAAAAAAAAAAAACAGAACCACAGTTAAGGGGGACGGGAAAGCCGCCGCCACAGATTACGGCCAAACCAAAACCCATCGCCGAGTCGTCCCCCTAAGCCGGAAGAAACACAGCTCAAGCACAAAAGAGCCAACAACAAAACCCGAGGGGACAGCTTAGGCCATCTAGAGAGATCTGCACTGGCCGGAATAAGCCGAGCAGTCAGCACAGGATTCCCACCGAACGCATTATGAATCCTCCCTGCTCTGGTCACCTGTGCAAAAGACAACCGTGGCCCCAGGAAACACCAAAGCAAACAACAAGACAAACAGTTCCCCAAGGAGACCAAGCTCAAGTGACAACCCGAATGTAAGGAAGTTGCCGCCTGTCATCCTTCACCAACTGTAGGATATCCGGGATCGTAAAATTCCAATAGCCTTCCTCCGCTACAGAAGAAGCCAAACAATCTGCAACCCGGTTCCCTTCCCTGTAGATGTGAGTGATAATAAAATGAAAACCAGCAAGGGAAGAGAGAACCTTACGCCAGCGACTGAAGAACCTCCAAGGAACCGTGTTTGACCGAGAACTGAAAAGATCCACCAAATAAGCGCAGTCAGTCTCGATCCAAACATGTCTCCAACCATGATTGACAGATTGCTCCAAAGCAATGATGAGGGCGAGCAGCTCTGCCTCAAAAGCCCAACCACGTCCCGCAGAGAAATGAAAACAACCCAGAACGCTAGAAGAATCTCTGATAACTCCACCAGCGTGAATCAGAGGAGGGGAGCCACGAACCGAGCCATCAATATTGATTTTGCGCCAAGGAGTCGGGGGCGGAATCCAGAAAACATAAACATAAGAGGTCGGGCGACGAGGTCTGCTTGGCACCCCAAGACCATGAAGAATCAGAACGTCCTCAACAGAGTTAGCCATCTCACCCGAACATAAGTGGGAAGTTTCCAAAATAAAAGATTTGATCTGGATCGAAAGAGCCCTCTCAGAGACAGAAGACTCATCAAACACAACTCTGTTACGAATATTCCAGATGCTCCAAATCGTGGACATAACACCAATTCGCCAAAGATTTTCAACCTGTTTGCTAGTCTGCACCTTCATCGCCCAGAGAAGCAGACTCCCAATGTCGTGAATCAACGGACTATCCACCCTGAACCAGTTGAAAAGGGAGCGCCAGATTTGTCGAGCAATAGTACAGTTCCAAAAAAGATGATCAATATCCTCATTCGCATTCCGGCAGAGAGGGCACCAGCCCGGACCAACCAGCCCAGAACGACGAAGAGAGCTAGCAGTCGCAAGACGACCCAGAATCACCCGCCAAGTGACAATGGAACGCCTCATTGGGATAAACGGAGCCCAGATCCACTTACCCCAATCAACGGTCGGAAAGCAGGGACGAATATGATCCGAAGCAAGCGACGCGGAGACCTCACCAAAATGAGAATGGGTCCAAGCTCTTCGATCCTCTCCCTCGGTAATAGGAACTGAGACAATATCAAAGGCAATATCCGGAAAGATCTGCAAAAAATCCAAAGTAAAGTGCCAGGTATCATCAAAGTAGTAATCCGAGATCGGCTGCAAAAGAGCTTGATGAAAAGTAGCCGGAATGCCGATTCTATCAACCAGACGATACCCTAACCAATTATCAGTCCAAAAAAGAATAGTAGAACCAGAACCAATAGAACAATGAGTGTCGCTGACTAGAGTCTGGATAGTAGCCCGAGTGCCCAACCAAATCGTAGAAGAGAACCAAGGGGATCGAGGTCTTAGGCACGCATCCAAATAGCGCTGGCGAAATAACTGAAAGCCCATCGAGTCTGCAGTAATCAGCAACCAGCCTAACCTCAACATGAAACTCTGGCTGATGTGTGTAAAGGATTTCACATTAAGCCCACCCTGAGTCTTGGGGGCGCATACACGATTCCAAGCCACAGAAGACTTTGGCCTAGAAGTAGTGCAGCCAGTCCAAATAAACGACCGACAAGCTCTATCCAAATCATGAAGAAGCTTAGCTGGCCAACGATATATCAGCATACTGTGAACAGCCGCGCTCTGAATGACTGAAGTGACGAGGCAAAGACGGCCCGCCATAGATAACTGCATGCCCTGCCATCTAGGAAAATGGGCGATGATGCGATCACGAGTGCTGATAAGACGGGCAGCAGTAGCACGACCAGCAAAAATGGGGACTCCCAAATAGATAAAAGGAAGGGAACCAGTGGAGAAGCCCAGATCCCGCTGTAGTCGACGCCTTAGCTGAACAGAAACACCTTTGCCAAAGAAAACCTTGGATTTGGCTTTATTGCAGAATTGACCAGAAACCAAAGCATATATATGAAGAATCGATTCAATCATCCTGCAGCTGCGCCAAGTAGCTTTACAAAAAAGTAGGACATCATCAGCATACAGGAGATGAGAGGGAAAAAGCAAAGAGCGGGACATCCTCATACGGTCAATGAATCCCCTATCAGCAGCGTCCGAGAGCAGACTACTCAGAACCTGCTCCGCCAAACCAAACAGAACCGGTGACAAAGGGTCTCCCTGTCGAACACCTCGAGAGCAACCAAAGAAACCATGCTGCTCTCCATTAAAGAGAACTGAAATTCTGGCAGATAGAAAAATAACTCTAATCCAGTGTCTGAAAGTCTGAGGGAAACCAAAGCAATCCAGCACAACGTCCACAAAATCCCAATTCAGGGTATCGAAAGCTTTCCGAATATCCACCTTAAGAGCCATGTTCCTCCCTTGAATTGAGCGCTCCATGCAATTCACTCCTTCAGAGGCCAGTAGAATACATTCCTGAATAGAACGCCCAGAGATAAACCCAAACTGATTGGCCGAGACAATAACAGCAGCTATCTCATTCAACCTAGAGGCAAGAATCTTGGTGATGACCTTGAAAAGGAAATTTCCCAACACAATAGGCCGGAAGTCAGAGACAAGAACCGCATCAGTCTTCTTTGGGAGAAGGCAAAGCAAGTTGGAATTGAGGCCCTGGGGAAGATAGCTATGAGTGAAGAACCGACGAACGGCAGCAATAAGGTCCTCCCCAACCACCTCCCACGAATGTTGAAAGAAAGCGCCGTTAAACCCGTCTGGTCCAGGGGCACTATTCCTATCCATGGAGAAAACAGCAAGCCGAATATCCTCATTAGAGGGAGTAGCAACGAGCATGGCAGCCTGGGCAGGTGAGACTGAAGCCGGAATGTAACCGGAAATCCAAGATCTATCCACCGGCGCAGAAATCGGCTCCGAAAAGAGATCCTCATAAAATTGAATAACATGGGCCGCCATGACACCCGGGTCCTCCGAGATAACCCCATCAATATTAAGCTTCTTAATATTTTGATTGGAACGACGCCACTTAACCATAGAATGGAAGAAGCGAGTGTTCCTATCACCATCAGAAAGCCAAGAGACCCTACTTTGCTGCCGTAGATGGTCGGACTTACGCAGAAGGACTGATCCAATGCGAGCTTGCAAGTTTACCTCTTGATCAAATAGTTCATCTGTATACCCTCGTTCGTCAATATTCTCCTGAAGTGAACTCAGATCCTGCTGAAGCTCGGCGAGGGTAACATTGTAATTCCCAAAAGTGTCCTTATTCCAAGTCTTTAGAGTCGGCCGAAGACGCTTCAGCTTTTTCATAACCCGAACCATCGGGCAGAGACAATCCATCGGCTGGGACCAAGAAGCACGGACCTGATCCAGGAATCCCTCGTGTAAGCACCACATATTAAGAAAACGAAATCGACGGCCCTTGGGAGGAGTAGCCGTGTCCTGGCATTTCAACAGAATGGGGGAGTGGTCGGATCCAAGTCTAGGAAGAACCATCGAATTGATAGAGTACCACATATCTTCGAAAGCTTGAGAGAAAAGAGCACGGTCCAGGACCGATTCAATCGGGGAAGGAAATCTCCGACGGTCAGTCCAGGTGAAAAACGGACCCGAAGAGTCTGGCTGGATCAAGTTATGTTCATCAATGAAGGCCCTGAACTCACTACAAGGGGTAGAAGCGGGGACACGTCTCCCCCGCCGCTCATGAGCCCCTAAGATAGCATTAAAATCCCCAATTATAAGGAAATGACCCACAATGAAAGGAATCATATCTAACCAAAGCTGGCGACGCTCAACATAGTTACAAGAAGCATGAGTGAAAGCCAGAGTGCAATCAATCCCCATAATAGTACACTGAATGACCACCACCTGAGCAGATGAAAAAACAACCGTCGGTACTAAAGCGGGGTCAGCAAACACCCAAATATTGGAGCGCCGTCTGTCCCGAGAATTTTGATGCACCGGAGCGAGATGTAAAGAACGCCAAAAAGAACTTGGGATCCCAGAGAACCGAGTCTTAGGCTCGAAAATACCAAGAAAACACGGTTTATAAAGGCTGCAGTAGTGTGAAAGAAGAGACATAGAGGAAGAGATGCCTCTAATATTCCAAGATAAGATATTCATTGAGAACCGAGAGAGAAGCCATCCTCCTGAAGAGGAACACAAATATCATCCACATCTTCATCCCCCCAACGTTTAGTAGAAGCCCGAATCGAGACATTTGACATACACTGGAGAGCGCCAGCAGTGGAGGAAGCAATGGTGAAATTCTGGATAGAAGCACCAGCAGATTGAGCTGCTGAAACTTTGTCAAGGAAAACAGTTGGCTCAGGGGATCGACCTCTTCGGGCGACCATCACAGACTTCATTCTTCCACCAGGCTTCCTGGGAGGGTCTAAAGAGATACCGCTTGGTGAGGAGGAGCGGCCACCCCGTCCACCCCGGCCTTGAGGGAGAGGCGGTCTAGCAGCCAAAGCCTTCTTCGGATGAGGAGAATGTGGGCCGAGGCTACGGCTTGAATTCGACGAGAGGGTACCAGATTGATGTGTAATCGCCATGTAACCTGTGGTCTGTTCTTGAGAATGGACCTGGTCAGTATTCAGATCATCCGGGTTCAATCTGCTGTGACTATCCTCAAAACTCTGCTCTGTCCCCATGCACCGCTCGGTCCTCCAGGCTTGCTCTGTCGTATTGTATAGCTCCGGCAACCGGCACTGTTCCGGCGTCCTACTCTGCTCATTCAACCGATTGCTCTGTTCAAACTGATGGTCAGACTCCATGATTAGGTCATTCTGCTCGGATTCCCTACTTTGCTCCGGAGTCCGGCTTTGCTCAGGCAGGCTGCATTGCTCAGGTAATCTATCATTGCTGGACTCATTAGTCTTCTGGTTGCTCCCTCGATCCGAAATGTCTCGTAATTCCGAGATCAAGCAGCATTGCCCATCTCCCAATTGATTACCAAACTCCGCCCTTTGAGTAGAATCCTTGATAATGCTCATATCATTCGGCCCCTTTCCCTGATCAATCTCAATGCCAGCTTCAAGCATCTCAAACTTGTTGGATGTGGCAATACCTGAAGTAACAGTCCTCGAATTGTGATCGGCCTCAACAGCAGTAGTCACCGATTTCTGAGGGACCGCCGCATTCCTCACTTTCGCGTCATTATCCTCCGTAGGTCGAGGCCGCCAGATCGAGCGACTTCTCGCTCGCCGACGACCCGACTTATTCCTGCGTCCCCTACCACGTCGGCCGTTAGCCTCATTCGAAGTATGAGTCATAGAATATGGCTCCGTCGCATTGTCATCAGCCTCCGAGGAGAGCTTGCGACAGCAATCTGTAGAATGTCCAATAGAAGAACAAAGACAACAGAAAAGAGGCATATCCTCATATCTAAATTCAATTTCAAACGTGTCCTCGTCACATTTCACATCAATAAACGAAGGGTTATCAATAGCAACATTTAAATCCACAAGTACTCTAGCAAATTGCCCTACGGACCCTCTAGCAGATAGCCCATCAATAAGAAGAGGAGTACCGACATGTCGAGCAATACCAGTTAAAACCTCTGGGTGCCAGATCTCGTGGGGTAAATTGAAAATACGAACCCATACCTGAGCCATGGATGATTCCAACTTGTACGGGTTGAAATTCGGAGTCCAGGCTTGTAGAACAAGAATCCCGGCACGCAGACGCCAAGCATTCCTAGCAAAAGCAGTAGCAAAGTCTTCTTGTGATGAGAATTTTAACGTGAAAAAACCCTTACCGAGGGGTATCACTTCCCAGTAAGATGAGGGCTTCCAAATTGCCGAGAGTTCCAAGTGAAGGTCAGCGGCGAATCTCGGTGATTGACCTTTTTTGAGTAGAATCCGGCCATGGATAGCATGTTGAAAGGACTTGATTTGACGCATTCGGAAAGCCGAGGAGATAATGAGACAAGGCCGATCTTCAACCATAGTCGGCTTCAAGACCGCGAAGTCATGCGCCGGAACATCGGCAGGTCGCCCAGTAGCAACCCTAAGGGATTCGGCGAACGTCTTCCCTTTAGGCCGGGGCTCTTGTGTATGTTTCTGCTCATCTGACGGAGCTCCATGAGGAGCAAAGTCTTGAACCGCTGTGGAGGCAACGATCAAAGAGTCCGTGGGGGTAAGACCCTGGGAAAATTTATCCAATTCCACAGCCGCCGCCGCCTTCATGGAAACCCTAGTATTGATATTCTCCGTCGAAGTTGAAAAACCTTGATATTGCGCAGCAACGTTATTCGCAGAAAAACTCCCGTCGAAAACCTTCTCCGGTTGGTCGGCAGAAACTCCATGCAGCAAATTCAACGGATCCCTATCAAAGTACGCCGTGGTAGAAGCCGTAGAACTATCGGACGTAAACAACTGAGAAACCCTTGATTGAAAGCACGCAACTTCTTGAACTTCCGGGAATAAGGAACAATCCCTAATTGCAGCCGCGTCAATGGAAAGAGGGGCAACCTCCGTCGCAGGAAAACAGGTACTTTTCGCGTTGAGAACATGATTGGAAAACACGATCCCATTGGTGACAGCACGTAAGGGGAGAACATCCGCCAATGGTTTTTCCAACGCGGGGAACTCGATGATTGAAAGAGTAGTCATTTTGCCGGCCGGAGAAAACCAGAGCCGGCCGGCCTTACAGTATTCAAAACGTGGGCAAAGGAAAAACCAGCTAGCGGCAACAACCAAGCTCTCTCAGCAACGCGATAGCATCCATTCCTTAGCCTAGTGAAGCACTGTCAACAAGCAGCAAAACCAAACTTCTCTTCCGCAGACGGCAGACCAAGCTGATCTGTGACGAAATCCTAACAGTTTGGCAGAGTGGATAAACGCCACAGCTACAAAAGACTGTTGGGATCAGAGCCCCTTATTCTGACCATGAGCAGACGCAATCTTCCCGAGTTAAAACTGTCGGTGGGAAAAGGAGCGCATCAAATCAGAGATGGAATTGGGCTTTGAGTTGCTGTTGATTCGAGCCCGGGTCGTCGAGTCAGAGGAGCGTCGCCGCTTCGCTGGGGGCTGACTTGCTGCGGCAGATCTGGTTGAGAGGGAGAACCGGCGGCACATCAACTGCTGTCGGTCGAAGTCAAGGAAGGGAGGCGGAGGCGGTGGCTAGTCCATCGGCCAGAGTGAGAGAGAGATCGAGGGAGGCGACGCAGGGCTTGTGTCTGTGGGTGTGCGTTCAGTCGAGGGGCAGAGTCGCGGCGGCAGATCGGCAGATCGAAGACGAGCAGGTGATCTGGTACAGCGGCGCGGCGACCTCCTCCTTGACAGCAGCGACGCGAGCGTTGACCTCCCCCCTCCGAGAGAGAGAGAGATGTGCGGCGCGAGCGGCGACCTCCCCCCTCCGAGAGAGAGAGAGATCTGGTTCAGAACGGGAAGTCGGCTGCCGGAGAAGAAAGCTCCTGTAAACTACCGCCCAACACGACGTCGCGAATTGTCGAGGGATCCTATCAAGTAAGCTATCAAGTAAGCACCATTGTGGATGCTCTAATGCACGATTATTGTGAGATACGAATTCATTTATTATTGGATTAATAGTGTTTTATGTCCTGAACTTTCAACGTTTTTTATAAAATGTTCCAAACTTTCATTTTTTCTTAAAAATCCCGAATTTTCAGTTTTTTTTTTCCATAAAATATCCCGTTAGTACAAAATTAGGTGATAAAAAATGAATTATCTCACCGAAAGAAATATTTTATGGACTGTCATTGTTGGAAAACCATATTAGGAACCACCATTGTTGGAAAACCATATTAGGAACCACCATTGTTGAAAAACGCTGAAAGTTCGAAATTTTTTATCATCTTTCTGTCTTCGAATTTTGTATAACGGGATATTTTATGGAAAAAAAAAATTCGGGATTTTTTAGGACAAAATGAAAATTCGGAATATTTTATGAAAAACATTGAAAGTTCGGATAAATATTATTAACCCTTTATTATTTAAGTAACTTGACATTACGTACAAGAACTACATCTCTGACGGTCTCAACGCAAAATATATTAGTATAACTAAAAAGAAATATTTTTCTTCTGATTAAAAATTAAAGGGGTTGAATACAGAACAGAAACAAAACAACCATTTCGATCACCACCAGACTAACAGATGACCAAAATCCTATCATCATAATAGGCAAAACACAAACAATGTTGAGATAAATTAGATAATTGATGATTGATTCAAGAGGATAACTTGAGATAGCCAGTTCCATTCTTTTGGATAATTATGCCTTTGTTCTTAGAGATTACATTTTTTCCCGACAATTGTGGTAAAATTGCACAAATTGCTTCAGGAATTAGTCAAATATAGTGCTTACCTACTAGAAATTAGAGTTACACTGGTGTTAATGTTATTGTGCTGAAAGCAAGTGGCAATTTATATACATATTGGGAGGAATGTAATGCGTTTTGATCATTCACTTTTCATGGATTACATATATTTGCCAGTGATTATTAGATTAGAGATAGTTGTAGAGGCAAAATTTAAAGATGTTGTGCGTAGCAAAATTTGGGAATGCTCTCAAAACGGCGTCGCTGGTGTCTGGTGAGGGAGAAGAGGAAAATACTGAATTTAATAATCGAATTTCTGAATTTTGAATAGTTTTCTTAAGAAATACTTATAGCTTTCCGATTTCACAGACAAATTGGGAGAATGTGGAAAACAAAGTGTTGGAACAAAAAAGCATATCCAATAGTAAACTGCTCTAGAAAACTCTTTCTAATTTGAATTCAGATTTTATCCAATTTAGTTTACAAATTTATCGCTCGAGTCTCGACATCTTTCTTTAGGCGGATTGGATTTTTTTTCTCTTCAATTATAAATTATATTTTTTTAATTAAAAAGAATTAGAGCAAAATAACGATTCTTGTTATCTTTAATAAAAATCTTAAAGGAAATATTTAAATTTAAGTTACAAGCATGATTTGAAAGATGACTTGTCATCAACAAAAATGAGATCCATTACAACCAAACCAAACCAAAATGTTACAATATGGGATTTAACAAATCCCCTATGGATCCAAGCATCAAACGGTACCGATTAAAATAAAGCACCGAATAAGCGTACATAAAAAAGAAAAAGAAAAAAATCCACCAGATTATTACATTTTTGTTATTGAAAAACAAAAGCAGAAACAGATATAGTCGACAGATTGATTCTTACGATTGCGGGAGCTAAGCCGCAGGAGGGAGTCAGATTCAACGATCCTCGCGGCGGCCGGACAGATCGGAGGCGAGACGGGAGGCGATCGCCGAGTGGTACATAATGTCGTGGAACGTCGTCGTTTCGATCGTCTTCTTCCGCAGCTCCTTCGCCTTCTGCTCCGTGAAGCAGCCGCGGAAGAGGCTCTTGTCGGTCGAGGCCGGGCACGATTCGGCGGCGGAATCGGCGCTGCGATTGGTAATGTAGTCGGGCTCGGCGGACCAGCCGAGGATCGGGGCCCACCAGTTGTTGGATTTGCGGTTCGGATCCGGCTTCTGTGGGTGGGGGAGAGCGGCGGAGGCGACGGTGGGGATGCGGAATGAGGAAAGTGTTGCGGCCATTTAGGAACGATTTTTGCTTGATTTTTTCGCGGTGATAGAGAGAGAAAGATATTTAGATCGGAAGGTAGTGGTTTCTCTCTCTAGATTTGGGGTTAGATAGGGAAGGAGGTGGGGGAAATGGATAAGATTGTGGACGTGGCGAAGGCGTGGCTGATTATATTTATTTCGCTTTTAAGCGCTTTTTGCTTTTTTTTCTTTTTCTTTTTCTTTTTTCTTTTCTTAAATATAGTTTACGGATAAGGACGTTGGATCTGAGTGGAATCTGACCCAGGACGGTGGAGAGAGAATCTGTCTGCATCTGTGTGTAGATGACTAGATGTTGATGAATTGAATAATACCCGTTATTACCCGGTTCGAAAAGTTCTTTGCTTAAAAAAAAAAAAGAAAAGTTCTTTTTTTTTTCAAAATTTATTTATTTAAAAAGTTTTTTCCAATGAATTCGCATACTTAACAAATTCAATTTAAAAGTAATTTTATTATGCATTATCGATTTATCGTATTAAATCTATATAATAATATCTGATAAATATTTGAATTTGGTTAAATATACAAATAAAATTATTACAATAATAAATTATGCGACTTGATAAAAGTATAAATATTAGATACATACTAATAATACAAAAAAAATGGAAATGTTGATTAAAAGTTTAAATCAGTTTAGAAATTATATAGAAACAATCCACCCAGATGGCCATAATGAGGAATGAAAATCAATTTTTGGCCCCTAATGTTAAAACATAAAATTTTGGCCATTAATTAGGCGGTATGCCTATTATACCCTTTTTTACTTGCGTGACCTAGCCCACTTGATTCTGAAAAAACTCTCTCCAATTAGAGTTTAACGGCGGCGGCGAAGGTGTGCGGATTGGCGGCGGAACCCTCCGACCTCCTCCTCCGCCGCCTCAGTTCAGCGTCACCTTCGCCGCCCTCCAGGCCTGGAAAACCGCCATTTCAGACCACTCTGCTCCTTCAAAGGCGTCTTCTGCTCCGATTCCGTCGATTTCATGGGCAATTCCGCCGACCAAGTGGTGGCGGCGATAGTTCTCAATCACGCCAATTTGCAAGGCACGCTGGTCAAAACAACAGCAAACGCTTCAGCGGCAGCGTACCGCTGTTGTTCAAAGACCTCGCCTCACTCACCGAATTGACCTCAGCAAAAACCGCTTCTCCGGCGGTGGATCTGATCTGATGAGGCGGCGGCGGTGGGTGTGATCTGATTGTTGCACCGCCTCCTCCATCGGCAGATCTGATCTCCGCTTCCTTCGAGTTCAGACATCGACAGATCTGATCTGATCTGATCTGTGCTAGCTGCACGTATGGCACTATTAGTGGCATAAGTGCCATAAGTGCACACTTCCCCCTAGGGTTTAGATATATCATTTAGGGTTTAGATTATCCATTTAGGATTTATATGTTCCATTTAGGGTTTAGATGATGTTGTTGTTTCTGTATTTGTGCTGCACGTATGGCACTTATGGCACTAATAGTGTCATAAGTGCCAACGGAAATCCAAAATAAAATCAAGTAAAATAGTCATTTTGGCATTTATGGCACTAATAGTGCCATAAGTGCCAACGGAAATCCAAAATAAAATCAAAGTAAAATCTTGGCACTTATGGCACTAATTAGTGTCATAAGTGCCTAACCCGACCCGGCACGCGACCCGCGTGCCTGATCCTACCCGGTCCACCTCATTAAGGGTAAAAGCGTCCAAATCAATAAAAATGACCAAATTTTGTGTTTTTCAATGTGTGGCCATAAATTGTGTTTTATGCTTCATTTTGGCTACTTCAAAATTTTACTCAATTATATACCCCTGCACATGTCAATGAATTTTACTAATTATTTTCGTCTCAATTATTACTAACTAATTATTCAAACATATAAATTAATTGACCCAATTCACATGGCACAACCGTAGTGATAGTAGAAGACTAGCTCATAATACTAACGTAATTTTTCCACCCAGAATTCCAGAAAGGAGTATCCTTTGGAGATTTACTAGTTAATAATTTAATGTTTTCTCTTATTATTTCAATAAATTAAAATACATTAACTCGTATTGAAGTCCTTTAAATGTAGATTTCCATTTTTCCCCCTATTTAAACAAATTAATATTCATAGTTAAAAGGGGAAAAGTGAGCAACTGTAAGTATGTAACAACAAATCAAACCTATTTTTAGGGGAACAACAAATTAAACCTAAAAGTAGAACTTGAATTTGAACTTCATAGGTGGCATTGGATCAGTAAGAAGACATCAACTACTATCTTGGAAAAACCAGAAAAATTCAAGAGAACTTGAACACATAATCAACTGGGAAATGAAGCAAAGAATTGCAAATTAATAAGTTGTTGGGCCGACAATGAGAAGATTTTGGCTACTGTATTCGACTTTTTCCCTCAACATTTCTGCTGCACTCTCATTCATGTACTTGATTTGTAGATGAAGGCTAAGATGCCCAAAACTCTCCTTCTCCTCTAGTATGTTAATTGCTGATATGCAGGCCGATTCGCTGCAATCATGTATAGAAATTCTTTCGAGTGTCGGAATCTCTGCGAAAGCTGAAGGAATCTCATCCAGATTGGGTAAGGAAACAAGAGAAAGCCTCTCCAGCACCGGAAAATTGCAGCTATCTGCAGTCCAGCATTTCAGATCATCACACCCATCAATCCTTAGGTGTTTCAAGCAAACAAATTCCTCCTCCCCTAAATTCAACTCTTCTCCCAAAACCACCTTATGCAATACAAGAAGCTCAAGCTGAGGCAACGAACCAATTACGGTCACATCACTCGGATCAAGCTTGCAACGACGTAAGCTCAACTCCTTGATTGAACTCGGCAGTCGTTTGAGGCCCCGCGACGAGTCTTCTAGAAACTTCCATCCTTTGCAGGAGTAATCCAGCGTTTCGAGTTTGCTTAAGCGGCCAACATCGTGCAGATGGTAACGCGAGCTCGCCTCGCCTCGTTCATGGAAATAGTAAGAGATAACCAACTCCTTAACGTTGGGTATTCTGTTGCAGACATCCTCTGTGAAAACGAGGTTCTCCACATCGGAAAGTGTCTGTAAGTTGTTCAAAACGACGGCGTCACTGCGAGGAGGAGGATCGGGGATATAGAGGGGCGACATCTTGATATGCCTAAGCTGCGGCATCTCCCAAATCTCAGACGGCGCGACCACATCTGCGATTTCCTTAACGATTATAGTTTGCAGACTCCAAAGCAGTGATATCGATGAAGGAATGTTATACGTAGCAATCCAGTAATCGCGAGGATCCATGTCTCCGTATTCATCCTCATCATCCGGTTCGTGGTATAGGAAGCGCGAGTTGACTTCCGGAAAAGTGTAGTCGAGGCGGCGCATATCGCGCACCATAACCCTCAGCCGCGGAGCCGCCGCTGCCCCCCGTCGCCCGCCGGTGATGATAGGACGCTCAATTGATAGGGTTTCTTGGCTGTAAAATCTTGTCCTTTTTTGATCGATTGTGACGCGGCGCCTCCCGTCTTGGTCTCTTTGGACGCAGAAAACGTTCTCTCTCTCAGCTATCCTTGTGCACAAGTCTCTCACAAGATCGTGAACGCCATAGCTGTCGATTTTCCTGTTTAGTTTAACAGAAGTGAGTAAGACAAGATTTCTTTGGACAAGCTCGTCTATGTAGCCCTCTGCAACTTCTTCCAAACTCTGCTCTTTCTTGGGTTTTATAAATCCCTCGGCAACCCAAAGTTTGACGAGCTCCGACATTTCCACACTGTAGTTTGAACACAATCCCAAGTAAAGAACACATAATTTCAAGCAAACAGGCAAGTACTTGTAGCTCAGATATAATATGTTCAAGGGTTCCGAGTTAACAACATGCAAGTGTTCCTCTCTTGCAATTTTCTCCCAATATTCTTGTGACTTGGACGATTTTCTAAGAAGCCCTCCAATCACAACGATTGCGAGTGGAAGTCCTTTGCACTTGTTCACTATCTTCTTCCCGGCCTCTTCCAATTCAGAAGGGCAACCTTGTTTTGATGCAAATGTGTTGGCACAGAAAAGATCCCAACTGTTTTTATCATCAAGAAAATCAACCGCAAGTGCAGAGGAGCCTAAGTAATCAACCAGCTTCGACTCCCTGGTTGTTACAACAATTCTGCTTCTATTCTTATTTTCTGGGAAGAAAAACTTTATCTTATCCCAAGCCTCCACGCTCCATACATCATCCAGTATTATCAAATATCTCCGATTAAATAAAATTTTGTACAACTCATGACTTAGTTGTTGATCAGTGGCTGAATCCCTATCATCAGTGGATATTCCTAGGGAAGAAAGTGCTTTCAAAAAGAATTTTCTTGCACTGAATTCTTGAGATACAGTAACCCAAACACGGACATTAAAATGGCGCACAATATTTGAATTTTCATAGACATTTGTTGCAAGAGTGGTCTTACCTATACCACCCATCCCAACAATTGGGATTATTCTGCGACCATGATCATGCCCGGTGAGCTCATCCAAAAGTTGCTCGATGTAGCCGTCAAATCCCACCAAGCTTGTAGTCTTGGCAGCTGCAAGAGGTGCTGATGACGATGATGGAGGAGGATCCATGGAATTTATGAATCCAATTTCCTCTTTAACCTTGATAACTTTTTCCTTGATAAAATCCATGTCTTGTATTATTCTCTGCAGATCGGGCAAGAAGCTGCTATTTTTTTCAGTTGATGAAGCGTGAATTCGATCTGCTGCTTCGAGTTCAATTATATCTTCGGCGTCGTGAGCTGAAACTGCAATTCGCCTCGCCAAATCTTCTGCTTCTTTGTTGTTCGCATCTGGATGATTCTCATCTGAATCTTCAAGGAAATCAACCTTTTCGCCACGCACGGCATCTGAATAATTCTCCACAAAATCTAGAAAGAAATCGACCTTCCCCCGAAGAGATTCAAACTGGTAGTTGTCGAAAGAAGCGGAAAGGCGAGGATGAATGTGGATCTGATCCATAGTATTCACCAGAGAAACTAGAGCTGCATAAGCGGCTGCCATCTCAAACCTCTAATTTTTTTTTTTTTTTCCTTTCTTTCAAGTTTCAGGAAGAAGGCTGAGTTAGACTAATAATCTTATGAGTTATGATAAAAGTTTTTTCTTAATGAGATGTTTAACAAGAAAGCATCGGATGAAGCATCATAAATTAAAGTATTTCGAAATTCAATTATTTTATTAATTGGCTCTATTCATTAATCCTGTCTCGTACAAAGAGTCAAAGAGCACATGATTCATGAAATTAAGCTCACTAACAGTAACAAAAAACTAATTAGATATAGTCAAATTGTTCCCTTTCAAATAAATAAAAAACATTATAGAGTCAAGTTGGTTAAATTAATTAGACTAGGAATCACAAAATTTAATGTATTGGTTAATCTTAATAATTTCTTATGAGTTAATCCATCAACATAGCTACATGCTACATAGCTTCAATATTTTTCATAAGACTTCAAAATATAAAAAATTAAGTTCCACATTTCCCTCTCGTTCTACCACACACTTCATTTTTTCATTTCACCGGTCACCACCCCTCACTTTCTCTCTTGTCATTGTTCTCTCTTTTTTCCAAGAGAGAAAGTGAGGGGAGGAGGGTCAAATGAAAGAAGAGATCTAATGTGAAAAAAGAAATGGATGTATGAAATTTTATTTTTTTATAAAATTGAAAAATGACGTTATTTTGATTGCCACGTTAATTGGCATAATTGAGCGGGGGGAAATTCCAGAAACATCGAAAAATCATGTATTTACAGGCTGAAAAAAGTTCGTTTACAAAATTTTAAAAAAAAATCATGTATTTAAGGCTAATATCCTAATAATTAATTGATAAATTAATGTGATTTTTTTTTTCTTATTAAAACCAAATTGAATTTATTGTGTTTTTGTGCTGGAATTCTAGGCTTCTTCTTGTACATGCAACCACCGCAAGTTTAGTAGCCTCAACTATTACTCTTTATGAACATTAAGGGTGTTTAATTTCTTTAAGACAAAAAGGCATGCGAGCTCTCCCTCAATATGAACTCTCCTCAAAATGACAATAATTAATTAAAAAAAAAACCATCATGTTGATATGATATGGACCTTTTGTATTGTTTAACCATGAAAGCAATATGGTGGTTTCGTATTATACTCTTATTTGGTATGATTTGGACCTTCAATTGATGTTTATTCCTGTAATATCTATGTTAACCTCAATTGATATTCATCTAGGTTTATGATAATGATGATCCACAAAAACGAGAAATTAATAATTTCTTATAGGAGAAAATATGAGTGAAATTATTGATGCAATGGTCTCAATGATCTCATGCACATTGTGATCACACTAGGTGTTGTCATGTGCGTGCTACATGTCGTAATCTAGCATAACTTGGGGGCCGTACTCCCAGAGCTTTGGGGTTCGGTCGGCCTCTATTAGCAGTGGCGGATCTTCATTGGGGCTATACTGGGCTCCAGCCCAGTGCAACCCCAAAATTTTGTCCTATATGTATTGAATATATTTTGCATAAAAAATATATAGTTAAGCTCATAGCCCAGTTCAACTTTCAAAAAAGATAAAAAAAAAAAAAAAAACATTTCAAAATAATAATAGAAATTAATTTATTTTTGTAAAATATAGATTAATTTTTTAAAAATTCACGTAGAAATAATTTTTTGTATGCTTTCAATATATTTGTTATTGAATCAATAAAAGTAATTATTTATTATAATCGGTGATCGAATTATAATTCTAAGTCCATCAAGATTCTACTTGAACATAAAAATAAACTATACGAACTATCGGAAAATTTTGGGTTGGGGCATGCCTTCAAGCAAATCCTGGATCCACCCCTGTCTATTAGGATTAAGCCACCGTTGAAATGGTGGAAGAGCATGTGCTCGATTGATCCCAATAGGAGTTCTCTGCAAATTGGGCTTTTCATGAGCATCAAATTCATCACCTTGAAGCCTAGATCGATCATGAGTTCATCGATCAGCACATGAAAAGTGAATGTGGATGCCATCAACTTTGTCGTTGGGACTAATGAGAAGAGCTCATTGGAGTCATCGAGATTGATGTAGGCCAGCTTTTTCGGCGGTGGTCGAGGACTTGAGGCTGTGACAGTAGTGGAGAAACTTTGCTAGAATCTTTGGGATGTTAGGGTTGCCATGAACAATTAATGAGGAGTTGATAGAAAGAAAATTTGCTAATTCCATGTGAGTATGTTAGTAGGACTTTGGCACTTAAAGTGTGAACATATGTGTAATATAAGATCTCGTGTGGATATTTTGTTGGAAATATGGTTTTATGCCATATCTGAAAATTTTTATTTAATTAAATATTTATTATTTAATTAAAATAATGATTGGATGTTAATCTACATCACGAGTAGATCAACGTGATATACTTGAAGTCTCAAAACCGATTTCCGGTGAGTGAGATATTGTATGTCAAAGTTTGGATGTTGAAGAGGGAAAATCAGTTTCAACTTCTGCGTTCAACGATTGCGGCCACCTACCGCGTTCAACGATTGCGGCCACCTACCGAGTTCAACGATTGCGGCCACCTACCGCGTTCAACGATTGCGGCCACCTACCGCACCCGCCGGAATTGACTGACGTTCCGTTCACACCGGCCGTTCACACCGGCCGTTCACACTAGGTTTAACACCTATAAATACGGGTGTGTTGTGAACTCATAACTTACAACTTAGAACTCACAACTCAGAACTAACGACTCTGAGAACTCACAACTCACATCAAATTCTGCATTGCACCTCAACCTCTAGCTCAGTTCTTGATCCTATTCAGTTCGCCGGAGCTCGCCGGATTGTGGTGCTACATCCGACGAGACGAAGTCGTTTTACCTTTGGGGAAGATACGCCAAACCGAAGAGCACTACCGGGGCGATAATCTTCTTGCGGGAAGAGATTCATCTCGACTCGACTTGATTTGTTTAAACGTATAATTTATTTATACAGTGTATTTCAGTTGTATATATTTATTTGAGTTGTAATTTCTCAAATTATTTCTTTTGTAATATTTTCAAATATTTTGAGTTGTATTATCTCAAAATATTTATTTTGTAATATCTCGATCGTGTACCCGGATATAACAATCGCAAGAAGATTATGTTCTCTGCCGTTGATACACGTTCGAGAAATGGCTCACACCGACGTCAATATGGACGGCTCCACCACCTCTGCAACCATCGGTTCAACCACGTCGTCAATATTTTCCTCGTTTGCATCAACGGGGGCTTCATCGTCAACATCTAGAACTATTGGTCTTGCCGAGAAACCATCAACGTTCTCAGGCAAGAACTTCAAATATTGGCAAGAGAAGATGCTATTCTACCTCACAACCGTGGGGTTTGCCGGATTCTTAATGGAGGATAAACCTCCAACCCCGAGTGAAGGGGAAGGGGAGACAAGCCAAGAAATTCGTGCCGGATATTTGAACTGGTGCCGCGGCGACTACTTGTGCCGTAACACCGTTCTCATGTCTCTGGACGAACGGCTCTATCGTGTTTTCAAGGTTCATGAAACCGCGAAACAATTGTGGGAGGCCCTTGATCTGAAATATCAAGTGGACAAGGCAAATACTACCAAGTATATTGTCGCCAAATGGTTGGAATATAAAATGGTCGACTCCCGGCCATTAATGGACCAAGTGGAAGAGTTCCAAAATCTTTCACATGAGGTTCAAGCCGAAGGGATGCCCTTGGCGGATGCATTGCTCGTTGCAATTATCATAGAGAAATTACCTCCTAGTTGGAGGAAATTTCAAAACCTTTTGAAGCATGAGCGCTCGGAGATGTCCGTGCCGATATTAATATCCAAGCTTCAAATGGAGGATCACGTGAGAAGTCGTGATCAAAAGGGAAAAGCTCCAATGGAGGCAAAGGCCAATCTCACCGAGACAGGCGGTCCCTCCAACAAACGTGGTCGTCCTAACCCTAATTATAAGGGTAAAGGAAAGCAAAGCGGTAGTCAACCATCAAAGTTTGATGGTGTATGCTATAATTGTGACAAAAAAGGTCACATGGCTAAGGATTGCCGCAAGCCAAAGCGGAAGAAAGCAAATGGCAATGTGAACAACGTCGAGAAGGACTTCGACGATTGGAACCACGATGACTTTGCTGCCATGATCTCCGAGGTGAATCATGTGGACAACCCGAACGCTTGGTTCGTGGACACCGGCGCTACCGTCCATATATGCATAAATCGTGAGTTGTTCCACAACTACAAAGAAGTGGAAAACAAAACGATAATGGAGGCTAGCGAGCGGACATCCCAAATCCTTGGCATGGGAGATGTGATTCTTCAACTCACGTCGGGCGTGGAGATCACATTGAAAGACGTATTACACGTTCCAACTGTCCGAAAGAATTTAATTTCGGGCTTTAGGCTTACGAATAAGGATTTTGAATTGTTTTTCAAATCTGACTATGTTGTAATACGCAAGTGGGGAAAGTTCCTAGGGAAAGGCTATGCCTCCGAAGGACTTTTCAAACTTGGTGTAAGAGCTTGTAAGCCTGCCAAGGCTAAGATCAATAAAGATGCATCAACCTCTTCTGCTTACTTGATTGAGTGTTCTGATTTATGGCATTGTAGACTTGGACATGTTAATCTAAATGCTATAAAGAGATTAGTAAAAATGAATTTACTAAAAGTTGATGAATACAACTCACAAGAAAAATGTGAAGTTTGTGTTGAAGCCAAAATGGCTAAGTTACCGTTTAAATCGGTAAAAAGGAACACTCAACCTTTGGAACTTATTCACACCGATGTTTGTGATTTAAAGTTCGTGCAAACTAGAGGTGGCAAGAAGTACTTTATCACCTTTATAGACGATTGCACAAAGTATTGTTACCTTTACTTATTGAAAAGTAAAGATGAGGCTATTGAAGCTTTTATAAACTTCAAAAATGAAGCCGAGAATCAACTTGGATGTCGAATTAAGATGGTTCGAAGTGATAGAGGTGGAGAGTATGTAGCTCCGTTTGCTGAATTATGCAACGAAAGTGGTATAATCCATCAAACGACGGCTCCTTATTCACCACAATCTAACGGCGTTGCTGAACGCAAGAATCGAACTCTTAAGGAGATGATGAATGCCTTGTTGATTAGTTCAGGATTACCCCAGAACATGTGGGGGGAAGCTGTCTTAACGGCCAACTATATCTTGAACAAGATTCCACTCAAAGGGAAAGATGTAACTCCCTATGAGCTATGGAAAGGAAGGAAACCTTCGTATAAATACCTCAAAGTGTGGGGGTGTTTAGCCAAGGTAGAAGTGCCTTTACCAAAGCAAGTTACAATAGGACCTAAAACGGTGGATTGTATCTTCATTGGTCATGCACTTAATAGCAGTGCCTATCGTTTTATAGTGCACAGATCGGAGATACCTGATATACATGTTGGGAAAACGATAGAATCAAGGAATGCTATATTCTTTGAAAATATCTATCCTAACAAGGATAAAGGTACATCGAACTCTAATGATGGAGTTGATGGTGATGCTACAGGTTCTAAACCTATGGAAGTAGCTAGTAATTCTACTCAAGTAGATGATGCCACGGGTTCTAATCATGTACCACCTAATAGGAAAAGACCAAGGTCTAAACCTATGGATGTAGAACCGAGACGTGGGGAACGAGTTAGAAAAGCTAATGTCTATGGACCGGATTATGTTGTCTTGATGCTAGATGGCGAACCGGTGACGATTAAAGAAGCTATGTCTGGCTCAGATGCAGCTCTCTGGAAAGAAGCCATCGATATTGAGATTGATTCCATTATGCAGAATCATACTTGGGTGTTAGTGGATCTACCACCTGGAAGTAAAGCTTTAGGATGCAAATGGATCCTAAAGAAGAAGTACAAATATGATGGTACTATAGATAAGTACAAAGCCCGACTTGTCGTTCAAGGTTTCAGGCAGAAAGAAGGGTACGATTTCTTCGATACCTATTCACCTGTGACCAGACTAACATCTATTCGGATGCTTCTCGCTATTGCTGCCTTGCACAATCTCGAGATTCACCAAATGGATGTGAAAACTGCGTTCTTGTATGGCGAGTTGGAAGATGAAATATATATGAAGCAACCTGAAGGGTTTGTAGTACCTGGGCAAGAGCACAAAGTATGCAAACTTCAAAGGTCTTTATATGGGTTGAAGCAAGCACCGCTTCAATGGCATTTAAAATTTGACAGTGTAATGTTGTCAAATGGATTCAGAATCAATGAGTGCGATAAATGTGTCTACATTAAGAATTCTAATAACGGATTTGTTATTGTTTGTCTTTATGTATATGACATGCTCATCATGGGAAGTAATTCCCGAGTGATTCAAGAAACCAAAGGCATGCTAAGTAAAAATTTTAGCATGAAAGATATGGGCTTAGCTGATGTTATCCTTGGAATTAAAATTCTAAGAAGACCTGATGGTATTACTATAACACAATCTCACTACGTTGAGAAAGTGTTAAAGAAATTCAACGCTTTTGACAAGCCAATAGCTAAGACACCATGGGAACCTAGTGTGCATTTGAGTGTACACAAGGGAGAACCTGTTGACGCGATAGAATATGCGAAGATTATTGGGAGCTTATTGTATCTAACAAATTGCACTCGTCCCGATATAGCATGCTCGGTCAACAAGTTGGGCAGCTTTACAGCTAACCCTAGTAATGAACATTGGAAAGCTCTTGAAAGGGTTTTGAGATATTTGAAATATACTCAAAACTATGCGATTCATTATACTAGGGAACCCTCTGTACTTGAAGGGTACTGTGATGCAAATTGGATATCTGATGCCAAAGACTCGTTTTCAACGAGCGGTTATGTATTCACTGTGGGGGGTGGTGCTGTGTCTTGGAAATCCAAGAAGCAAACATGTATTGCTAGATCGACCATGGAATCAGAATTCATAGCTTTGGATAAAGCTGGTGAAGAAGCCGAGTGGCTTAAAAATTTCCTCGAGGATATTCCATGCTGGTCGAAACCTGTGTCGTCCGTGATAATTCATTGTGATAGTCAAGCTGCTATCGGACGAGCACAAAATCATTTGTATAACGGTAAGTCGAGACATATTCGTCGACGTCATAATACCGTGAGACATCTGATCACTAGTGGAGTTATCACAATTGATTATATAAGATCAATTAATAACATAGCGGATCCTTTGACAAAAAGTATCCATCGAGATCAGATGTATAAACTGTTAGGGGGAATGGGTTTGAAGTCCACAAATTAAGGATAATCATAGTGGCAACCCAACCATGATGACTGGAGGATCCCAAGAACTTGGTTCAATGGGACAACTAAGCTATGAAAATCCGTGTGTTGAACACTCGAATTGCCTATTCCTTGTAGAACAGTGAGTGTTCGGAAACCTGCACGTGATGAGGTTAAGTCTTTGACTTTTAATGACTCTAGAACTCCTCGAAGAGGACAAGTATAGCAGGATACTTGAGTTAAGAGTCACCTATGTAAGTGTGAAGTGGGGCCGCTTCGATTGAAACACTTATGAATCCAAAGAGGTGTTCCAAGGCCTGAAATGGACACAAACGTGAGAACGAATAAGGATTGAAGCAATATTGTGTCAATATTGTTGACTCAGTATACACCGAGGAGGACTAGTTCAAGGAACACAATCCACTAGGCCGCCGGTATACTCGATAATATTGACTATGGCAGGTTCAAAGCCACAAGCTACCTTTCCAAATGCAATGTTGTTTCTTAAGAGAACTGAGCTAAGTGTCTGCATACATTCGCATACTGATTTCTCACTCATGTGGGGGATTGTTGGAAATATGGTTTTATGCCATATCTGAAAATTTTTATTTAATTAAATATTTATTATTTAATTAAAATAATGATTGGATGTTAATCTACATCACGAGTAGATCAACGTGATATACTTGAAGTCTCAAAACCGATTTCCGGTGAGTGAGATATTGTATGTCAAAGTTTGGATGTTGAAGAGGGAAAATCAGTTTCAACTTCTGCGTTCAACGATTGCGGCCACCTACCGCGTTCAACGATTGCGGCCACCTACCGAGTTCAACGATTGCAGCCACCTACCGCGTTCAACGATTGCGGCCACCTACCGCACCCGCCGGAATTGACTGACGTTCCGTTCACACCGGCCGTTCACACCGGCCGTTCACACTAGGTTTAACACCTATAAATACGGGTGTGTTGTGAACTCATAACTTACAACTTAGAACTCACAACTCAGAACTAACGACTCTGAGAACTCACAACTCACATCAAATTCTGCATTCCACCTCAACCTCTAGCTCAGTTCTTGATCCTATTCAGTTCGCCGGAGCTCGCCGGATTGTGGTGCTACATCCGACGAGACGAAGTCGTTTTACCTTTGGGGAAGATACGCCAAACCGAAGAGCACTACCGGGGCGATAATCTTCTTGCGGGAAGAGATTCATCTCGACTCGACTTGATTTGTTTAAACGTATAATTTATTTATACAGTGTATTTCAGTTGTATATATTTATTTGAGTTGTAATTTCTCAAATTATTTCTTTTGTAATATTTTCAAATATTTTGAGTTGTATTATCTCAAAATATTTATTTTGTAATATCTCGATCGTGTACCCGGATATAACATATTTAGTTTTGTTTAATTGTTGGATTCAATGGATAATTTATTTAGATATATAACAATAATGTTATCCCGTAGGTTTAGGAAAATATGTGGTAAAGGAAACTACTAAGTGAAAAGTAAGGTCTGGTATTGTGTGGCTGATTTGGTGAAGAGTAAAATGATCTCTTTTAAAATACCTAAGTAAACGGATCCATATTCTGTTTCATACAAAACAACAAGATATAAGACGGCCCATATTGAGGTCGAGGACAAAGACAAAAACAAGAACTTGAGCAAATACTTCACTGGGAAATCTAACCGTTGTAAGTATAAAATGTAAATCATACAAATAAAAATACATTATCTACCAAATAAATGAAAATCAATTAAAACTACAATACAAACCTAGATCCATATTTTGGCCTGTTAGAACATGGTATTATCATAATGCATAGAGAAAGATAAAGAGAAGCAAATGATTGTTATTGTATTTCTTGATATTTTTCATTACAATCATCCTCTGATTTATAGTATAAGTGTACGTTTTGAAGAGCTACAAAGTCATACAAGGTAGCCGATCTTCAGGGATTTTGGTTAACTTTTGACTGAATTTGCTGCTATTTCTGACTTTGTTTTTCTGCTATTTCTGACTTTGTTTATATTTTCAACACTCCCCCTCAAGTTGAGTGACGGGATTTCCGATGCTCAACTTGTCGAGAACTTCTGTAAAACTCTTGGAATTGACGGCTTTGGTAAGAATGTCTGCAAGTTGGTCCTCTGATCGTACAAAGGGTAAAGCCACAACACCACTTTCGATCTTCTCTTTGATGAAGTGTCTATCAACCTCCACATGCTTCGTCCTGTCATGTTGCACAGGATTTTCTGATATACTGATAGCAGCTTTGTTGTCGCAGAACATCTGGCATGTCTTTGTTGGAAGGAGACCCAGTTCTGAGAGTAGTCTTCTTAACCAAAGAACTTCGGTCAGACCACTTTTGATTCCTCTGAACTCTGCTTCGGCACTGGAGAGTGCCACCACCTTCTGTTTTTTACTCCTCCAAGAGACAAGATTCCCTCCAATGAAGGCAAAGTACCCTGCTGTTGATTTCCTGTCAACTGGGTTTCCAGCCCAGTCAGCATCAGTGTAGGCTTGTATCTCGAGATGTCCAGTCTTCCTAAACAGTACTCCATAATCAAAGGTTCCTTTCAAGTATCTCACAATTCTGAGTGCTGCTTCCATATGGTCAGCTTGTGGTTGGTGCATAAACTGACTCACAACTCCAACAACATATGCAATATCAGGCCGAGTATGGGAAAGATATATAAGTTTCCCTACCAAACGTTGATATTTTCCTCGATCCGCCAATTCAGCTCCCTTCACAATCTGTAGCCCATGATTGACAGCCATAGGCGTCTCAGCTGGCTTGCAATCTAGCATCCCAGTTTCTGCAAGAAGGTCAAGAGTATACTTCTTCTGATTGATAAAAATCCCCTTCTTTGATCTGAGAACTTCAATTCCGAGGAAGTATTTTAGTTTCCCTAAGTCCTTCATTTCGAACTCTTTGAACAAGCTTTCTTTCAACTTCTGAATCTCCTCTGTGTCATCCCCTGTTATGATCATGTCATCAACATAGATGACTAAACAAGAGATCATATCACCTCGTTTCTTTAAGAATAAGGTGTGATCTGAGTTGCTTTGCTGGTACCCAAACTTCTTCATGGCTGCGGTGAATCTTCCAAACCAAGCTCTGGGAGACTGCTTGAGCCCATATAAGGTTTTCTTCAACTTGCAAACTTCACCCTCTCCAAAATCTCCTGAAAAACCTTGAGGCACCTCCATGTAGACTTCCCTCTCTTCTTCAAGCTCTCCATGTAGGAAAGCATTTGTAACATCGAACTGATGAAGATCCCAGTCCTTATTAGCAGCAATTGAGAGGAGCACCCTGACAGTGTTCATCTTTGCCACAGGTGAGAAGGTCTCCTCATAGTCGATTCCATACATCTGTGTGTATCCTTTTGCGACCAATCGAGCTTTGTAACGCTCAATAGATCCATCTGGTCTTCTTTTGATTGTGAAAACCCATCTGCATCCCACAGTTTTCTTCCCTTTTGGCAACCGACACTTCTCCCATGTGTGATTCCGGTTTAGGGCTCCTATCTCTTTCTTCATAGCATTTCTCCAATGCTCGATCTTCAGGGCTTGCTCTGCTGTTTGTGGAATCTCCTCATCATATAAGGCCGCTTCATAGGCTGTGGCATTTTTGGACAAGTTTCCCTTGGCGATATTCCCAATTGAGTATCGCGAATTCCTCACAATTTTCTCTGGGGTATACCGTTTAGGAGGTACACCCCGATTACTCCTGGGTGGTAGTACATATCTCCCAGTATCTCCATCTACTGTATTATCCTCCTGTTCTTCTTCAATGACTTGAGAAATATTATCAGCAGAATCAGAAGCCACAATAGTAGGTTCAGAAGATCTTACCTCAGATATCAGTGGCGGAGAAGATATAGGCTCATGCAGCGGACTAGATTGTTCTGGAGTGGATGAAACATGCTCGGTGGCAAGGCTAACTTTTTCTGTTGGGTCTGCTTCCGGGCCTGGCATTGGTAACCAACTTAACAGGTCGATCTCACTCTCTTTCTCACTCTCCCCCTGACTGTTAAGGTGGGTACTGTAAAAATACTCAGTTTCAAGAAAGTCGCAGTTCATGGTGGTTGTGATTTGACGGGTTTTAGGATTGTAACATCTATACCCTTTTTGGTTAACACCATACCCGACAAACACACACTTAATGGCACAAGGAGAGAGTTTAGTCCGTTCATGCTTGGGAATATGAACGAATACGGAACTACCAAAAACTCGAGGTTGAAGAGTAAGAGCGAGAGGTATGGAGGCCATAGTAGACAATTTCTGTAATGGTGTTTGAAGTTTAAGAGTCCTAGTAGGGAGACGGTTAATAAGGTAAGCCGAGGTTTTCACGGCCTCGGGCCAAAACGAGGAGGGAACATGAGACTCAATCATCATAGAACGAGTCATTTCAAGTAAAATTCGGTTTTTTCTTTCGGCAACTCCGTTTTGTTCAGGAGTGTGGGGGCAAGTAGTTTGATGAATAATCCCTCTTTGTTGACAGAAGTCTTGCATGGATCGATTGACAAACTCCCCCCCATTATCGGTTCTAAGGGTCTGGATATGTTTTTGAAATTGAGTTTGAATCATTTTAAAGAAATGAGTGAACTTTTCGAAAACTTGAGATTTATTTTTGAGAAAATACACCCATGTCATCCTAGTGCAATCATCAATAAAGAGTAGAAAATATCTAAAACCTTGACCCCCCACAACAGGTGAAGGACCCCAAACATCAGAATGAACAAGAGAAAATATGGAGTTTACTTGTGTGTCATTAGGCTTAAAAGATTTTCGGTGGCTTTTAGCTAAAACACAAGTTTCACAAGATAAATTCTCATCATTTTTTATTAATTTAGGAAATAAAAGCTTAAGATACCCCATAGATGGATGCCCTAATCGACGGTGCCAAAGCCAGGTTTCCCGGTCAGCAGTTCCGTGAGCCAGCATCACCTTGCCTTGTTGAGCTATCTCATCCACATAGTACAATCCATCCCGCTCAGTGCCACGCCCAATAATCTCCCCCGTCCTGATATCCTGAAGCAAACAGAAGTGTGGGTGCATTATCATGGTACAATTGAGCTCTTTTGTAACATGGCTAATAGATAAGAGTTTGTGTGAAAGAGACGGGACATAAAGACAATTTGAGAGACGTAAAGTAGGGGAAATTTCTATAGTTCCGGCTCCTTTAACACGAGTCAAATCACCATTTGCAGTCTGAACATGCGTACGATGTGATGTTGATGACTTAATAATATCAGTTTTATCAAAAGTCATTGTATCAGTGGCTCCACAATCAAAAATCCACCCTTTATCTCTATCCCTATTATCACAAGAGGTTTGATATGCAGCGGAAGTATTTAGGGAATTTCTACATAATTGAGAGGTGTTTTTAGTATTATGTAGAGGTTTGGGGTGGTTTTGTAATTTATGGAAATCCAGGGGGGGTAGTTTGCATAAAGTGGGGCTCTTTTTGCAATTCAGGATAACCCAGGGGTGGTATTTGTAATACTTCAGAATTTGGGGACTTAGAGGGCAAGACATGGGGTATTTTGTGTAAATATGAGAAATTAGGAGGGTTTGGTGTAAAAACACCAAACCCTATACCTGAATTTTTAGAAGTTCCGCCTCCTTCATTCGGCCCTTCCCCATTCACGCCAATCTCCTTAATTCGGCCTCCTCCAATCTGCCCAGACTCCGGCGACCGGTCCACAGCCACCGCCACTGCTCTCTCCCCATTTTCGGTTTTTTCCTTCTCCTCGCCAACCTTGACGCCAACGGCAACGGCTACATCACCGCCGCCGAACTCGCCGGTTAGATGGCCAAGATGGGCCACCCCCTCACCTATCGCGAGCTCAGCGACATGATGCAGGAGGCCTCCCAGTTTCGATATGATCTGCTGATTGGGAATTGCTTTTCCAGATTGGTATTCCTTTATGATCTGTGGTTTCTCATTTATCACCTTGTCATGAGTAAGATTTTCTGAATCTTCATCAAGCTTCCTGGTGTTCAATGAGGTACTGCTGGAAGCAGCTTTATTCGTCCCCGCATTTGACTTTTTGACAGTCTCGATCTCTGCTCCGACGCGGCGGACAGCGTTGACGGCTTTCTCATCCTTGCGAGCAGCGGAGGTGGGCGCCTTCTTGCGGATGACTACCGGCTCCCAGTCCTGTGATATTCCAGGATGCAGGAGGCCGACACCAACGGCGACGGTGTCATCAGCTTGAACGAATTCGCCACCATCTTGGGCAAATCCGCATCGGCGGCGTTGGCCGCGAAGGCAGCGTCGGTGGGTGGCGGCGAGTCCGGCTTCGACCCCTCCCGATGATGAGACGTCGATGTCGGAGCGGTTGGTTGCCGGCTGCAAGTTTTGTAGTCGGGCGGCCTCCCTTCTCACTTTTGAGAACGCCGACTCGACTGAGGGAACGGGAACTTTCTTGAGAATGTCCCGACAAAGTTTGTCGTATCTCCCATCTAATCCAGGGAGGAACTGAAATAATCGGTGATTTCCGATCAGTTTTGGGTGCTTATTGGTTCCTTCTTCACACCAGTCGAGTGGATTTGGGTAAGTTCGATCCATTCTGTTGATTTGGTGAATTGGCTAGGAATGGTTTTTTTTTTTTTTTTTTTTTTTTTTTTTGGATTATGAACGATGATGATTCGTTTCTGAGTTCCTATGGTTGAACCTGCTCTGATACCATGTTAGAACATGGTATTATCATAATGCATAGAGAAAGATAAAGAGAAGCAAATGATTGTTATTGTATTTCTTGATATTTTTCATTACAATCATCCTCTGATTTATAGTATAAGTGTACGTTTTGAAGAGCTACAAAGTCATACAAGGTAGCCGATCTTCAGGGATTTTGGTTAACTTTTGACTGAATTTGCTGCTATTTCTGACTTTGTTTTTCTGCTATTTCTGACTTTGTTTATATTTTCAACATGGCCAACTTCGAATATTTTCGATTCTTTAGATGTACGCATCAATTAAGACTACAATACAAACCACAATATAAATCTAGATCCATATTTTGGCTTAGTTATCACAAATCTAGATAAATATCAACTGAGATTGACATAGATACCTCATGAATAAACATCAATTGAAGGTCCATATCATATAAAATAATTATATAATACAAACCGTCATATTATTTTCATGGTTAAACAATATAAAAGGTCCGTACCATATAAACATGGTGGTTTAATATTCAAGATTTTGGAATTACGGTTGGGGAGCCCATGAGGCTCAAAACAGTTGCCGAACAGACAACTACTGGAGCACCTCAGGGGACACCTCAGGGTCATCATGTTGTGTTGCATCATTCTCCACAACATGATTGTGGAGCACGAAAGTGAAGGAGCAACCAATTGGAGAGATGACGACGCGGGACATGGGGCGTCTAGCAATGACTCGACAGAGAGTGATCGAGCAACCCCAGTTTCCTTCGAGGAATATGTGCAAAGAGATACCCTTCTCCGAGATAGGCAGTTGCACGCCGCGCTCCAATATGATTTGATGGAGCATGCTTGGGCACGTTTCGGACCTCTAGGGTCGGAATAGTTATTTGTAGGATTTATTTTTATTTTATTAAGTTTTTATGTAATTTTTAGGATTTCAAAATTAATGCAATTTAAATTTGAAGTAAATTGTGTGATTTAAATTTATGCAATTAAACTTAAATGAAAAATGAAAAAATCAAAACTAAAAATATCATGTAGGCTATCATGTAACCCCAATGCAGCCTCTTTACACCATGTGGTCCCCCCATCAAGTAAGCTATGATGTAACACCAATGTGGATGCTCTTACAAATTTCTACCTCCATCACTCCCTACATAATGTCAATATATATTTTTTATTTGATATATATTCTGTACTTCCACATTAATTGGAGGGCATGTAGATTTTGTAACACCAAAAACGTTTCTCGTATTTTCATTGTGCATCCTACTCTGGACGAAACTACAAGTAAAGGAAAAGAATATCGCAAAATATAATCGAAATTCCAAATTTATGTAGTAAAATATTTAAATAATTGTAGTTTTTTTTTTGTTTTTTTATTCTTTTGTAGTGTCAAGAGCTATGTTACACCCTAACAAACTAAACTAGGTAGGTAATCTTTCTCACAACCTAACTCACATTATTTATTTGTTCTAATGTTATTATCAAATCATCACATACGAAAATTGTTAAAAAGATTTGAAAATCATTGAACTTGAGAGTGTTTGTCCTCGTAAAATATCATTGAACCTTGAGCTCTCATATATTTGTAAAAAGGGTGACATGGACGAAGAAAAACAAATGATAGAAGCTCATTCTTATTCCAAAAAGATGAATCCCTCAAAACATTAGACAATGTTACATCAGGCAAAACTATTAACACTAGACAAGCCTAGTCCAGCCTCCGTTGCCTTCACTTCAGTTGGCAATCGTTGTTTCGGCGAAGGCGGTCTTGTCATCGACAACCAGCGCCATCTCCATTTGTCGTGTAACCTCGTTCACGACAGCCTTCACACCCTGCGAAGGCCCATTGGCAGCTGAACTCTCTGGTTCAGCATGATCCAGTGGACCGGTCTGCCATATCCTAACAGTCCCGTCTTCAGATCCAGAGGCATAAGACTCACCTCCGGGTGAGAAACGAACGCAATGCACCGGACCATGGTGCCCCTTGTTGCACCCTAAACACAACCATACCAATATATAAGACACTTGCAGTTCAATGTGGGCAGTTATAAGCAATGCACAACTTACCGATTTCTTCTCCAGTGTGGAAGTCGTATACATGGACCCACATATCTTCTCCACCTGCAATGAACTTGTTGCCAAACTTCGGCTCCAATGAGGCCGACTCCATTATGCAGGGCATATCATAACTCTTGACCAAACCAAAGCTGTTAAAGGGTTTCGCGTATTAGTTTTGCCAGTGCACTTTATCATGGAAAGGATAGATAGATAGATCGGAAAGAAACAGACGTACTGGTTTGCATCCCAGAACTTAATGGTTGATCCATCAGCAGTTGTTATATAGCGGCCGTCTTGACTCACTTCAGCACTGGTCACAGAAGACTTTGTCTCAAGTGTTCGAACAATCGTGCCAGTTCTCACATCCCATAACCTATGGCAATCATTTCAAGTAGCTGAGCATCAAATTTAAATTTTAAAATGATCGATTATCATATGTTAAAAAAAGAGAAACAGAATCAGCCAAACAATTCTCTGCATGTATTCATGTTAGTTTTGAGTATGCAAATTTCACAGGATTAGAAATTGTAACTTAATACGATTTTACATTTTCTCGACGTACCTCACCCCACCCATGTCAGTACAAGAACCTAAAATTGTTTGATCACTATGGAGCCAAGCAAGAGTTCTAACTGAACCAGGAGATTTTTCAATTTCCCTGGGTGGTGCATCGGGACGATTCAAATCAAATATACGAAGAACTTTTTCCATTCCTCCAGTTAGCAGCAGGTGAGTATCCTGCAATTTGATGGAAAAAGTTCAATCATCACAATTTGCAAAGTCATCATAACTGTTCTGATCCTAGGTTATGTCTTAAGTTTGAATGAGATACTATATATCACACATGTATATAAGTTCAAGACATTTTACATATGCAAACTGCAAAGTTTGCAAAGAACAAAATTAACAGATATAAATTAGATTCAGAAATAAACATTTAAAAACCATGCTAGGCAAAAGTTTCACCACGTTAAATTTAAGCATTAGAAATATGTGAACTTGAAGCCAAATTAGTATATTGAGAATTCCTAAAAGTTATTGCAAGGACATGAATCAGTACGGAGAATTCACACCCCAAAGATCAACAGAAAATATCAAATAGATAACAAGACCAATCAATTAACATTTGAAGTGGAAATTTACAGAAAACGGTACCTCTGAGAAGGAACAAGCACGGACAATGTGCTTGTGCTCAAATGAATGCAAAACATCCCCGATTAACGCATCCCACAACTTCCTGCAAACCAATGAAAATAACAGAACAAATGAAATTAGTTTGGTAGACAAAGCTCAGAATATGAGACACTTGCTTATTATCCGGCCACAATGGTTCTACATACCCTGACGCGAGAATAAGATAAATCCGTTCGAATATTTGTTGCTCGGAAATTACCCAAAACAACTTAGATTGATTCTTAAATAAAAGAAAAAAAACAAAGAAATTTAACATACGCAGAAAAATCAGCTGATGCAGTTGCTACACGCAAACCATGTTTATCTAGGCAGCAACTCCACACTGCACCTTTATGCCCTAGAAAGGTTCCAATCCAATCTCCAGTCTCTCCATTTCTCAACATTGGTGAGGAATCTGAGAGAAAGAGAGACCCATAGTAATTAAATGGGCAAAACACACTAAGGCACAAATGAGCAGGGGAGGCACGTACCTTTCAAACACAAGGGACAAATTGAGGAAAAATAAATTTAAAAGGGTAAATTTGCATAGGTAGATTATATTAACCAGAGTAATAACTTGAAACAATAATACAAACCATCACTGCACAAGAGGCTTTTGGCAAATAAGATTAGTTTGTGAAGTACTATATATCTTAAATAGGAATAACATATCCAAAGATATTCTTATGTAGGAAACAAAAACCTTAACAGCATTTAAAATTTAAGCATTAATTGAAAACAGTCCTGGACAAAGTTCTCCATTTGATATATTGCTTTTTTTTTTTTTTTCAGTTTCCATTTCAAGAACACACTCCCAAGCTCAACATTTCTCCTAAAAACTCTACGCTCAAATTCATTACTCTGATATCTCGTTTGCATCAGACGACATTAGGATGGTGAAATAAAAATCTTTGCCTCTAACGATAAAATAAATTGATCTAATTTAAGAAAACCAGCTATATCCCTCAAAAAGAAAAGAAAACCAGCTATATAACTAAGTACATTCCCAACAAACAACTCATGAGAGGCATACAACATCAAACATACATTAGTACTTAATGAAACCTAAACGCTAGAATCCCAAATGCAATAAATCCACATAATGGTTTATCTGTTTGATTGAGACGAATAGCATAAACAAGCAATGCAATGAACAAAAATCAGCTTAAAATATACAATTACCCTTGCTGGCACTAACAAGGAAGAAACCATCAGGCGTTATCGGGCTGTAGAACAAGTCGACAACGGGCCGAGAATGCCCATGACAGACCAATGGAGCTACAACCTTCTTCTTATCCATTCTTCAACACAAAAAACTCTACCTTCCCAATCAAAAACACCAAAGAGATTCTCTATCCAAATCAGTGTCTAGAAACCCCAAGTCCCCGATCCCAATTCCCAGAATTCGAGAATTGAAGCTCAAAAATTGACAATTGGCATCAAAATTTCACGCCCAATTGTCTGATTCAAATTCACAATAGGAAGGAAAAAAGAAATGTGGTTTCTGACATAAAAAAAGAAAGGCTTTTGTCTATTGGGTATATACGTATTCGATTTAATAAACTAAAAAGAACGAAGTTATTACAGATCAAGATGAAGCAGCACCCATAATTGTCAATATATGTATGTATTGACGGTGATGCACGGAGGTGGGAAACCCTAATATATGATTATGAATCCATTGAGCTTCTGCGCGGATCCCAGCCAACCATGATCAAATTTATTAGTCAATTTCAGTAGAACTTCAGAGGAAGAAAAATAATTTAATAAGGAACTGGCACAACTATAATAATGCAAGAAGCCTAATACTTAGGAAGGTGCTTGGTTTACTTAATTTCACAATAAAATAATCTCCATTTATTTGTTGTGGGACATTTATCTAAATTATAATTATAATTAATAAACTCTAATTAAATAGTGACAATTTTTAATTAAATTTTAAAATTCTTGATTGAATCATTGTAATAAATACACTAATTTATTTTATTTATAATTTATTTGTATTTTTATGAAATAATTAGAAAATTCAGAAACTCATGCCTTGAGCATTAACTATCTACCCAATAGGTGAACATACACACATAATTATTAGTTAATTTATCAGAACTTAGAAGTACATTGATGCAGTGTGCGTGTGTTGGTCAAACGATAAGGCCTTAATGTCTAAGGCCAAAGATTTTGGGTTCGAGTCCTATGTGCCGTAACTTTAAATTTCTTTATTTAATACTATTAATTAAAAAAAAAAGATAAAAGAAGTACATTGATGCACATAATGCCTAATGGTTAGAGTTTGTTTTCATTATTCTAATAGTATTTACTTCTAATCACCAATTGGTTAGAGTTTGTTTTCATTATTCTAATACTTAGTATTTACTTCTAATCACCAATTGATTTTTTTAAGCATTCATCGATCAATTGATTTATTAACACTGCCTATTGTGTTGTAATCCATGATGGATTATATGATCTCTGATTGATTAATTGGACGAATATGTTGTTCTGTTCTAAAATACAGTGCCATTTTTCAATATATTACCAAGTTTTAAAGTAATAAAATATTTAACTTATTTAATAGTTGATGATTTATCTGTCGCTTAAAAGTTGAATAGACGAGAAAAAAAAAACTACGTTTGAAATGAAATATATATAAATAAGAAGTGGCTTATACAGTTATACTCCATATAGTAGTATAAAATGTTTTTTAATTAATTTACTCAATTAGAACTTATGTAAGCAACAAATCAAATTCAAACGAGCTATTCACGTAATGGACCAGAAATTTTGGGGCCGAAAAGACATATCACGAAAACTTGGGGAATTTCTCAAAATTAATTAAAAATTGTCCCAGTAACAAAACATATTAGGCGTTGTAGACTCTGAGAGACTACAAATTCAAGGATTTTGATACCCTTTTTAGCTTGGCCGAGACGAAAACCCAATTATTCTCCGATCTGTTCAGATATCAAACGACGACGTATCAATGGCGACGGCGGCGATAGATTCTCGGCAGGCCGATGAAGCGAAGCGGCAACACCAACAAGGTGCTGCTGTCGGCGGTGGCGAAGGGCTCCGGCAGTATTATCAGCAGAGTATACAGGATTTGCAGCTGTTGGTCCGTCAGAAATTTCACGATCTCCAGCGCCTCGAAGCTCAGCGCAATGACCTTAATGCTCGAGGTTTTATTCATTTCGCTTATGGATTTAAACGAGATGTGTAATTTTAATTGCTGCTTTTTTGAAAACTCTAGGGTTTGGTGGTAGTTTCGTTTTCATTCTCCTCTACGAAGCTCTCAAAATGTGAAATTATTGCACTGTAAAAATATTTTAGCCTTTTCCACATGGGTATTTTATTTGTTTTCGCCTTCTCAATTTTGGGGTTTTTGTTGTGGGCAGTCTGTAGGTGTTAATTTGGAGGAATTCCAATCCGTTGATTAGCTCATTTCATTTCTATGTGGTTTTTATTATATGGACGTAGGAACTTTTCTTCTAAGAAAACAATACTAGGAATTTTACTGTCTCTGAACTGACTGCTTTTGCGATTATCTCTTGCCACATTCTTCTGTCTATTATATATTCTTATTAGGGAGCTTTATCTTGATCTAAATGCTACCATATTTTTCAAAAAGTGCTATGAATAGAAATTAGGTCGAGATGGACAGAAATGTTAAGAACCATATCATTTGAGAAAAAATACATGCTTGGTATCTTTATATAGAACTACTTGCTTCTGTAATGGCAGTGAGATCATTAAAGGAAGAGTTGCAGCTTCTTCAGGAGCCTGGATCATATGTGGGCGAAGTTGTCAAAGTTATGGGAAAATCGAAGGTCCTTGTTAAGGTTAGTTGTTCACTGTTAACAACATTTCTCAGTTTTCTTGTGGGCGCCAATATCACATCATTCAATATATCATCCTCCTCCTTCAGCCACTGTTATATATATAATATAAATAAGAAAAAAAGAAAGAACAGAAATTTTCAACTTCTGGTCTTGTGTGCCTTCTTGCCTAATACTTTCATTTTTCACAAGAAAAAAGTTAATTGTTATATCATGCTTTCTTATGACCAGAACATCCTCTTGCGTATGAATGTTGCTTCCATGGATGTAGCTGTTGTTAGAAATGGGTTTAGGCAACTTTTAATGGCGGTGGAGGTTAAAATGTGTTCCTCGTATTATTCCTTGTTACTAGTACCGAAAAATTAATGAACTGAATTAGGTCTGGGAATCGTATATCTGAATATGCATACCAGAACAATGGTCACAAAAGTACTTCAGGGGTTATTGTTTCTTCTAATAATTACTTGAGGTATATGGGTGGTTTGAGTTTGGGAGTTTAACAATTGATCCACCAAGAAGTAAATTTTATTCAAATTCAACCACCTTGACTGAAAAGATAGGGGAAGAGAATGCTTTATGACTCCATTTTACATTCAGAGGTCTCAACCTGATATATTTGCTATCACAATGTAATACTCTTTCTGAAATTTAATGCTTTAGCTTCTCTGCTAAACAGAAATTTAGTGTTGATTTTCTTCTGTCTTTGCGTAGGTCCATCCTGAGGGCAAGTATGTAGTTGATATTGACAAGAGCATTGATATCACTAAGATTACACCTTCAACAAGGGTTGCTTTACGTAATGATAGCTATGTGCTCCACTTGGTCCTGCCTAGTAAAGTCGATCCGTTGGTGAACCTTATGAAAGTTGAAAAAGTTCCAGACTCCACTTATGACATGATTGGTGGTCTTGACCAGCAAATTAAAGAGATAAAAGAGGTACTTATGCTGGGTGTATCTGTTTATTTTAGATTGTTTTTCATCATCACCACTGTTTGTGGCTCATTCTATGGTTTCCCACATTTTGAGATGGTAGAATGCTGTAGTAGCAAACACATTTTTTTTTTCCTTTTTCCCCCTTTTTTTTTGGGGGGGGGGGGTGTTGGGGGTTATTCTCCTATCTTTTCGACATCATCAGAAAACTATCTGTTCTCATATCCTGTTGTCTGGTGTTATAGGTGATTGAGCTTCCAATCAAACATCCAGAATTGTTTGAGAGTCTAGGAATAGCCCAACCAAAGGTAACTTTCAAAACATCGTAACTATTGTTCCTTGACATTCTGTGTTTTCTAATTTTTGTATTTTTGGACTTCTGAAGGGAGTGTTGCTATATGGTCCTCCTGGAACTGGTAAGACACTGCTCGCAAGGGCAGTGGCTCACCATACTGACTGCACTTTTATCCGAGTTTCGGGCTCTGAGTTAGTTCAAAAGTACATTGGAGAAGGTTCTAGGATGGTTAGAGAACTTTTTGTCATGGCCAGGTTAGTTTCTCTCAGCATCAACCATCTCGGTATATTTTATTGTTGAAAATGTGTTTCCTGCGATGCATTACTGATGATGTTGTTTTTACAGAGAGCATGCTCCATCCATCATCTTCATGGATGAAATTGATAGCATTGGATCTGCTCGTATGGAATCTGGAAGTGGTAATGGGGATAGTGAGGTTCAACGAACTATGCTGGAGCTTCTTAATCAACTTGATGGCTTTGAAGCCTCTAACAAGATAAAAGTGCGTTGCTTGCTGATTTTATACCTAATATTGTCCTTTTCTTTGGATTCTGATTAAGATTTATGATACCTGAGTTTAATGGCAATATTATGTCATTCTCTACTGCTCTATACAGGTATTGATGGCTACCAATAGAATTGACATTCTGGATCAAGCTCTTCTTAGGCCTGGAAGAATTGATAGGAAGATTGAGTTCCCAAATCCCAATGAAGAGGTTAGCGGTGCATGTTCAAATCATACATTTTGGATCTTGTTAATATAGATCTATATAGTTGACTCAATGCTCTATACCTTTTTGTATTCCATTTTTCTCTAGCAATTTTCATGCTCAAGTCTAAATTAATATTTTTGGTTTGGCCTATTTTTCATTTAACTTCCAAATACTAATTTTTGGAAAGTTCTTCAGTCTCGGTGTGATATCTTGAAGATACATTCAAGGAAAATGAATTTAATGCGAGGGATTGATCTAAAGAAGATCGCTGAGAAGATGAATGGAGCATCTGGTGCAGAACTTAAGGTATGCCTGGGTGTTTGGTTGCATTAAAGTTTTACTTTTTTGAGTTAATGAGTTAGATATATAGAAGTTCTTCATATAGGTCATGTATTCTGCTTCTTGTCTCACTAGTTTGGTTATACTTCAGCTGGAGTTCTCCTCTGTCTTTGAATAAAAATTCAGAAATATGTTGAAATAATTCTCCGTTGCTTGCTGCGGTGGTGAAATCCTCCAATTTTGATTACCATTCTTAGGCATTCTCACATGTGCATGGTACAGAACTAGTTCAATTATGTTATTTGGTTGCTTTGGCTATAGGCAAAAGTCATATATAATTGAACGACTCTTGGGTCATGTAGTTAATCGAATCTTTTCTGTGATAATAATGGTGCTTTTAAGTATAGATTCCAAGCAGAACTGGCTGCTCTTTCTTGTATCTTAACACATCAAAGTTAATAAAGCTGTTGGCCTAATAAAGTGTGAAATTTATGGTTTACTTTGGCAGGCTGTTTGCACTGAAGCCGGAATGTTTGCTCTGAGAGAGAGAAGGGTTCATGTAACTCAGGAGGACTTTGAGATGGCGGTTGCCAAGGTCATGAAGAAGGAAACCGAGAAAAACATGTCGTTGAGGAAGCTCTGGAAGTAGATTAATGATAGATTACATTACTACTGTTGATCTGGGCCATGAGGCCAGCCTCCTTAGACGATTTACCAAATTTATGATCAACCAGCAGACTTGAGTTCGATTCGATTACCCATAGTTCATATGTTTTCATGTGTTTGCACTACCTGCCATATCTCAGCTTTCGTATGCGTAAAATTCCTATAATTTGATTGCTACAGTTATTATACTTTTTGTTGCTCTTCATTCGTATGCATAAAATTCATACCGTATATTTTGTCATTTATATTTCCTTTTTTAAATTAAAACTAGCAAAATTTATTTTATGGATGGTTGCAGATTATATAGCCCTTCTATGGGAATCATCACTTTACCACTCGATTATTTCTAGATTTATTACAACGTCATGAAGTACATTTTGTGAAAATATAAGTAATTAGTTTGTTTTCAATTTATTATGAATTTTGTATTCCAAAATAAGTGTATTTTCTCAAAAATTTCAACATAATTAAATACAATAATTCAGATATTGGTTAAGTGGAATTTTGAAGGCAACACGATATTCTTGCTTTTAGGAAGATGCGCAATGACAATAATAGTAGATGTTAACGGTGTCACAAAATGTACATACCCTCTAATTACAATTTACATGTGCACAATTATTTCTGGATACTTTAAATGAAAATTTCACCTTTACAAGATATTAGTAATCAATAGCATCGGATGGAATTAATTAAACTACGGTAATCAATAACATGGACATCTACTTTCAAAAAATAAAAGTTGAATTATAGTCTAAAATATCCAAATTCACTCCTATTTTTCTCACTTCTTCATCCAATTTTATTTCCCTTCTCTTCAAATCAGTTAATCATCAACTGATACAAGTACAGTTTAAAATTCAGGCTCAAGTTCGAGTCCATCTTCACACAACTTTTAAAAAATACAGACAAATTCATAAGACTTTGGCAACCTTGTTAGTTTCAAATAATCCTGAGTCCATTCTTCATTGCATTACTCTTCTCCTTTCATTCAAGTCTTACAAAACTCATATTTTACCAATGCAATAAATCAAACTTTCAACAAAAATAAATCCAAAAAAAGAAAGAAAGAAAAAGAGGAAAAACACTAAAACAAATTTCAATTAACAGATCAAAAGCACATCCAAAAGGAGAGCAGAACTTGGGCTTCTTCCTCATGGAGAAAATTTACAACAAATTTGGGGATGAAAACACAAAACTAACTACCAACTACATCAAATATGACCAAGCAGACCTATTGCCTTTGCAATTCTGGTCTTAGTAAAAGCTTACTAATGAATGGAGATATGGCTGCGAGCAATGCCTTCGGACATTCCTCGTGTGGAAGATGGCCACAACCAGATATGGCCACCATTCTCTGCATATATGAAAAATCAGATGAGAGAGAGACGGAGAGGATTGAAAGACATGAGAGTAAAATGAGAGGAGCTCACAGAATTTAATAGTTTTGAAGCCAAAGTCTGAACAGACTTTAAAGGGACGAGGGCATCTTCTGCCCCTGCAATAACCAAAACTGGCAATGTCTCAACAGCGTTGAGCATCAATGCCGCAGTCTGCGGTTGTAAGACTGTTTCATATGATAGTTTACCAATTTCGTGAAGGGCCTCATCCCAACCCTCCACATGTAATGGGCCCTGACATCACCCACAGCAGTAAAAAATAAGAATTGTTAGACATGGTCAATATTCTACCGAGCAAAATGCAGAATTGTTAAATACGCATAAGCACGTTTCAGTAAGAAAAGTTTAATGGGAACTTAAACATAACATAGAATGAAGCAGCTGGTGAACAATTTGATGGGCGGCGCATATAAGATATTTCAAGTGAAGCAGCTAAACATTTTCACCAATAAATGGTTATCATCAAATCATACATGTCAGATGCAGAAAATAGTACCTTATACAGGCTCAAGACTTCAGTGGTTAGTTTGGTGGCATCATACCAAGCTCGCCGATTCACTACTTGAGTGATTTCTGTCCGTAGAAGAGGACGCACCATGTGCTTTTTTCCTAGAGAAGTCCGTAACAGTATTCTAGCAAAGGCAGGAACTAGTTCTCTTGACAAACTTACATTCAGCAATATGACCCCCTTTATCTCCAGCTGAGAAATATAGCATATGAAATTAATTCTTAATCTGAAGTTCGGTATATTTTGTACCAAAAATCACATTTGACATCAGTATAATAAACTATAGTAACCGACTTACATTCACAGGATTTGCTGATGACCGAAGTTTCTGCACAGCTTTCAGGGCAAGTAATCCTCCGTCATCGTGGCCAACTAGTACCACTGAGGAAAACATCTCCTTGCAAAAAGAAAGTAGCAGATCCACCTGATAAATTGAAATCCAGTCACATTTCTAATATATGAGCTCCATATTTATAACAAACACACACTAACAAAGCCATATTTGAAAGTGTAACAGTTGCATCATTCTGTGTATGTATGTAAATATGTGATATAGATACAGGATCAAGCTCCCAAGAAAGTAGTAGTAGGCCCTTATATGATATTTCACGTTTATGTGAAATTTAGGGCAAATTTTAGGTAGAATTGCCATTGCAGACATAATGACGATCAATGCATCGGAGAACCCACAATGACAGAATCATACACATTATACATTTTATTTTTATTCATACTATGATAATGCACTCATTACCTGATTGTCGAGCTTGTAAGGATTAGGTAACTGATTTTCCTCCCAATCCTTCTTCCTTGGCCTTGATGTCAAACCCCATCCAGGTCTATCAAAAGCAGCAACAGGACAACCTGCTTGTCCAGCAAGAACGCCAATTACCTTTCTCCATGAGAAGACTCCTCCTCCAAATCCGTGGACTAAAACAATCCCACAATGTTCGATCGCATCCCCATTTCTTTCCATCATTGGAGACCCTAGCTTGCTGAGTTCATCCTCCTCGAAAGACTCATGCAAGCTCAAAACAGGCACGTCCTCGGATATTGGGGATGTTGGAGTGCTCGCCAAGAGGGGAGTATCAAGCGGTGAAAGGGTACCATAGAACTGGTTACTGATACTCCTATGAAGACTATAATGGGTTTTCAGTGGAATGCTTAATGACGGAGCGTCAAAAAGTGTAGTGGAGGACAAAGAACGTGAAGGTGATCCTGGCATGTGTATCTTGTAATGAACCGTTAGCCCAAGACAAGAAAGGAATAAACTGTCCTTGTCAGCAAGTAAACTGACTGGAAATTCCCCATCATCATGTGCCAATCCTGGTGCTCTTCTCCTTGTGGCACTTTCACTTCGGAAGGATTTCCCTACAGGAGTGGGTGATCGTGGAGCCTTCTGGTAACCAGAGAAAATCATTTTGCAAGAAAGCACCTGAATCAGATAAGAATATTAGCTAGAACTTGAGCTGGAGAAACTCAGAGAAAGAGTAATGAGGAAAAACGGATTATGCATATATAGTGAAGTCTGACCCCCAGTCATATTCAAAGGATAGCAATATATAAGCACGTTTTTGTACAAATCGCTCAGTATTTAATCTTCAGGTCGACTCATAATGAGGTTGAACGTCCATTTCACACTTTCCAGTTTGACCTAAATAATGAAGAGAGATTATGAACATATGAAAGATCACAAACTTACCGCCTCTGGGTCACGGTGAAAACTGAATTTCCTTCTAGCTTTGCAACTTGTACGATACGCTACAACAATGTGGCCTAGAGCAAACACAACAGATGAGAGAAACAAAACGGGCATTCCCCAAGATTTCTTCAGATGGAGCCTCTTCCTTGAAAGAGAAGCTGATGCTACACCCTCAAGTTGAGCATGAACAGTGAATACACAAGCCTTGATGGAAAGAACAAGTATTGACACAAATGAGCATATTGTTACAGTTCCTAGATAGGGACCATGTGACAGTGCCGGGCCATCGCACATTGTATATACACCTGCTCACATTCAGAAAATCCAAAACCAGAAAAGATCAGAGTGACATTCTAAAATAGAGAAAGTTCTCCTGAACTCTTAATTTGATCTGCTATTAACAGATTACTTTTTCATGCCAAAGCTCAATACTCTGATATTTCAGGGTGAAAATAATATAAACCATCAGTTCAAATTATAAATTTCAATCCCTGATCACTGAAAAGCTATATGATAAAGTAAAAGGTAAGAAATTCTAGTGGCTTTAATGTAGAAGTAAATTAGGAACCAGGACAAGGCTAAAATCTCTGAAGACATTAGAAATGGATATTACATGCATGTACTGAAAGAAATAAACACTAGAATGAAAATATAAGCATGAAAATCTATCTCCACCCATAAGTTACATATGTTGGAAGGGAACTGAGACATTATCATAACTCAACCACACTTTCTATCTTATTCAAAATTGTAGATTTATGCATTAAGAGCAAGAACAACGAGTACATTCTTATTTAAGAATAGCCATTCTACTACATTGGCCAGCCGTATCAGCTAAATATGCTACTCCACAAACTAAAAGTAATAGAGTAAATAAGGACAAAAGGACACAATTACAAATTGGCAAAGCAAAGGAGCTTTAAACATATTAAATTGCTTCAATAAAAAAACCTGCTCATTCACATTCATTGCTCAATACAACACAAATAACTGAACATGACAACCTCAAAAATAAAATATTCAGCGGAAAGTAAAACAGAGAAGAAATCATACAGATGATAACGAGAGATCTGATAATGGAAACAAGAGGAATATCCACAAGCGAGCTCTTGAAGGCGTATCTCTGCAAATGTTCCCTAAAGCTATAGCATTTGACGCACGTAAAGCTAGATATTAACAAACACGGCAAAACGGCGTCGACGATCGCCACCACCACCGGCAACGCCACCACGAGCAGCGACGAAACCATCGCCACCATGAAATAAACCGTCCTCACTCCTCTCCGCACCTTCTCCCACCACCAACCGCCCTTCATCATCATCTCTGCCGCAGTCAATCAACTCCGAGGCGGAAAAAATTAATCTGAAATGTCTTCAAGTGTAGAACAATCGAAATGTTGAACGATGAGAAAGCAAAACTCCACAGAAACACGAAGAAATCGAAGCCGCACTAAACGGCGTCGTAATCCCATCTCCGGCGTCAAACCCGCTGCCGTGGATTCCGCGACACAAACCTCGCCGTCGCGCTAGGGTTTAATCAATTCGGACAATTCGTCTGATCCTCAGGTTTTCCAGAAATTGAAAAATTATAAACATTTTGGTAAAAAGGAAAGTAGAGAGTGAAAGAATGAATTTTCTGTGTTATTTTCTTGTTCTTCTGTCGCCGGAGTCTTTTATTCTATCTCCTCTGTTGTGTTGTTTTTTGAATGTGTGAGAGAGAAAGGGCGAATCAGTGTGTGCTCAATCCGAGTTGTTATCATCGAATCAAAGAAAAGTCTCAACTGTCCAACATTTCTAAATAAATAAATGGAAATATATAATTGAGATGACAGTGTGTGTGATCAAATAAAATATTCCGCAATTACAGCAGTATATTTTACTTATAATTTAAATACTAGTAATAATTAAGTTAAACAACTTATAAAAATTCCTAACATGCACGCACTTTACTAAAAGAAATCTGCAATTCACTGTCAAAATATAAGTAAATAATTAGAATTCTATGATGCCCATTTCTATGATGCACATTATAAGAAATGATTCGAATTGGCTTATTCCTTGGTAGCATATAGATAGAGTGGGAAAAAAAATTGTAATTCGGTAAAATGTTGAATGCACACGAAACTATAGCTGCATGAATTTATTTTAGAAATAAATTACAAATTGCTAAAAATAGTGAAATTTCAGACATGATTCTTGAAGCAGTTACATTTATATTCGACGAGTTTTATCCTTCTAGTATTGAGTTCAGTAAAATAGTTAATTGGGTTTAGTTGTCATTAGGGGTTCAAATAAAAGCACCATTTTAACATAACCTAGGCTATAATAACGAGCAGTAACAATTTGACATGAATACTAATTAATCATCCTGTTAAGAAAATAATGATTCCTCCTAAATATGCTGACCTTTCACCTACCTGTCACTGTCAGCCTTTATTTTCTGCCCCTGCTTGTTATTTTTTCATTTTGTGTATCCCGAAATTTATAAAAGAGGCCGGGCGTGCGACTTTTGTTTTGACCAAAATGACCTTTTATTGAGTGGTGAGCACATTTCTTTTTGTTTTTTCATGCTATGTTTGGAAATATAGGTCTTTTATTAGATACTGTGCCGGTTAAATTTAAGATATCATGTGTAATAATTTGCCCATATAAGGGCCTGTTTGATATGGGTTTATAGGTAGGATAAATTAAAGGGATATTTGTCGTAAAATACACGAACTTTCAACAAATTCTGATTTTTCCCATGACCTTTAAAATTTGAAAAAAAATACACAATCTTTCGATTTCTTCTAGTTTTTGATTTAGATTTTTTTATACTTAAGCGTGTATATCAACTTTATTATGACATCTTTATTATCCCTCACGCTTAAGTATCAAAAAATTTAAGTCAAAAGTCCTAAAATCGGCTTCTATTTTAGAGTATTTCATACCCGTGGGAAAAATCAGAAGAAATCGAAAGGTTGTGTATTTTTTTTTCAAATTTTAAAGGTCATGGGAGAAACCAGAATTTGTTGAAAGTTCGTGTATTTTACGGCAAATATCCCTAAATTAAATTAATACAGATTAGTGTGATGTTTGATATCATGTGCAGTTAATATGGTCAACTCCTACTTAATCCTACTTCTCCATGCTATTTTGTGGGATTAACCCATACTAATAATCCGTCCACCCCCCTCGGATAAATTTAATACTGAGAAGTTGGATAAAAATTCAGCTACCATTCCTCACGCATATCGATGCAAATGCCCAAGTAATGGTGGACACACATGATATTTTTAAAATTATGTGAGGATAGTTTTGGTATTAGATAATATAATCCCACATAATCCTATGGATATCAAACATAATATATGATTAAGTAGCCATGATATCAAACACCCATGAAATAATATAAATCCACACTAATTTCTCAAGATAATTTTAATCTTAATCAATTCTAAACTGCAAATCAAACGGCTCCTAAGTGTATAAAATAAAAAACGCCGTGTATAAAATATGAGGCGAATATTATTCTTGTTAACGGAAGCACGAATAAATTATTTAATGTACAATCTTGCAGGGTTGCGAGAGTTTTTTTGCCTATCTCCATTTATTAACAATTTTTATTTTTTTATTTTTATTTATCGTGTATAGTATTATGTACTAAGTATTACTCATTCCGTCCTATTTAAAACATCTTATTTCTTTCTAGCACATATATAAAAATGCAAGTGATTTAAATAATTGTATAATAAAATTGAAAAGAGAAAAGTATTTTTTGGGATATTTATATCGTATCAAATAAGACAGAATGTAGAGAGTAATCTTTTTTTATAATATAGTGGCATGTAACTTATGAGTTATGTTAAAGGTGTTTATTTTGTGTTGGGTATCTCAAAAAAGAATGAGATATTTCAAATACGATGACAGAAATAGAAAGTGGGACGCTCCAAATATAATAAACGGAGCTGTATTTTTAATACTTTAATACTTACATCATACCTATATGTGTATTGATCGAATTTTCATTTGGTTATTTGGTGTAAACTGAATAATAAAATGTAACGAGTCTCTTCGACTGTTAACTAATTTTTTATGATAATCTCTTATACTATAAAACAATAGGTGAGCAGAATTCAGTATTCACTGTAATTTGTTTTCATGTGTCGTGTACTGTTTGTTGCCGCCTAAGAAACAAAATGCAACAAGAAAACTTACATCAATCAAAAGAGGAGACAACACACATTGGCTCTAATACAAGGCAAAACGAACTTAGAAGAAAATATGGCCCATACCATTAATTACAACGAAGATATCAAAACATGCCCATAATAAAATGAGAACGGATCGCTCTAATTTTATATAGGCGTGGAGTATGATAGTATCCACTCCCCACGTGATATATACATTCAAATTTAGATCACATATATATTTTTTCGATTTTTTTTAATATCTGAAAATTGTATTTCGATTTTACTCATTTACAGATTTTGCCTTGGAAGGTTTTAAAAGCTCATTGCCACGTATCACAATCTTAATGCGCCACATATACAAAATGTGTGGTCTAGATTGGGTGCTACGTACTACCTAAGGACACGGTATTACGGAAACCCAACCATATATATATATATATACAGGGGCGGAGCTAGGGGTGGGGCAGGGGGGTCACTGGGCCCCCCTGGAATTTTAAAAAATAGTAGGTATATTTTCGTAATTTTAGTATTAAAAAAAATAACGTATGATTTTATCTTCTTACAGTTTTTGTGAGGTCTAAACGATGTTGTTTCATACAATTTAATTAAAAAATTCTTTAAATAAGCAACGGATGTATCCTGTATTTGCACCATAATTTTCAATATTTAGTAATTTTATTGCAAATTATTTTCGTAACATGAATATTACGTGGAGAATTAATCCACAAAAAATCCAAGTCAACAATCTGACGATCAGAAAAAATTGTGAGGGACGAAATTGCAAAAATTGAAAAGATGATGATTTAATTCGTCACATTTTAAAAGTCACATTAAAATTGTTAATTCGAAATAGTTCATGAGTTTATTTGCCAAAATTCCAAGTTTTATCCATCTTGATTTTTGGAAGTAGTTTTGTATGAACGAAATGTATTTTTGTAATTTAAAAGATATTTATAATTGTGTTAATGATTATTATTTATTTTTAATTTATTTTAATTAATTTATTATTTTTTAAATTTAATTATTATTATTATTATTCTAAAAAAAATTGGACCCCCCTGGAATGAAAGTCTGGCTCCACCCCTGTATATATATATATATATAGGGGAGGGCTATTCAAAAAACTCCCCTTAGACTTTAAAATAAAAACTAATCCTAACCATCTATATAATATCTTGGACGGCTTGGATTTACTAATAAGGGGCGATCAAATTTGGAGCAGCTATGCATATAATTCATTTAACTTTGACGAGAAAGGGTATATTTGGTGTTTGATTTTTTATCTCTCTCTTCTTTGATATGATATCCCGCAATCATAGCAAATCTTTGAGGAAAATGAATCAAGATTATTTACTTGCAGAATGAGAAAATAATTCGTAAGCAAATCATTTCAGATTATTGGGATTCCATTCGATCATTAAAGGCTGGAGAACTATTCTCACCCATTTTATTAATTATACGCACCAACTTTAAGGGTTTGGGGTTACTTTCGATTTTGAGGGAACCAAAACAAAAAACTCGATTCTGGATCTACTGCTTTAGCGAACGATTCGAAGATTATGGCGAGAACTAAAGGAAGCAAGAATGGTGAGTTTTTGATTCTTGAATGAATTATTTTCGGTATTTGATACAACAAAATCAAAACTTTTAAGAGTGAACAAAATATTATGTCTGTGGGTGCGAAAAATTCAAAAATGTCTGTACTATTTGCTGCGTTTTATGTTTGATTGATATTGTGCAAATGTTTGTTAAAATATTGGTTGAGTAATTTATTGAAATTTTTGCAGTTGTGAAGGCGACGGAGGAACCGAAAAAGGATTCCCCCAAAAACAAAAAAAAGTGTCTAAGTAAGTGTTATTGTTCAGTATGAATTATGTGTGATGACTGAAAGAATAACAAAGAATTCGTATGAATTATTTAGGGTGGATAAATTTTATGAGATATTTTTTTTGTTCCTTTATTAATTCCTACATAGGTACGAACTATAGAGGAGTAATGTATGTTTTTGTGTGGTTTATTAAGTTCGTACTGATAATTCAAGCTCAACATGCAAGTGAATGTTATAGTTCATACTTAGTAACCATACATGTGTGGAGTTAATTCGTACAAGTATTTTGTGATTAATTTTTATATGTTAGAATGAAAGTGGCCGAATTATATATGTAGTTATGGTCTTCTATTTGTTTTTTATCAGTCAACCCATTTTTTGATATATGTGTATTTTTTAGCAATCAATGAGAAAGAGGTTGGTACCGGTGTACCCAGTGACAAAGGGAAGAAAGGTATGATTGGTTAGCTATCTCTATGGCATAGTTTACGTAGCCTTTTATTTATATTGGACAGTAATTAATTTTATATATTAATTCACAGTGGTAGGACGCTCGGTCCCCATTGTTAGTGAAGCCGGGAACTTCATGGTTGTTGGCGAACCTAGCCAAAGGAGCAGTGAATGTAATTCTAATTTTCATGTTTTTATATATATTTAAATTGGTTGTACTTGCCTGATTTTGTGACCAATGCATTTTGTGAAACGCTGTAAGTTATCTGCGGTGCATATCCAATGGGGCGATTTTAAGAATATCAATGACACATGTGTGTACATGATGAGGCACATGGAAACTTTTATGGGTGAATCGTCTGCGTTGTGGACATGTGGTTTGGCGCCAAAGTTAAAGAAACAGCTGAATCTTTTGCGTGTTAGATATTGTGCATCGCTTCTTGGCTGGGACAAGAACAGTACTAAAGATGCAGTTTCAGTGAGTGCTAATGCAAGATTTGATACATATTTCGGAGATGCAAGTGTGAACATTGACGCAAAGCTGCTCGGTTGAGTTTTCTGTTTGTTTGGGCGTTCGGAGGATGACACTAGATAGTTCCTATTTCGTTTAAGATTTTACACGTCTTATGGATTTGATGTTGATGTGTTTTGGCTGATTTAATAAGTGTTTTTTTCGTACTATAAATATTGTTTTATTTTGTCTTTATAATAGTTTTTGGATTTTGTTTGATGTTTATTGAATAATACTTTTAGTTCGATATTTGATTTTCATGTACAATTGATATATCGTTATAAGTATGTTGGTCTTAAATGATGCGATATCAATAAATCAATTACCAAGTGGAGGGTCAGCAACATATTATCGTTCCAAGAATTATATGGAATAATTTGTTAATAATGCAACAATAATATAAAGGGTATATTTCATACTAAGCATTTAATAAATGCTATAGTCATGTGATATGAACTATGTTCTTGTTTTGTATGGGGGTGTATGATTTATTAAGCTTATAAAGTGGTGTGATCGGCAGTATGATTTAGTAAGATTATAGCATGAATTGGTTGGTAAAATGATTTGTTTACATTGTTCATACATACTTCAACTTTAATTCATACGTACTTAACATATAATGCATACCTCTTAGTCGGTTGTATGATTTGTAAAGCTTGTAGCAATATTTAATGGGTAAAATGATTTATTATCATTTTTCATACATAATGTGTTTTTAATTCATACGTACTTAATATATAATTCATACCACTCAGATGTATAATGATATTCCCTGTGTTGCCTACTAATTATTGGAGAATGACACGGTAGCTCGTACATAACAGTAAACGATGCTAAAACTCGCATGAAAGAAAATTATTCAATAAAACTAAATCAAATAATGGTTGTGAATATGGAAAAGTGCATAAAAAAACACAGTACTTAATAAAAAACAGAGTTTAACAAGCATAATAAAAACAATGTTAATTATTCTTCATCCGTGTCATCCTCGTCTTGAACTTTCCCACAGTTGCGGGAATCGTGACGTACCAAACGACCACATTTCTTGCAGCGTCTCTTGGGTTTCTTGGCCTTTTGAACCTCTTTCTCAAAAGTGGACTTGAGACGCTTCCCACTACCTTTTGTAACGACATACTCTGTCTCATTCTGAATTCGCACAGTCATGCGTGCTTTGCAATCGTTCCTGGTGGACGGCTTTCTACGCCTCTTCACAATCTTTCGCTGCGTTTTAGATGTCTCCACACGTTTAGTAGGATTGATTCCTTCCCTTTGATAGTAGAAGTATCGATAAATCACCTGATCATATTTCCCCTTTTTTGCACCGCCTTTGCGAACATCGAAACCAGATTCATATCCGTAAGTCCTATAAAACTTAAAAGCATCTGCTTCACATTTGAACACTTGACCTACATATGGCTTGACATCATCATCACAAATTGGCATATATAACTGGTGAATGTCATTCTCATTTCCATTTTGAATACCATCTGTAGTAAGATCAAATCAATGGAGTCAACAATTTTGTAAATTCCAATTTCTTTAAGATGAATAATGAGAAGTAATCGCTTCTACATAACATATTACAGATATAACAATTAGCTTTCCAAGAGTGAGTTTGGAGCATAGAGTGAACTTCATAAAAACTTATAATTCGCCCACTAATTAAATATGTTTTGTATTAGGCATTATTTATGTAGAAATAATTCTTTAATCCATACTTGCTGTTCATGCTAATCAATCAGGCTATCTATATATGTTATTAATTCATACTAACCCACATTGAAGCTATAGTTCATACTTGTTCTCGTCAGACGATGTATTAATTCATACTAATCCATCAAAACTATCTGTAGATGTTAGTAAATATGTACCAGTTCATGCGAGTTCATACAAGTTCATACAACTTCATCAAAATATCTATATCTGCTGGTAATTCATATTAACCCACATTGAATATATAGTTCATACTTGTTCACGTCAGTCGATGTATTAATTCATACTAATCCATCAAAACTATATGTAGATGTTGTTGAATATGTACCAGTTCATGCGAGTTCATACTAGTTCATGCGTGAATTATAAGTTAAACCATAACGAATCATATATATATTACATGAAAAATAGACACAGCAATGTTAAAATATTGTACATTATGACACATAAAATTATAAACGCAGAAAAAGAAGTACATATTCCAGAATCATTAAATTATTGATGAAAAAAATGGACTCGTCAACAATCGTTAGTTGCATCTGCATAAAAAAAACTATGGGAAATAAAACAAAGAATACAGAGAATGAATATAGATTGCACATGAATTCTGCCTTAGGTTTTAATACAGAGAAATAAACCATACCGATGTTCTCCATAATATTCCTGTAATGTTGAAGCTCTGACGTGAAGTTTTAATTTCTTAACAGAAGTGTTTACGGCTGATTTAGGTTTTCAGTCGTGACACACGTTTAGAGAGAAAAGATACACTTAAATGTGATCCCAATAATTAAGGAAGAGATATTTAATAAAATAATACAATTACTTATTTACCCTATAATTCATATAACCGAAAATTTGATGCATAAAGTGTGAAGAAAATCCAGCCGTTTATTAATTTAGATCTAATGGCATAGATTAGTTCCTATTCTATAGCCTAAACTTAGTTTTTATTTTAGCCTCTCCCTATATATATATATATATATATATATATATATATATATATATATATAGAGAGAGAGAGAGAGAGAGAGAGAGAGAGAGAAATGTTCAATAGAGAATGTTATATATTGAAATGGAGAATGAATCTGGAATAAGCGAACAAGTCACTAATTTTAATAAACAAATCAATATTTTATATAAACAGTTATTTTTATCTCGGTTCGAATTTTGAAGAACACAATTTTTTATTATATTAAATAGATAGATTTGTTTATAAATTTTATTAATTTATTCAAAAAAATTATTAATTTATTCTCTATTTTATCCATATATATATAGCATTTTGTATAGAACCATGCCATATATTTCGATTACTCGCCAGTCGCCACAAACATGCATGTGTATAAAAATAAAAAATTAAGGTTTGTAAAGAATACAACTACTGTATTTTAAAGACGTCATACTTCGACTATTTCTTTCAACTGATAAAAAAATTAAGAAATATCTCGTTGTTCACATCTTTTTCAACATTTGTAATTTTATTAGTGGAGCATCGCCATGAAGTAAGTACTAGTACAAATCTATAACCTCGAGATTTTAAAACAAAATATATATAATGCCGTCTACAATAATAGGGAAACAATGCGCATTACCCCAATTTAAATATAAAATCAAGCAACATTCTTTGGACAAAGATGAACTAAAGTTTGAAGCATGCCCAATTGCACTTCTCTAGGAATAATTAAATTCCAACTTGCTAGAACCTAACAACTTTGAAAATACTATTTTTGGCATTGCATTAAAAATTCAGATCTTCTGGCTGATTTCACAAGTTTAGCACTTCGTTAATTTTGTTAGTTCAACATTATATTCTTATTTGTTTTTTTTTTCAAAAACTATATTTGCAAAATTAATGACGAACTCTAAATTTATTTGCAATAAAATAGGATTTATAATTTTGATATATGGATAAGTTATTAGATAAATTTTAGATATTAGATATTCACATTTACCATAAAATGGTAAAATAAATAATTAATCCTTGCACTAAAAATTTAGATCTTCTGGCTGATTTCTCAAGTTTAGCACTTCGTTAATTTTGTTAGTTTAACATTATATTCTTATTTGTTTTTAAAAAAACACTATATTTGCAAAATTAATAACGAACTCTAAATTTATTTGCAATTTTACAGGATTTATAATTTTTATATATATTGATAAATTATTAGATAAATATTAGATATTAGATATTCACATTTACCAAAAAATGGTACAAAAATAATTAGTATACCAAATTGGTATAGCTCAAGTGGCAAAATTGAGACACCCAAAGACTCTCATTTGTGAGAGGTCTTGGGTTCAATCCCACCTATAAAGTTGAGGCACCACAAAACTCTTCTTTGCAATAGGTCTCAGATTAAATACTGTTTGTGCGCAGTGTATTATATTTCTCACTTTTATGTGGTGTAGATGTCTCGTCTGCGTGCAGTGTAGTGGCTTGTTTGATGATATAATTAAATACCATCATAGGGTCTTGTATGCTTGCGGTGTAGTGGCTTATTTAATGATATAATTAAATACGATCATAGAGGTCTTGTCTGTTTGCGGTGTCCATCATAATGCAGTAATTGAACTTATCTAAATATCTATATCGATATATAATACTCCTCTCGTCTCATTTCTTTTGGGCACAGTTATTAAGGATAGTATAATTAGTATAGTAAAAGTGTGTAAAAGTGTGAGACCATATTGTTTATAGTGTAAAATCATTATTAAATATAGAAATAAGACAAGATCAATGAGACAATTCAAAAAAGAAAACATGATAAGATCAATGGGACAGAGAGAATGATCCATCATAATGCAGTAATTGAACTTATCTAAATATCTATATCGATATATAATACTCCTTCCGTCTCATTTCTTTTGGGCACAGTTATTAAGGATAGTATAATTAGTATAGTAAAAGTGTGTAAAAGTGTGAGACCATATTGTTTATAGTGTAAAATCATTATTAAATATAGAAATAAGACAAGATCAATGGGACAATTCAAAAAAGAAAACATGATAAGATCAATGGGACAGAGAGAATATAAAAGAGGAGTTTTTTTTACCTATAATTTTTTTTATCTATTCTCTCATTTTTTTCTCTCCTCGTACGCAGAGCTGAATTTACCATTCTACCCTCCATTGTACTCCCTCCGTCCCATTATTGAAGACCTACTTTCCTTATTGGGGTGTCCCAATAATAAAGACTCATTTCCAAATAAGGAAAGAATTAGCCTTTAAAATACACCAATTAATTTAACCTTAATTACACTATAAATAAGAAACAATAAAAAAACCTTTTATGATTCCTACTCTCTCGGCCTCTCCGCCTCTCTCACTCTCTGAAACCCTAGGATTCCTCCTTCCTCATCCTCCATCCGCGCCGCCCTCCTTCAAAAACCCGCGATTCCGCCGTCCTCACTCTGTATCCGCACCGCCCTCCTCCGAAACCCTAATCGGCCTCCGTCCTCAGCCTCCATCCGCGCCGCCCTCCTTCAAAACCCCAATCGGCCTCTCCGCCTCTCTCTGGAACCCTAGATCCGCGTTTATGGCCGATAATAGCAGTTGGTTGGCATATTTGAACTCTGAATTCGTCCCCGATTCGGAGGACGAAGAATTCTTTGCTAATATACCTCCGTTGCCGTCACCGCCGTCTGGTTTTTTCTATGATGGGAGCGGCGGAGTCCAGGGTTCTGAGGAGTCCGCCGGTGGTGCTTTGATGGAGGATTCGAGGGTTCCAAGGAGTCCGATCCGGCGGCCCATCTATCGCCGCCCCTCTACCGCGATGAAGCCGCAAGATTCGGATCTAGACGCTCTCCTATGCATGGAGAGTTGGGATGACGTCGTGCGCGAGCGGGAAGAGGTCGTCAGCGGCGACTGGTGGCTCCGGTGCTCCCCCTTGTTGCGAAGGATGGTCTATACCATGTTTCCGGAATTGAAAGGGTGAGATCTTTCTTTGTTGTTGCGATATTTGTGATCGTATATGCGTTGTTGGTATGAGGGGTGTGACCCTCTGTGTTGTTTCCATGAGTGCGATTGTGGTAGATGGACTGAATGCTGAGATGATGAAGTTGCTGCTCATTTTTTCCCCCTAAAATGCTAAGAATCTATGATTAAAACTATGAAAAAATGAGATTGTGGGCTGTGTCCCCATTTGGTTAATTGATGGTTGCTTCCCTGGTTTCCTCTTGTGACTAATTGTTTGTGATTGCATATGGTGTGTGCCCTAGTTCAAGATTTGTGCGTAATTGTATTGTGTATGTGGGCAGTGTCCCTCTTGTTTGAGTGTTATTGCTGGTATGAGGGCTGTGTCCCTCTTGTTTGTCCTGCCAACTGATCTGCACAAAAAACTGAAAACAACATCTTTAGAAGCATTCATATGCATTAAACTGAAAACATCTTTATAAGCATTCCTTGCACTATAGCTTTACAAAAACTATGCATTCCTATAGCTTTACAAAAACTATGCATTCCTATAGCTTTACAAAAACTATGCATTCACACAAGCTTTACAAAAACTATGCTCCTACTCTTGCATATGTAGCTAAGTGGAGGCAGTCTCAATCATGCTCAATTGATTGAAGGCTGCCTCCATTGCTCCATATGCATCATCATGTAATCCCAATTGCTCCTTCAGTTGGTCTATGCCTTCAACAACTCCTTTTTCAAGTAATCCCAAGTGCGATGTGGATCAGTTTCCTTTGGAGTTAAGTAAAATTTGTGGTTTGCTTTGGTGATGTAGAACCACTTCTCATCAATGTGCACTACATTGTGCATATTCTTGAACTTTAGGACATTGCATATCCTATCATATTCAATTTGTTCAAGAGAGAACCGTAGCCTCAATAACTTGTTGGGAGCCATCAAATCGGGTCGGATAACACTTGAATGAGCTCTGATCAGCCCCTTTGAGATCCATCTGCCCACTGTACTCTTCGAGCAATTAATACCTGTTGCTAGTCTTCGAATGGTTCCCATTTTATGCAATTCTAGACTAGATATGAGTTCTAAATCTATTTGCACTATTTTTCTTCTACATTTGTTGATTTTTTTGCAGCAGTGATAGTCCCATGGTGGAGCTTCCCATCTGTTGAATTTTGAAGAAGAAAGAAGGCCATGGCTTGCCTTTCCTCACTTGTTAAATCCTTCCTTCTACCCATCTTTTGTTTTTTTTTTTTTTGGTATTTGGAGCTTCTAAGATCAGCCTGTTTTTGTGAGAAAAACTGATCTGGAAGAACCGCACCTTTATAATATTGTAATCCCAAATTTTGGTGGGAAATGAAACTAATGAATGAAAATGAAGGTTGGCGCCCATTTTTGGAGTTAACACTTTTATGTTTCTTTTACACTGCTCAGCCGCTTATTTTAATTCCAGTTTAATTGCTCAATGAACTGTAGGTTTAATAAAAAAACAACAAAAATAAATAATCTGGATAAAAAAAAATTAATTAAATTAAATGAATTAAAATGTTCGAATTTGTTGGAAATTAAATTCAAAATTGAAGTAAAGCATTAAATAGAAAGAATCCAAAATTAATCACCTACACTAATAGTGGTGGGCCACAACACTTTAACAACTAATCTACCTCTCCTTAATCTCCGTGCCCAAAAGACCTATGTCTTAAATAATGGGACGGAGGGAGTAATAAGCTATAAATAGTAGGAGAATTTGCCTTGTAACACACATTCGTTCCTATGCAAATACAAATCAATATCAGTTTTACCGGAAAAGTTTCATATGCAAAATTTTTGTCCCCCAAATAACTTCCTATATTTTCTTTTTGGGAAGTCCCCCAAATAACTTCCTAGCCATTTTGGGACATTACTACATCACTAACAATAATTTATTTATTCTTTCTTTTGAATCTTTCATCATTATCATTACTAATTATAACATTTTTTACCACTTTCAATACTAATTATAACATTTTTTCTTCACTACCAACACACTTAACAACTTTTTCATTAAAACTTGTGTCTTCCCCTACTAGAAAGTTATTTGGGAAACGGAGGGAGTACTAGATAGCCGTTAGAACAGTAATACTGTCAGAAGGAAGAAAAATTTGGCGTCTCTTAACGAATAATCGAAAATCAGTTCCAATCAGTAGCAGCTAAAGAGAGACCGGCGTTCCATTCTCAGGTTGACATATCTTCTTTTATCTGTGTTGGTCAGAATTCCCTGTACCAAATACAATTTGAATTTTTAAAAGCCCAAATTATTGTATTAAATTATGACTATTAATTTTGCTACATTCATGGTTTAATGTTATTTTCTCAAAATGATATTTACTTAAATTATTTGCTTTATCAATTATAAATTTAATTATTATTATTATACATATTTAATTACTATACAATACTCATTAAATTTAATATTGTACTAATTAAGTTTATAATATTGTTATTATACAGTATTTTAAATCTAATACTAATATTTAAATTAATATAATTTTTTTGTTGTCAATTAATTTAATTCATAAATAATGACACTTTTACATAATTTAAAATTTTAAAAATAAATAAATATATTGTGGCACAAGACTCGAGAGATCGTACTAGTTAATAATTATTAATCAAACTTTGGGAAAAAAAACTATATACCCTAATTAAAAATTAATCTAAGAAATAAACCAAGTAGACTTTTGTAATATCCAAGTAGCTTTTAACACGAAGCTTAGAAGCCCCGCCGGCGCCGCGCCTTCTGCATCAAGCCTCGCCGCCGCCCAGGCCTAAGCCTCTGCCTCGCCGCAGCCCAGGCCTAAGCCTCTGCCTCGACATCGGCGCATCACCCACCAGCGACAGGGCCCCTCCACGCCCAGGTCCTCCCAGCCGAACTGACCCGCGACGCCATCGCCCAGGATCGGCTGTTCCTCGCCGTCGCCCAAGCGCCAAGCCTTGACTCGCCGTCGCCCAGGCCCGCCGCCGCCGTTCCCCTCACTAAACCCGTCGCCCAGGCGCCGATCTGCCCTCGGAACCGCGCTGCTATCCAAGCCCAGGCGCGATTCGCGGCGCTGTCCGGTGGAGTCATTAGCTGCGCAAGCCACCTCGCCAGATCCGCCCACAGATCCGCCACCCAGAAGTAGTCTGCCTTCGACTCCAGATCGGCGACACCTTGCTCCGGCGAAATCTGCGGTAGCTATCTTCGACTCCAGACCAGCGAGACTATTCACTCCGGCGAGACCACGCCTCCAGGCCACAACGCAGCCCTCAAGTCCGGCGAGAACGCATCCAGCTTGGCCTTCCGACTCTTTTTGAAAGATCAGCGTCCAGATTCGCAAGTCATCCCTTTCTATTCAAAAGCTAAGTTCTACTTTATCTCGGGTGATGTGCAGTTTGATATGGATGCGAACTGAATTTAGTACTTGAGACAGTGAATTTAGTACTTGAGACAGCAAATTACCTTGAAGGTTTTCAAGCAGATGGGTTGTTGTTGGGGTTGAATGTATTGTAGGATAACTGTAATGAATTGAATGTGCCATGGTGAAACGAATGGACAAGACTTGAACTGAAATTAGCAAAGTTTAAGGACAGAGCTTATCTTACAGTTGTTTGGTTAGATTGTTGTATTGTTCGTTGTAGATGATTACTTCATAAAACAGGTGATTTTCTACAATGGAGCCTAGAGAGACCGAGAGAGAGTGGAGAGTGGTGAGAAGAAGAGGGATTGGTCCAAAACATGTCGAGAGAAAACAGGCAAGAAGCTGGAATCGGAGCAGTTTGAATGGGAGGAGAGATTGGAGTTCGAATGAACGCGATGACACTACAACCTTTTTCTTTAACAACATCCCAGAGGATTGCAGCGTTGATTTTCTCAGACGTAAGTTTGAGACGGTTGCGAAGACGGTGGATGTATACTGCCCAAGGAAGAGAGATCTTTGGGGAAGACCGTTCGGCTTTGTTCGATTTGAAAGGGTGGAGAGGTCTGAGACTTTACTGGTGGACCTGAACAAACTTTGGATTGGCAGTTATAAGGTTAGAGTTTATAAGCCTAAATTCCAAAGGGATTATAAACCTAAATTCGAAAGGGTTGATGAGAAGAGACGGAATGAGCAGAATAGCGTCAAAGAAAAGAAGTTGGAACAGATACAGCCATGCAACATGAAGGTGTATAATAGGCACGCAGGTGTCTCCTTTAAGGAAGCTCTTACAGGTGCTAAAGATGATAAAGAACTTGATGATGAAACATTACAGTTCCAGACGACGGAAGAAGACTTGGTTTGGCTTAATGGGGCTTTTACAGGTTACATTAAATCTGAGTTTCTCTGGGAGGAAGTTCGAGAGGAAATAAATAGTGAATGCGCAGGTTGTTTTAAGCTGAACTCCCTCGGTGGCAACATGGTCCTAATCCAAAGCAGCAACGAGCAGACGACCGAGGAAAATCTCAATAAGCTCAACGAATGGAGAGACTTCTGGTTACAGTGGTGGAGGCCTTGGAAATCTGTTGATATCAACTATCAAAGAGTTGTCTGGACTAAATGGACCGGAGTCCCGCTACATGTTTGGAATTCCCGTTTCTTCAGTACGGCAAGCGCGAGGTTCGGGTTGCTTCTGAAAATTGAAGAAAAAACAAGAACGAAAGAGAGGCTGGACGTGGCTTTTATACAGATGTCTACTGGGTTTAACTCCATCGGAAACATACTGAAATGTAAAATCGACGGTGCTTCGTTCCAAATCCGGGTGGAAGAAATGCCCTATAATTTCGTTTCCCCGGAGGAGGAGGTGTGGTCTTTGGACGAAGATGCTGACTCAGAATGTTCTTTACAAGATATCTCACAGTCTCCGGCGAAGGCTTTCATCGTCGAGTCGGAAACAGAGGACGGTGAAGGAAACGATTCGGTTACTCAAAAAAACGTCGTCTCGGAACTCGAGAGGAAGGTTGTGGAAACTAATGGCCCGTTCTCACATTACTCTGACACAGATAAAGGAAGCCAAGTCCAGCGGGTTTCCTCCGAAGGGACTGATAAATCGCCTTCAAATGAGCCAGAGACTAGAGGTAGAGAGATCAATGAAGGGAGTAGAAACGAGAAAGAGAAGGAATTTCAAAATGAACTTGAGGGGGAGGAGTGCGATCCCTCGAGGGTACCAGATTCTCTCACTGCGGGGGTTGTTTCTAAGAAAGGAACGGCGAATAGACGAGGAGGAGTTTCGAGGAAGAAAACTCAGAAATCAAAAGTAACCGAAAATCAGCATCAAGTTTGGGGCAATTTCATTGCTGATATTGAATCAGAGGGTGAGATGGGCAAGAATGGAAGTGGCTCGCAATCTACTGAGGCGGATTGGGAGAATTCGGAGAGAGATGAAGATACAAGAACATGGCTCTTTGCCAAGAAGTTGGGTTTGTCGAGCAATCACCAAGACGCGGTCATGATCGAGCAATTGAAGGAGCAAAGAGCAAAGGCAGGACATCCGAAGGTCGTGGGTGATATTGAAACAGGTTTTTAATGAATATTTTATCTTACAACATTAGAGGCTTGGGGAGTTTCATTAAACAGAGTGATATCGGAGAATTGGTTAGGAAAAATGCTTTAGATTTTTGTTTTATTCAGGAAACCAAAATGGAAATTTTCTGTTCCTCAATGTGTGATAAGTGGTGGGGGAGGAGTAATTTTGATTGGGCTGTGAGGGAGTCAGAAGGCAGATCGGGTGGAATACTATCGGTCTGGAGCAAGGATAAGTTTGTGGCAACTAGTAAATGGAACGTGACGGGGGCTGTTATTGTTAATGGGATTTGGCTACAAGGAGGCTTGCATTGTTGTTTTGTTAATGTGTATGCGCCCATGGGAACCACCGAAAAGGAATCTTTGTGGGATACATTACAGCTCATTGCTCTTCAAAACAAAGACTCTTGCCTGTGTTTTCTTGGCGACTTCAACGCAGTGCGTGATCCGGGAGAAAGGGTGGGGAAAGGTGCTGTCTTTAATCAAGCAGATGCAAGGTCTTTTGACGCTTTTATTCGGCAAAGTAATCTGCTGGAAATCAGAACACAGGGGAGAAAGTTTACGTGGTATCAACCTGGTGGAGGATGTAAGAGCAAACTAGACAGATTTATGGTCAATGAGAAATGGATGCAGGAATGGCCGGACACAGTCGGAAGGGGGCTTCAGAGATCAGTGTCGGATCATTGTCCGATCTTCCTGACTACAAAAACCAAGAACTGGGGACCCAAACCTTTTAGGTTCCTCAATTCTTGGCTCTCCCACCCAGATTTTTGCGCGTTGGTAAGGAAATCTTGGGATGAAGCTAAGATTGAAGGATGGAGCTGCTTTGTGTTCAAAGAGAAATTGAAATTGGTGAAGAGTGCGTTGAAAGAGTGGAATCTGAGGATTTATGGCAACATTGACCACGGATTGACAGATCTTAAGGATGAACTTCAGGAGCTGGACATTTTTGATGACACCTTTGGTCTTGAGGAGAGTGAGACAATCAGGAGAAATGAATTACGAGCAAAGATTTTCCTTAAATCCAAAGAAAAATGTAGTCTTCTCCAACAAAAGGCGAAAGTCAAATGGGTCAAGGAGGGCGATCTGAATACTAGTTTTTATCACAAAGCAATTGTTGGGAGAAGAAAGAAGAATGAAATTGCAGGGCTTGATGTTGGGGGCTGCTGGATCGAGGATCCAAAGACCATTAAGGAGAAAGTCAAAACGTTCTTCGAGAATCACTTCAAGAAGACGCCGCGCGTCCTTCCTATGATACCGGGAGATTTCACTGCTCGGAGAGTTTCTGCAGCGAATAATGCGGAGCTGATCAAAACTTTTTCAGAATCAGAAATTAAAGAGGCCATTTGGAGCTGTGACGGTGACAAGAGCCCGGGACCGGATGGCTTTAACCTCAAGTTCTGGAAAGCGTCATGGGAGATTATCAAGAAAGATTTTTTAAAGGTAATGACTGAATTTCACTCCAATGGCAAAATCCCTCGGGGATGTAACTCTTCATACATCGTTCTCATTCCTAAAAAAGAAGGAGCTTGCTCACTTGAGGAGTTTAGGCCTATTTCACTTATTTGTAGCCTCTATAAAGTCATTGCGAAGGTTTTGGCGAATAGGATGAAACAGGTCATGGATTCAGTTATTTCGGATAATCAGAGTGCCTTCATTGGCGGCCGTTACATCCTTGATGGGGTCGTGGTTCTAAATGAAGCAATCGCGGAGGCTACTAAGAAGAGAAAAGGGAGGATTATCTTCAAGGTGGATTTCGCGAAAGCATATGACTCCGTCGAGTGGGATTTCTTGGATTTAATGCTTGAAAGAATGGATTTTGAACCATTATGGAGGAAATGGATCCGAGGTTGTATCTCTTCGGCGACGACGAATATTTTGGTGAATGGATCTCCATCTGGTGAGGTGTGTTTAGAAAGAGGATTACGGCAGGGAGATCCGCTTTCCCCATTTCTCTTTCTTATTGCAGCGGAGGGGCTCCACTCTTTGATCACGAGAGCTGTTGAGAAGGAGCTGATTAAGCCGGTAAAGGTAGGAAATGATTGCATTTCAATTCCGCACCTCCAATACGCTGATGACACGGTCTTCTTGATGGAGGATGATGAAAGAAATGCAGTGGCAGTTAAAAGGATTCTCAGAGTGTTCCAGCTACTGTCAGGGCTTGCTGTGAATTTCAAAAAATGTTGTCTCTTTGGAGTTGGGGTCGAGGAGGATAAGATAGAGAGGATGGCGGCTGTTTTGGGTTGTGATGTAGGCTCCTTACCTTTCAATTACCTCGGTATTAAAGTGGGTAGCAAGGGCAAAAAGGTTGCTGATTGGAAATACTTGGTTGAGAAGGTGAGAAAGAAAATCGATTCGTGGAAAAATGGGAAGTTCTCTCTCGCGGGCCGAGTTACCTTGGTGAAGGCTGTGCTTCAATCTATACCGATTTACCAGCTCTCTTTTACCTGTTTACCAAAATCAATTGTGAGTTCCCTAAATGCTTTACTTGGTAATTTTCTGTGGGGAGGGGGTTCTAGTAAAAGTGCGATTGCTTGGGTGAAATGGAAGGTGCTTTGTGCTTCAAAAGATGAAGGAGGCTTGGGGCTTAAAAATATTGAGTGGTTTAATCAGGCACTTGTCGTTAAATGGTTGTGGCGGTACCTTACTGGAAGGGACATGCTTTGGGCTAAAATTGTTAGGTCCATTTATGGTGAGGTTGAGTGGGGAGAGACAGGTCTGGAAAACGCGGGGAAAGGTAGATTTAGAGATGGGTGGTGGCCGAAGATCGTTTCTGCGGCGGGAGGGCCGAGCAATTTTTGGTTTGTTCAAAATTTGAAGCCAAAGGTGGGGGATGGGAAGACATTTAAATTCTGGAGTCAGTGGTGGGTTGGACAAAAGCCGTTGAAGTTTACTTTTCCTAGACTTTTTCAGTTGAGTGCTAATAAAGAAGCTGCAATCTGTGAAGTTGGGGAATGGACTGATACTGGATGGTGTTGGGATTTAAGGTGGAGAAGAGAGTTATTTGAGAGAGAGAGGGAAGGAGTTTCGGAGTTGCTTAGCCTTGTTTCTGGTACTAACCTGTGTGCAGGTAACAAGGACGGATGGACATGGAGTGGCGACATCGGGAGAGGCTTTACAACCAAGTCCGCTTATGAAGCTATTAAAGATCAAGCAAAAGAGACTACGGAGGCGGTGGAGGAAACTGATATGAGTACGAAGGTGTGGAAGATCCCTATTCCAAACAAAGTCAAGCTTACCGCATGGAGAATTTTGAAGAACAGAATTCCGACGTGTGACAATCTCTCGAGAAGAAATGTGATGTTGTGTGAAGTCGAGGTGGGATGTAATGCCTGTTTTCATCGGCAGGAATCCACGAATCACTTGTTGATCCACTGTCCAAAGACCTCAAAGGTATGGGAAGCAATCTTTCAATGGCTCGGAGTTAGCATGGTGCAGCCATATGACGTGTCCTCGCACTTTCAGTTCTTTACTAGTTTGAGTGGCCGGAAAAGAAATAAGAAGCTCTTGATGGCTCTTTGGTGTTGTACTACTTGGCTTATTTGGAAAATGCGTAATGAGAGTAGATTTGAGAACAAAATATGGGAGAGTGCAAACTTGTTTGGAGAAATCAAAGCTAGAGTGTGGAGTTGGGGTAGAATTTTTGGTTTTGTTAATGATGGAGTTGGGATTCATAGGTGGATGTCGAATGAGGAATCACCGATGATTTTGTAATCTTCTTGGTACTACTGGTGCCTTTTCGTTCTATAATATTTACTTTCCTTATCAAAAAAAAAAAAGACTTTTGTAATATCCGTTTTATTTGAAGAAAAAATGAATTTGGGAGGTAAAATCTCATAATTAACAATTTAGGTGCATAATTGAAAGGTGGCGCAGCCCGAGAATCGTGACCGTTTCAACATTGAACGTGACTACATGCATCATTGACGTTAACGGAAGACTTGCTGGTGTGGTCCACAAATCTAAGCAATTTCGCTGGTTGGGCCCCACCATCCCCATCACCAATTCCTAATATCTTGCCACGTGTGAATTTGTAATACAATCTTGCTTTCGGCAGATAAAATACTCCCCATGATAATATGATGCCATGCTGTTGCAGCTGGATTTAACGGCATCATAGTATTCCAAATTCGAATTTCATATTTTCCTGTTTTTTCTTTCCTTTTTTTACCCTTTCTTCATCGATGGTGTTAGATGCCGGTCCTCATATTTCGAGAGCCTCAGGTACAACAAAAAAAAGGACCGGTAAAAAATACTCCATCTGTCCCATGAAGCATGACACACTTTTTTCGACACGAGAATTAAGAAATTGATATTTTGTGTGTTAAGTGTGGTAGGTGAAAAAGTGAAAATATGAATAAATGGTAACGTGTCATGCTTCGTGGAACAGACCAAAAAGAAAACTGTGTCGTGCTTCGTGGGACAAAGGGAGTAAGATTTTGAAAAATTTTGTTACTTCAAGATCAAATTTCTTTAATATCTTATTTTAATGGATAATATTTTAAATTATTTAATATTTTTTAAATTGCAATCACTTAGAAACAAGAAAGCAACAAAACACGAAAAATAATAAAGTATGAGATGAAAGAACAAAACATAAGAGGCGGGCACAATACAGTTAAATTCTTTTTTTATAATCAGTTCGAGATCAATATATAATATTTTTTTTATGATTAATAATATATATATTGTAACTAGTGAATTTATTTTTAAAAATTGGGGCCCCACGACTTTGGGGCCTTAGCCTTTGCCCCACTCGTCATATAGAAGGGTCGGCCCTGGTTGTGATTGTGTTTTTTAATTTCATACTTCATGAAAGTTTGCAATCAATATTTTTAACGTGTATTGGGTGAATTCGCGCTAGTATGCAATAATTTGTAAATTATATAAAATGCATATAATCATATTTAGAAAATTAAGTGTAACAAATGCAAATTTATAAGCGTCAGTGAGATTGAATTTAAACATTTGGCTTTAAAAATATTTCATTCGTCTCATTCTTTCGGTAAAAAAATTAAAATATATATAAAAATTAATTTAAAGTAATAGAATTCACATTTTTTTATTAGGAATTAATTATTATACTTTATGAAAATGATACAAGAATAATTGGCTAAAAAAGAAAATGAGACGATGGAGTACTGATTTTACCACGAGGTGCCCGAGGAGGACAATCATGTGTTTTAGTGTGTTAATAAAAAATTGTGGTAAAATATTTTCATATTGCACTACTATTGTACGCTATTAGTAAATATATAGCTAGCTAGATGATATCATCTAGACTAGGGATGGCAACAGGCCGGATCTGGACCGGGTCTGGCCAATACCAGATTCAGATCCGTTTTCATATACTAGATCCAGATCCAGATCCGTGGATCTGAAAATTTTGGATCCAGATCCAGATCCGTCAGATCCGCGGGTCCACGGGTCCAGATCCATGGATCTACTATTTTTAAATTAAATTAAAAAAATTTCACAAAATCAACAACATCTCATTTCCATCATGAAAAATATAACACAAAATACTTTTATCTAATTACTTTTAGTTTTATTCTTTTAAATATAATTTATTTATTATTTTTAATTTAGTTAATATTATTAGTAAACTAAATATAAAATATAAAAAACATATATAAAATAAAACGGATCCACGGGTCGGATCTGGGCCGGATCCGGATCTAAAATTTCAAGATCCAGATCCAGATCCGTTTTCAAAACTGAGATCCAGATCCAGATCCAGATCCGTCGGGTCCAAAAAATTGAGATCCAGATCCGTAAAATCTGGACCGGGTCCAAGATCCACTGCCATCCCTAATCTAGACATTCGACGCATGCGTAAGATATCATGTTCCTTCCATCTCTGAAAATTATGCAAATTTCATTTTTTTTTTGGGGTAAATTTGGTTTAAAACCATAATAAATTTTCAAATTTTGGTTTTTCCCACAAATTTTCATTCTTGTTTCAAAATACATGATAAATCTCATTTTTGGAATTTCCCATAGTGTGCCCTAACATCAGAGTTGACACTGTTTACCACCTCAACGTTTCAAATTTGAACCAAAATGCCCCCACGTTTTAACGGCTGCCCCAAGCGCAGCTCTAACAGGATCAAGCACCGTTAAAACGCAGGAGACAATTAGATTGTCATGTCACATAATTTCTATATAATTACATTATATTTCCACGTCATTTAAATTTTGATTGGAATCTGTCATTGTGGGAAATTCCAAAAAAAAAAAAGATTTATTATGAATTTTGAAACAAAAATGAAAGATTGTGGGAAAAACCAAAATTTGAAAATTTATTATGATTTTATACCAAATTTACCCTTTTTTTGGGTCTTCTTTTAAAGATATGTAATTTTCATTTTTGAATTATATGTTATTATAATTTCTTTATTTTTTATCCTTATTTTTTATACTTATTCACAAAAGAGCCATCGCGATTCACCATTATCTTTTGTTAAAATAGAATAACATTATATAAAGTGGGATTCTTTTTTTCACTCACAATACACTTATCTAATATTTTTTGTAATCTGTATCAATCAAATTGTCGCTTGTTTTTCAGAGACAGATGAAATATATGCTTCTTAGCAGGCATTTTGATGATTCAAAAATACTACTAGTATACATAGTATTTAAATTTAAAAAGTAGTATTTCTTGATATCTAATTATATCACTATTGAATAATATTTTTGTAGTTTTTTTTTTTAATAATTTGTTGTAGTTAATAGTGATATATCGATTATCGTTTGTCCGTTAATTACATATTAAGTGAATTATTGAGAAAATGAAAACGTTAAAGTGATGGGCCCACAACAGATCATGTGTCAAAGCTTTATTGCTGGCGCATTCAAATCACGTTTAGCTTTGAATGTTTATTGGCGCGGCGATTATTTTAGCGACTTTTACAGCACCCCAAAATAGCGTTTTTTGCGGTGGTTGGCTGCAGATTGATTTTGATTCGACACTTAGATAAACGCAAGTTTGCATAAACAAATCCCTTTTATTCACAAACTTTCAAAATAAGTGTGCACTAAAGTTAAAATCAACAATTATTAAAGATAATGTCAACAACAAAGAATCTTATACGAAATTTTGAACGCTATCCTCTTATTAATGGTATTACCGTATTAGTAAAACATAATGTGGCATTATATCGCCGATGAGGCTCAGATTATGTGTCCGTTCGATGAAATTATGTGTCTGTTCGGCCGGACGCATGATCTAGCCACCCACCGATCATATGTACTCTTGATTGATAACTGTCAAATTGTTAACTTTTATGACTGATGATTGTCAAATCAGTCAAATGTGTAAGACTTTCATAGAAAATCAAGCAAACTCATCAAATCAAATGATATTTAAAGAATAGGCATAGAATGCTTATGTTTATAAAAGATGACATTTTTCACATATAACTTAAGGAATAGGGCATTTTAAATTTTCACTCTCTTAATTATGTAATTTTTAATTATGTTTTTAAGTTTTAATTAAGTAATTTTTAATTATGTCTTTAGGTTTTTTTTAATGTAATTTTTAGGATTTTTAACATTAATGAAGTTTAATTTTAGGTAAATTGTGTTAATTAAATGTGTGCAATTAAAATTAAATGAAAAATACAAAAATCAAAACTAAAAAAATCAGGTCAGCTATCATGTCATCCTACTGCAGCCTCCTTGACCCAATGTGGTTCTCCCTTTATCAGATCAGCTATCAGGTCACCCCCACTATGAATGCTCTAAGCGCCTCGTGTTTTAAAGTAAAAAAATACAGTATATATTAAAATGTCAATGTATATATTCTTATCGTCCATATTATATGAGCCCTTAACATGATATCAGGATATGTATTGAAATCAAATTTCTTTTATCCACAAAATATTGAATGGTGATTTCCTTTTCCCTTAGTGGGCTGCGCCGAAATCGAGTTAAACTTGATTAAATGGCTAATTAGACATATTTCAGGGCTCAATCTAACCTTATTTTCTTGTACTTTTAGTCCACTTTGTACGAAATGAATCGTGGGACAAAGGATGCCATCAGAGTTAAAAGAGAGGTTCATATTCATGTCGTGATCGACTCATCTATTTTATTCCCGCGGACCTAATTTAAATTTTAATAAAATACAACAGTATAAATAACTAGAAAATAACAAATATTTAAAACTATTATATTAACTAATTGCATTTAAACAGTTTATCAACTACTGGCAAAATTTATTTGTACAGTTTCTTGGCGAATCATTTTTAGTATCTATTTCTCGAAAAGAACTTCGATCAAAATACCAATCCGCAACCGCTTGTCTCATTGTCTGCAAATTGCATACACCAAATAAGTAAAGCTTACCTCTAAATTAAAGCATATGTTTGCAAATATTTTACAAGGAAAATTATAAATTGTTTGTCTAGAAAACTCCAAAATTTTGATTTAAAATATATAGAAAATATTTAAACACAAAGACTAAAAACCACTAAACAAAACTTTTTTCATAAACACCTATGAAGAGAAAATAACTAATATCAGTATAAAGAAACCAAATTAAGAAATTATATTAGAAAAATAAAAATAAAATCTTACTCTATTTGCAATTGCGAGACATGTCCATTCATCTGATTTGAGGACATGGTCGTGAAGATAGCAAGAATGAACAAACATTCCTCTATTCGAAGAGTTATGGACTCGTTGCTCTAATGTCTTTATGAATGTCGATCGAAAATCTGAAATTACACACACAAAAAAAATACATTTAGTTGTGAATTGATTCAAAAATTGAATTAAGATTATTAGGAAATACTACTGAAATAGTGTACCTCTCATAATTCCTAATTCAGTGGAATTGCATCTCGTTAAGTAAGTAGTGCAATTTGTGATGCCTAATACGAGTGATGTTAGCTGCGGAAAAAAATTAATTATGTAAATATATGTAATTGAAAAGTAAGTATATATATAAAAGTAACTAATTAATTTATTTATACTTCTCATTCTTGGTATATATTTACACAGAAGCTTGACGTTACCTGAAATCGATCAAAAGCTGATTCTAGCATAAAGAGTGGCGTCTGGATATCCTCAACCAAATATTCAGGGAAAAAGCACTAACAAAAAATATGGTTATATTAGCATCTCGAAATAACTGTAACAAAATTAGATAATTTATGATAATAGATGAACAATTCCTCACCAAACTCGAATTCCTCTTTGATGTGCATGCCGGAGACAAAGAATTGGCCAATTTCTGCAAGCCATTTGAAAAAGAAAAAAAAAAACTGTTTAAATTTTTGTTTTCTTTAGAAGAAATATTAAGTATAAATTATTGGCAAAGGAATTTAGAGGGTTTGAAAATGCAAAATAGAGAAGTTTAGAAGATTCATACATGTGTTTTAATCACATTAGCAAAAAAGTTTTCCCTGTTCTCGTATCCATGGTGACCCTCTCTGTCAACAATAAAATGGATCAAATAATACATTTGTTAGTGTATATAAAATTAAAACATATTTAAATATCTTCTGAAAAACATATAGTACTATTAAATATTTTTATGCAATAAAGCTTGTTTTAGATTACTTTATTGATCTTACCCATGCATGAAAAAGCCGGAATCAGAAATACACTTGACTCGAATGGCATCGGAAAACAGTTTTCGAAACTTATCACAATGTAAGATCGTTGCTAGTCCACCAGCTGAGGTCCCCGTTAGTATAGCCTGTGAACAATAAAGTATCATTATATCATAGCTAAGTCAAAGAATTATATACATATATATATTGCATTAATAAAATCGAACTAAATATTCACGAAAAATCATACATTCTGGGCATTTCTCATTCCTTTAGCAAGCATTTCGTCCATCATAACGTTAAAGATTCTTGCACCCCTAAAAGTGAGGTTTATCTTCTGAAATGGTAGCAATTAATCAAATTAAAATATTATCTAGCTAAACATAAAATAAACTAAAAAGTTTGTTAAGATTACCCTCTCTAAAGAGAAAGAATACACGGCTGAAGACTTACCGGATCAATTTGTTCAATATTCGACATAAATGAGGAACCATCACAGTAATAAATGAAAACCTTATGCCAATTGCAGAAATCTAAGGAAAAAAAAAACAAAGTCTAATCAGCATCCACTATTCAATGAAGGTGAATAATCTGATAGATCTCAAGCTAAGGTTCTTCACCCCCCCCCCCCCCCCCAAATTTTAGTTTACCTCAGAGTATTATCTTTCGCCATAAATTTCGAATTTAAAAGTTCTTGGGTAAATATTTCTACATCCGTCACTGCACACACACATGTATATGTATAAAAATGTTACCGGGATTAAATGTGCAATTTGAATCCAATATCCCTGAGAATGTGGTTTGAGAACCCATCAAATGACTACTCCCCAACCTCGAACTTGATCTGTCTCGACACTCGGATATTTGGCTACACCATCCACCACCCTAAAATATATTTAAAAAAACATGAAAAACCATTAATTTCAGTGGAATACAAATGGAAAACATAAACCAAAAACAAAGAAAATAGAGAGCATAACAAATTATTTAGCCGCAGAGTCTACCACCAAATAAACTATCCAACTATGAGATCCGTTTCCAAATCCCTCAACGTAAGAGTAAGCCGGCGCACTTCCATCTAGACAAACTATGCCAAAAACAATATACTTAATTAGTTATTATGTCAATATATAATTACAACAAATTATTATCGATTTTATAACCCTCACATCACTTTTAATATTGTCATTACGACAGCAGTACACATGAGACAAACTTGGATTATGTTGTGCTAATTTGATCTATATTTATCAAATAAAATAAAGATAAACCTGCTCCTTTAGATATGGCACTGTCGAGAAAAGTGATAGTGACGTTGGTATCGCCATGGACTTGAGCAACATTCATCACAACAAGAGCGCAAATCAGTAGACCAGCAATGTAGCATTTCCCCATTCTTTACATAAACAAATTATAGTAATAAATAAAATTAGTTTTCAACAAATTAAAGCGTCGAGTTAAAAATCAATTGCAAAATGATACACTACTATCAATTAAAAATTGAAGTTGGTTTAAGTACATATTGAAAATGTTGATTCGACTAAGGCCGGGACAGAGAATTAATTAGTGCAGAAATTATAATGCACCAATCATCATCGATATGAAACTACCATTAGTAATTAATAGGATGAAGATCTGAACTTAACACAGTAAATCAAATTGTTTAAATGATAAATCATAAGTTAATTAAGCCAATTATTCTCTCCGTCTCTCTCTGGCACATACACATCAAAGTTCCCAAAGACTAGCGAGTAATTGAAGAAATAATCTAGAAAGATTAAACACCAAATTTGGCGATAAACTAAATACTAGATTCATAATTGAAACAATGTGGGGTATGTAGAAATGCTGCTGATATGAATTCAAAAATACTACATAAAACCCAAAGGTACCTGATTCAGTGGCAGAATGGGAGCGAATTAAAATACAGAGAGATTGAAGCAACGAAGAATGGGAGATTAGAGATTACAGAGATTAGAGAGAGACAGTAGCTATGTTGCTATAACATTTCATATCATTCATGGAGTGTGAACGCTAAACTTGCTAGAATTGGGAGAATAAAGAGGAGAATGGCATTTGCGCGCAAAAACGAGCTGATATTTCTTTGTTAGTTATCTTTGGAGATTCCCCTTCAAAAAAAAAATATAGAAAAAGTGAGATAATATCTTTGGTGATTTGATTGATTTAGGTCACGCCACGTCACCGAGCGAACTGTGTTTTTTTTTTTTTTTTTTTTTTGCATTTTTATGATGAGTTGGGAGATAGGGTATTGGGATTCTTACTCTAGCCTGCCATCTTTATAAAGAGGATGATTATTGATTCGTGATCATTTTTTTTTGAGGGAACATTAGTGATCATTAAAATTAAAAACATGGAATACTACCTTTCGCATTTATAAGTAAGATATTTTGGGATGTCATTATAATAATTATAAATTAATTTAATATTAACTACTCATTTAATCTAAAATATGGAAAAAAAAATCATACTATAAATTTATTTTACCTTATAATTCATAGCTCTTAAATAAATTTGTTTTATAGTTTATTTAACTCTATTTTTGTTTTGAATATGTTTGTCTTATTCAATAATTTTTGTGGGAATAATTTGTTGACAGCAGTAGAAAATAGGCTGAAGATTAAATAGGAAGAATTAGTCTAACTGGTTGAAGGGCTTGATCATCAAGTTTACTTTGACATCAAACACTAACCATCACCCACGTTCTCAGCGATATAACCTTACTCTTCAAGCTCAAGACCTCTATAAATAGAGGAGAAAGTCACTGCATCCGGTGCCAATTCACAGAGCCATAATATAAGTATTAAGAACAGGACCATTAAGTTGTATTATTTGATTGTGTTTGTTTGTCAGTGATATATATTAACTTCACTAAATCTAGCTTGTTGCTAACATCTACAATAAAATTAGAAGGAATTTCTTTTTCTTATCGATCGAATCTACTTAATAAGAAGGATCCTTGTTAAATAGGTCATGTAATTCATTGTAAAACGAATTTTGTTAATAAATTCACAACTGCAAAGTATCAATTACAGTATAAAGTTATTTCATTGTGTGCACTTTATTTTTTCATTGCTTTACTGCTTTCCATAAGCAGTTGTTGACTTAGTTGGATTCATTGTTTAAATAATTATTCCAATTGCGAGAGCCACAACTTTCATAGTAAAATTAAATCCCTAATATTGTATATTTGATCAATATTTACCTTTAAGAATAATCTGAAATATATGTATAAACTCTAAATTGTTTCTGCATGAAAGTTTGTATAAAATAATATAGGAGAAGTTCAATGAATTGAAATGCTCTTCTGATATGTTGCTGGACTTTTGGTCACTGACTCACTGTCATCCTCATCTATAATCTGAAGCATCCTAAGTTTCATATCCAACGTCAAAGATTCAAATGCATATAAGTGAGATTCAGATAAACTTTGAAATGAAATAGTAACCATTTTCCTCTTCAGAGTGTATAAGAAGTGAGACTGTGAGATGTTGGAATGTCAACTTTGATCTTTATGTTCTCTCTTTAACCGTCTTGTGAATTATTACTATACCCTCAATAGATTCTCAAGGTTTAAATACAATCTCTCCAAATAGGGATGAAATTGATGAAAAGAAAAAGGGGCCTCGTCGGAATTGGAACCCAAGGAATCCCCAGTTGAGATATACTTTATACTCCCTCCATCTCTCAAACATCTTTCTAAACGAGGGTGACACGAATTTTAATAAAAGTTAATTGTGTATTTGATGAGTGGAGAATGAATCCCACAAAAAGTGAACATTGTAAGGATAATAATTGGTTAAATTGTTGCCACAAAAAAAACATTGTTAAATTGTATCCAAAAGTAGGTTAGGGACAGATTGAAATGGAAGGAGAGGAAGATATTTGAGGGACGGATAAAGTATTATTTTATACGAAAGTTTTTTGAAGACTTCTTCGTAAAGTTGCGTGGTTGGAACTATAATAAAATTTGAAATTTAATTTCATTATAAAAAGAATTAAAAAGAAACTTATTTTTACATATAATCAATTTTATATATTTGGTAAAACAAAAAAATAGATATAATAATTATTATATTTAATTTTTCAATTTAATTAGATTATAAAAGAGCCTTCAGCCAAGAAATTAGAAATGGTATCAGGTTATTGGAAAAATGGGTTTCCTTCTTTGGGTTTGAAAATATTCCCAGGTCCAACTATTAAAAGAAATTGGGCTATGCAACTTCAAATAAAAACAAAATCCGGACTAAGTATCCATTTATAACTTTTATTTTGTTCACTATAACTATAGACTTATATTAAAAATAATATAAACAATTATAAATTTACTATTTTATTCTATAAATATTATTTTTTTGAACGAATTTTTCCGTATAAATAATTAAACAACACAATTCATAATCATTACTACTATCATTTTCTCACCTCCCCATCAATTATCGAAAAACTCAAGTTTCTCTACTGTTTTTAAATTAGTCATATCAGTATATCCTCAACTCAAGAAAGGAATTTTGGGGATGTTGATTTATTTCATATTAGTGAAGTCCAATTTTGACAGCATGCTTCATTTTGATTTTGTTGGTAATTAATTAGGATTTGAGATGACTTCCCATGCATGTTAATTTATCTAATGATTCAATCATGCGATTCCATTCATCAAACTTTATTTAATTATGTATTTTTTGTAATACGACCGAGGAGAGAGGTAGGAGTTTTTCGAGTGTATAAAAGCATAAGTAATCTTGAATCCATTCATCAAACTTCAGTTATTTTTAATTTAATTCTTGAATCCGTTCTTCGAACTCCCACATACAACAATTTAAAAAAAAATAAAAAAATAATCAAAGATGTTATAAATAAAATTTAAAAAAAAACCAAAAACATAGTATAAAAGAATTCAAATGTTGTTGCTTATGGAATCACCTGAGCCTTTTGTTTTATTCTTTTTTTTTAATACCACGTGCTTAGGTCATATTGTTGCTTACGTGGCTTTTCAATGGTCATGTAGGAAAGATAAGCTTGTATCCGATCGTCAAGCCAGTAATATATGAGTCCATTTAAGACGTTAGGTATTCATTATTTAAAAAGCTACGAATTGAGTATTCAAGCAGTTTTGTTGAGTCATTATTCTTATATCATTTTAGATGAAGCTAAAGTTGGGTATATCAATCCTATGAAATTCGTGGATTGATTCGAATAAATCGATATGGTTAGGAATAAAAAAAAATTCACTTCAATAAAATTCCAATTCGAATAGCTTGACAATCCAATAAGATCGATCCGAAGATAATCTAAGAAGCCCCGTAAAATTGACCCTAAAATAATGTGTTCGACTAATTCTATAATTTTATTCGAGTTATTTAATTTTTCCATATTTAATACTCCCTCCATCCCATAACAAGTGTCATAGTTTCCTTTTTGAGTTGTACCATAATAAGTGCCCCAGATTTAAAATAAGAATGTGGGCTTCACCACCTTTTAACTTTTTACATTTAATCATCTTCATTTTAATTCTATTCATCTCACAAAATAAAAATAGACTTCACCATTTTTTTTTTGATACTATTTAATCATACTGGCCTAAATTTCCATGTCGGAACAAACTAGAATACTTATTATGGGACGGAGGCTGTACTGAACATCAAATGTTTAGATGTTTTTTTTTTTTTTTTTGATAATTTCAATTGATTTCAACTAAGAAACCCATACCATGCATTCATCACAAAAGTTAAAAGTTCCCAGAAATGGGGAAGAAGAAAGTAAAGGTGAGAATTCAATTTTCGGCCAAAAACGACGGATCATAATCTTTATTTTATTGGGATGAGATTGAATGATCTCACTTGTGTGAGGAAATCAATTCCACGATTGATTTCTCGAGAATTAGGAAACCGCACAGTGCATGTAGAAATGGGTGAGGAGAGAAAAAGGGAGAAAATGCCATTTCCAGCCAAATTAAAGCTCTTTTTCTTAGGAGAATTAATTGCGTTTGATGTGATTTTGTCTTCAGAAAAAGAAAAGATAGATACTGAAAATTGAACTTGCTAGAAATAGAAATGGGCATGATGGCATTGGCAGAAGTGCCGAGACTTTCTTCTTCTTTTTTTTGCAAGGAGAGAAAGCAGTAGCTTCCAATGGTGGATTTTTGAAGGGATATTTTGGGTATTTTAGAGGTGGTGATTATTGTGATCAGACAATCAGTTACTCTATCGTCTCGGCGGGAAGGGGCGGAAAGATAGATAATCAACCGTTTCTATTTTTGAGTGGACGAAACTGCCCTTCGACATTGAATTTTATATTTTCAAACAAATCATTAAATATTGTTTCGTCGGAATTGAACTCTTTGAAAAATTTAATTTTTCACGAGGAGTATTCAAATTTGAACCGATTCGCAGCTTCAGAAACCATACCGTCGTTCCAACAGAAAAAGCTTCAGGATATTCATAACTTTAAAGCAGCAGTTAAAGCTAAGCATAGAGAAAAAGCTGCATTTTCATAGCAATTTGTGACCATTTGCAAGTGACTTTGTGTTCTGTAACTTGTGTTTAAGGAGAAGAGAGATAGATAATCAACCGTTTATGTTCTTGTTATGTTTTTCTTTTGGGGTTGCTGTGTTCATGCTGAATTTGTGTTCTGATGAGATGTTTAATTAAGGAGATCAGGCAGGGATGGCATTAGGAGCTTTTCTACAAATTCTCGATGCGTTCGGGTTTGGGTCCTAAAAATCGAGCCCCTTTGGTGCGTGATTTTATTGACATTGTGTTGGTTTCTTGCGCTTTATTTCTTCTTCTTTTTGGTTGTAATTGACGAATAGTATTTTTTCTCATCCAAAGCTTTTTCCTAGTAAATTTTCTCTCTTAAAATTTTAACGAGGCTTGACCCTTATAGAAAGTTAATTTCCATTCTCTTGAAGTTTTTTTTTTTTCAATAATAAATTCGTATTTCGCAAGTGACGAGGAGCTAGAGAAAAAAAACATAATCTCGATTATGGCATTGGATATAGAACTTAGTATTGAGGTGAAATCGTGAAGGTACATAAGAATGTCATGAGTCGATTTAATATTATGAGTGGAAACCTATGTATATCATTTGAGGATGCCCTCCTTGAATAAATGAATTATTAGAAAAATAATCGGTTCACAACACAAGTGTCAATAGATATATATAAATAATTATTTTAGCTGTGATGAGATTAACGGTACAATAAAATGCTTAAATTTACAAAATATGATATTTTTTACGTATAATTTAAGAAATACTGCATTTATTCCCAAATAAATTATTATCTTTCCTTTTTGAATTATTCCCTAAATAACTTTTTTTAAATAAAGAAAAAATTCATTTTGAGATATTATTTCACCACTAATAATACCTAATTTATTTTATTTTTACATTTTCACCACCCTCAATACTAACATATTTTCACAACTTTCAATATAATTTTTTTCAATACAATCAACAACTTTGTCTTAAAATCCACGCCCCTCTCTCTTAGGAAGTTATTTGACGGACAAAGGGAGTAGATTGTTTTTTACTATTAACACATATTTTAATGTATTTAAATTAAATAAATTCATGCATGTTTAATTAATTAAATTATTGATATATTGTTTTATGTTTAAATTATCAAAACTACCAATAAATATATATTTTATAAATTGTCATTAATTCTTTAATAATATGATTTATATATATATACTCCCTCCGTCAACCAAGATTATGTCACAATTACTATATCGGGCGTCCGCCAAAATTATGTCATTTTCCTTTTATGGCAATGGTCCCACCATCCTCTTTAATATTTTATCCTTACTAACACTCTTTATTTATAAAAAAAACCACTCAAAATTCAATCTCAACCACTCATCTCATAAAGTGGTGGAACCTTTTCTCCACTACATCAAAATCATCACCAATTTTATTAAATCTCGTGCCCAAGCAAATTGCCATAATCTTGGCGGATGGAGGGAGTATAATTTATCACTGATTATAGTATAATTTATTTCATTCGATACGGTATACTAGTTCGGTATATACCGGATATACCCAAATAACCGGTATATACCAATTCAAATAATACGGTATTCTCTTGTTGACCAATTCAAAGTTCAAACTTCGCTAATGAGAAGACGTAATTGTCTAACTGTACGAAAAAACAATTTTATGGTTAATTTAAATATAATTATATATGCATATTATGACGTGAGTAAGATGTAGATAAGTAATGTGTTTTGGGAAGAAAGTAAAAGTTTCCATCAAATAAGAGAAAAACTACAAATGACACATTTAAAAATAAAAGAATAAAAAATAGTAGTAAAATAATAGCTCAAGTATATTTTTTTTTTCTGAGGAAAGCTCAAGTATATTATATGCATGATAAAATGCTTACAGTGAATATTGTCTGTAAAAGTTAAGAATTCCAAAGTCATATAAATATAGAATATATAAATAGAAGACCTAAATATTACTACTTTTTTATAATTAAATATAATTTAACTTTGTATTACCTTATTATTATTTATAAATAATTGTTTATAGTTATAATACTAGAGTTTTATAATAAAATTCAATGTGGAAGGGCAGTTGGGTCCATTCCAATCCAAATAGTTGATTATTTATCTCTCGTCCCCTTCCCGCCAAGATGATAGAGCGATTGATTACAAAATCACTACCTCTAAAATACCCAAAATATCCCTTCCAAACTCCACCACCACCATCACCACCACCGCCGCCGCCGGAAGTTACTGTGCTTCCTCCCCGTGGAAAAAAATTAAAATAAAATTATCGGCTCTGCTGCTAATGCCATCGTGCCCATTTCTAGCAAGTTCAATTTTCACTATCTCTCTTTCCCTTTTCTGAAGACAAAATCACATCAAACGCAATTAATTCTCCTAAGAAAAAGAGCTCTTGGCTGGAAATGGCATTTTCTCCCTTTTCGTCTCCTCGCCCATTTCCAGCATGCACTGTGCGGTCTGCTGATTCTCGAGAAATCGATTATGAAATTGATTTTCTCACGCAAGTGGAGATCATTTAATCTCATCCGATGAAAATAAAGATTATCCATCGTTTTTGGCCGGAAATTGAATTCTCACCTTTACTTTCTCCTTCCCCATTTCTGGGAAGTTTTAACTTTTGTGATAAATGCACGGTATGGGTTTCTTAGTTGAAATCAACTCATATTAAGCTTGCAAGTTCTGCTTCCTTCCCTCCCTATAAAGAGGGCTCATACTTAGCATTCAACCTCACCATTACTTCCAGTTTCTTTCAAGCTTCCTCACACTCTCCTCTTTTTACCCAATCCTCTGTTTTCTCTTCAAAAGTTACACAAGGTTTTCTTTCTTTCTAATCTCTGAATTCAAAGTATGTCAGTCACTTTGTTTAAATTGTTTGAAGCTATGAAGTTGTTGTTTAGTCTAGAAAAAGTTAACACAACTAAGTCGAATCCCTCTGTATTTGGCTGTTTCAAAAATTTAGTTGTGTTAACTTTTGCTGTTTGTTGTGACTGTTTCCAACACTTTGTCGAATACTAATCATATTTTTTTAATATAATTTGTGTATTTAAAGAATGGCGAAAGGCAGCATCACTATAGATGGTTGGCTGAGTTTATTGATTTGTTCACTTGTGATGAATGCTCAAGTCCATGGCGATACCCTCGCCCCTGTTACTATTCTAGACAGCGCCATCCCTAAAGGAGCAGGTTCAATATTACTTATTTGTTTACAAGTATGTATATATGTATGTGTATATTGACTACATAATTAGCTATTTCCTTTGTTGTTATAGTTTGCCTTGATGGGAGTGCACCAGCGTACTCTTACGCTGAGGGATCTGGAGACGGAGCTGATAGTTGGATCGTGTATCTGCAAGTACACTCTCTTTAACATTACTTGGAAAAAAGTTTAAATTTTCTCTATGCCATCTTCTTGTTCTTAAGCTTACATTTTTCATCTTTTATATTTGATGGATAAAAATATTTTTTCATTTTATTCTAGGGTGGTGGATGGTGTTACAACCTAACCGATTGCTATAGCAGATCACGTACATATTTAGGGAGTAGTCACTTTATTGCTTCTCAAACCAACTTCTCGGCTTTACTGGATTTAAATTGCACATCTAATCCGGGTATATACATGTCCCTTTCAACTGATGTATGATCTTCATTTTATTGGATGACAAATCTGATTTCTTATTCTTATAGATTTCTGCAATTGGCACAAGGTTTATATTACTTACTGTGATGGCTCATCATTTATGTCAGATATATTGGACTCCGTAAGTGTTTGGTCATTTGCTTGTTCTTTTTTTTTTTAGCATTATGCTTAGAGATAGAAAACTTAACCAAATTTTGTAGTATTTGATTTAGGTCGATTACGGTACTCACCTATTAATTTTTGTATTTCAGAAGACAAACCTCTCCTTTCGAGGTGCAAGGATTTTCAATGTTATGATGGAGGAAATGCTTGCTAAAGGAATGAGAAATGCCAAGCAAGTACGTATGGTTTTTGTTGAACTTTTCTGCTTTATTCACTTTATTAATTAGATGTATAGAGTCTAAATATGCAAATATAACATAGAGTTATTTTTACTTCATAGCTGAACTTATAATTTAACTGTTTACAGGCTATACTCACTGGGAGCTCAGCAGGTGGACTAGCTACTATGTTACACTGCGATAAGTTCCGGAAACTCTTCTCCAATGCTACTCGAGTGAAGTGCATTTCCGACTCTGGCTTTTTCCTTCATGGGTAAGATTCAAAAACTCAGTAAAAAAAATTACATAATTTTATATACTATAACAAAAATATAATTCATCTGATATGTTTTATTGACAGAAAGGGTCTGCGTGGAATCCAGTTCAGGGAATATTTTTACGGCTATGTGATAAAAACACATGTATTATTCTGTACTTTTCTGCTTCTTATTTAAATTTCAGATGTATTGTTTCTGATTTTTGGTGCATAAAATCTCATTACATAACTAGGATGTTCATAAGGTTTTATGTTGACATATCATAACTGTAATATTTTTTTTTTCCTTTTTGATGTGGGCTTGAAGGAGTTGGCCAATTCTTTGCCTCTCACGTGCACATCAAAGAGGAATCCCAACTTGGTGAGGAATTGTATTATGTATTATGATAAAATCTCATTGTTAAGTTTTACAGCTAACAATTTATCATGTTGATTTAAATATCAGTGCCTTTTTCCTGAATATTTTGCTGGGGATATTGAGACACCACTCTTTATACTAGAATCAGCTTTCGATCAATTTCAGGTAAGCTCATTCACTTATGTGAAAAAAAAAACAAAATTATATGTAATCGTTGAGCCATATTATTAACTACATCTCAATACAAAGTCTGGAGAAACATTAGTATATGTATAAGCTACATTACAATTGCTATAATTACTGATTATGGCTCAAATGATTTAATTTGTTCTGCAGCTTGGAAGCGTAGTAGGCAGCCACAGCTTTAGTTGCCTTAATAACCTAATGAGCTGCAATTCCACCGAACTAGGACTAATGAGAGGTACTATAATTAATTATTCCAGTTAAAAATCTTCAATTCTGAATTAATCAACTAAGTAACTAACAAAAAAAATATAAATTGTTTTCGTTTTCAATTTGTGTAATTTCAGATTTTCGAAGGACATTGATTGAGACATTAGTGGAACTCAAGAACTCTTCAAATAGAGGAATGTTTGTTCACTCTTGTTATCTTCATCCCCACTTCAACTCACAGGGATGGTGGACTAACATCTCTCTTGCAAATAAAGTAAGTTTTCTTTGTACTTACTTTTTGCCTTTCATATATTTCATCCTTTAATTTTATCTGTAATGATTGAGATTTATCAGACTATTTTCTGTTTTACATTAGGAAAAATTCGGGTATATGTTACATTTTTGCTCACTTATTTGGTATATGTGATTTGCAGACAATTGGAAAAGCCATTGGAGATTGGTACTATGATCGAAGTTCTATCCGAGAAGTAGACACTCAAAATGACTCACCACGAAATTGTACCAATATCCTTAGTCCGAAGTCGTTGCACATGAAATCTCTAGCAACACTGCCTCACAATAGGTTGAAGTTTATTTTCTTTTTATGTTTCCTTGTTGTATAGCCAAATCTGCAGTTTTTTTTAGGGTGATTAAGTTATTATCTTATTCGAAAATAGTGATGAATGGTTTATGTAATTAAATCGATTGTAGCATTTCGATCATCCACGCTTGTAGGAATCTAAGTTCCATATAATTAAACATCTTGTGGAGATATTATTTCTTCAATAGTTTATCCAAGTAAGGCATCCTTAAATGCATATGTACATAGGTTTCAACTCGTGATATTGAATCGACATATGTACATTTTCATATACCGTCATATACATATTGTCTGCATTGTATTGTTTTGTTTTGTCTTCTTCTTCTTTGAATGAATTAAACAATTCTGGTGGCATCAAATATCCATATTATACAGTAAATGCTCCATAGATTAATGGTCTTGGGAGATATTAATATATCGGTAAATTAATAATGTTTTATTTATAGAGTGTTTTTTTAATTTTGGAAATTATAATTTTAGATAAAACTAACAAAAAGAGTGTATGTTGTACTAATAACCAATGTTATTTTATTGGGGTTAATTGCATGAAAATACACAAACTTTAGTCACTTTTCCATTCTGCACACGAGTTTTGAAACTTACATTTTAAATCATGAACTTTGCATTTGTTTCAATTTTTCCTTAAAATTGATTTACCCCCAATTTGCTGATGATGTGGAGCCTATGTGGCAGTCGGAAGTGTGCCATTTAAACTGTCGTTCGACTAAGTAAACGACACCGTTTTTAAAATCAATAAACGACGTTGTTTTGCTCCAATTAACAAAAAATAGGTTTAAATGTGAAATTGTTCTTCATTTTCATCCCCATTTCGCAATTTCTAGGGTTTTCAATAGAGAAGTGACGCTAAGTTGAGGCTTTAGAGATGACAAAGATTAAAAATTAAATTCAAGGTTCCGATATATATAACATTTTCAAGGCTCAAGCACTGCTGGATCGCGCTACTAGCTGCTGCGGCGGATCTCTCATTGCCGTTTACCTTTTTCGACATGCTCTAGCTCAACTTCCTCCCAGTTCGCCGCCTTCTTTTCTACGGATTCCCCTGTTCAACTGATTGCTTCATCAACACAATCATTCCCGACGTCAAACGCTCTCTCTCCCAAGCCCTCAACTACTTCCCTCCTCTTGCCGGAAACTTCTTATATTCTTCGTCTTCCAGCCCTAATTTGCCTGAATTGCACTTCACCAGTGGCGATTCCGTCTTAGTAGTGTTTGCAGAAGCCTGAGGCGATCTCGATTACTTAATCGGAAAAGGACCGCGAGATGCTGATAAGTTCCACCACCTCATCCTGAAACCTCCGCCGGCAATCCACGCAGCCGACGCCAGCTTGATTCCGATATTGTGCAAGTGACGATGATCTCTCTAATGCCCTAAATTGAGGCTTTAATTCGAGATAGTACCCTAAACGATGCCGTCCTACAGCAAAACGCAGTGTTTTGACAACCACTATCAAAACAATGTCGTTTCCGTTGTGCCACGTCGTTTTAATTAATGACATGTTACATACGCGTGACATGTTTAAAGACACGTCAGCTTTCCGACTGTCGGAGTTCAATTTTATGGAAAAACTGGAAGACATGCAAAGTTCATGATTTAAAATGTAAATTTCAAAACTCGTGTACAGAATGAAAAAGTGACTAAAGCTCGTGTATTTTGATGCAATTAACCCTATTTTATTTGATAAAATAAAAAATAGAGATAATATTCATTATATTTAATTTTTTAATTAATAATTTCGTCTATTTGATTCTACAACTATAATAAACTTTTTTTAAAATAGTATTAAAAAAATTAATAAACTCTATAAACTAATAAATTTCTTCTATCTCAACTTGGGTCAAATTCAAAAATCATCATTCACAATGAATAATAAAATAATTCATTCACTTGACATGCCAATATCTATCCTTTTGAAGATTCTAATATTTTTAACAAAATAAATTCATATATGTATTATTCTTGTAACTAATGATGATCAAGCTGAAAATGATTCAAGATCCTTTGAAAGCAATCACAAAAAAGGAAGAATTGACAACAACAATAACTTTTCACATTTTTTTATTACAACTGAAGAACTCAACATAAGAACTTTTAGATGCAACTAAAAAAGGTTAATTAGAGATCAAATCCATCTAAATTTCAATTTCAAGAAAACTCTTACAACAATAAGTTCATATCTTAACAAGTTAGCATAACATTCATAATTGTAATTATTATTCTAAGAATTGCTAATGTATAATATTAAAGGGACTTATATATTTATAAAAGAGTTATATAATAAATTATTATTTTATTCAAATTGATGATTTTTTGAACTACTCCCTCCGTCCCACGAATCTTGACACGTTTTCTTTTTTGGACCGTCCCACGAATCTTGACACGTTTCCTTTTTGGGCAATAATTATTACCTTCTCTCTCCTACTTTATCATCTTTATTATATTTTATCTCCTACTTTATCACTTTTATTACCTTCTCTCTTATACTTTATCAATTTTATACTTTATTAATTACACACTTAAAACACTAATCTACAACTCCTTAATTCTCGTGCCGAACTCAAATGTGTCAAGACTCGCGGGACGGAGGGAGTATTATCCCAAGTCGAGATCAGAAAATTTAATAATTTATAGAATTTATTAATCTATGGAGGAATTATATTAATTAAAGAGGATTTATTGTATATAAAATTTATTAATATGGAGCCATTATGCCTCTTTTTTAATGGAGTAGTTTATCAAGGCATCCTTAAATGATAAATAAATGAGTTTCAAGGGATGCCATTAATTCGAGTTGTAACATTTTTATGTAGCATCCTCTGAATAGTATAAATAAGAAGTAACAACGGCTTCTATTTCCAACAAAACTGATGAAAAGACTAAGATGATGATGAAGATTATGTTGTTTATGATAATTAATGGCACATTAATGTTGAATTCGGGTGCAGATAAATGTTACAGATATATGTCACCGGAGTGTGTGGATGCAACTTTTACAGCTTTGTGCCAAGATATTTGTGCACCAATAGGGTCCACGATTACCGTTAATGGCAAGGTTGATTGCTGCGACCAAGTTCTTCATAGTCTTGTAGGCTCTTGTATTAATGTAGAAATGGTTAATGAAGCTGCAGGTTTCTGCAGATTGGACCCAACTAATGTTTTGTCTAGAAGTAATCATATTCTCGCACATTGTGCAGATGATCTCTATCCATAGTCATCATATTTTGCTACACCGCGCCATCTGCTGCGGATTAAATAATGGAAATGGTTTCCGGATTAAGTAATGGAAATGGATTTTACTAAATAGTGCATGCTTAATTACATAGTACTATAGTGATGAGCTACATTCCTATGCATTCTCTACCTCCGAGTCCCTAAATCCCCTAATTTCAGCCTCCAATCCCTTTGATTTCTGGCGAGCAGCAGCGATCAATAGGCTGCTGCCGCCGCCGATGCTCACCTTCAGATTAAAAAGAAAAAAAAGAAAAAAAAGAAAAAAATGAACGGTGTTAACGTTCATTAAATAACTAAATGAATTTGCAAACTAATCGACATTGTAGGGTGTTAAATGTGGCAAACAATGTCATATGATTATTTAATTTATTTTTGCCCCAAGGGAAACAACCTTGAAACAGAAGAAGTCTTCAAAAGAATTTCGTATAAAATAATACTCCCTCCGTCCATGAAATAAACTCTTATTCGCCCTTAAGACGAATATGTGATTTCCAATAGAAATAATTTGATCCATCAAGAATCGGAGGCCCAAGCAGGGATTGTTAGATCTATTGTAGGACCAAATAAAATTTGTTGCTCTCGCAAATACACAAATGTTGAAGATTATTAACTAGAATAATTAATTATTTAGTACCTCTGCTTAGTCCTAGTTCGGTGGAATTGCAGCTCATCAGGTTAGTAATGCAACTGAGGCTGTGGCCTAATACGCTTCCAAGCTGCATAACAAATTAAAATAATTGGTTAATAGCCCAAAAATATATGAACTTTCACCGAATTTGCATATTGCACATGACCTTCAAAAATAGATTCAGAATACACCACCTTTTAATATAATCGCAAATTGCGGCGTTTAAAAGCGGGCAACTGACGGAAACGGGTAGCGACGCAGCTCAAGTTTGGAAGGCTAAGACCCCCCATAAGGCAGCTGTGACAGCATGGAGAGTATTGCTTAACAGATTGCCTACATGTGACAATTTGCTTAGGAGAAATGTTGCAATTGGGTCCGAAGAGAGATGGTGTAATTCATGTGTGATGCAAGAAGAAACGGCGGAACATATCTTTTTGCATTGCCCCAAAGTTGAGATGGTCTGGGATGAAATTTTTCAATGGCTGGACATTAAAACAGTAAAGCCTAAAGGTATTATTCAACACTTTAAATCCTTTGTCTTTGGTGCTAGAAGGAAGAAAGGGAGAAAACTGCTTCTTGCTCTTTGGGTTGGGATTGTTTGGCTGATTTGGAAATATAGAAACGAGAGCAAGTTTGAGGGTAGGGCGTGGGATGCTAAGAAGCTTGTTTTGGAATTTAAGGGTAGAATCTGGAGTTGGAACAAGATCTACCAATTCGTGGATGTCAATGTTCCCTTATCCTCTTGGTGTTCTTGTGAACATAAACTCTCTTTTCTGTAATACTCTTGGTATCTCTGGTACCTTGGGTTCTCTCTTTTCTTTGTCAATAAAGTTTCTCTTTTACTGATCAAAAAAAAAAATATAATCGCAAATTGCACCCGCATTGACTAACATCTTGATCGGTGGTGACGTGGCTGTCGGATTTTGTTGACGTGGACGATTTTTCGATATAGTAAAACGACGTCGTTTTGTAAAGCTCTTTTAAATTAAAAAAAAAATCAAAAAATGGAAAGCACTCATCGTCACTCATTCTGCAAGAACTCATCGTCGCTCATTCTGCAAGAACCCCTTCTTCTCCAAATCTTTGTTGTCTTCCTCCTGGGCCTGCGAACCACCCAGATCCAGATGAGGCGTCGCTTCTCCAAATCTCGGTGACCGCTACGGAAATTAGGATTTCGAAGGGCGCCAGTCCGGATCTCAAAAATTAGGGCAGGAGAGGGCGGCGGGACGGCGAAAATCGTGGGTGAAGAGGGAGACGGCGGGGTGACGAAAATTGAAGCACGAGGAGAAGTAATTGGTGTGTTGGACGATGCGCCTCTGCAAGGACGATGAAGGAAGAGGGGTTTGCAGGAGGGCGAGGCGGCAGCGACTTTGGGGATCTAGAGCTTTAGGCGGCGGCGGTAGGAATGGAGCAGAAACGTGTGTGTGTATGTCTGTGAGAAACGAGAGAAGAAGGAGATCCTCGATTGTGGGCAGTGGAGATCTGCGATCCAGTGAAACAGAAGGCGTGGTGGGCTGGATTGTGGGCGGCGGCGTCCTTGGACGCCGTTGTAGAAATCGATTGTGGATTCTTGCTGCTGGGGGTTTCTCTGAGGGAGGGTGGGGCGATGGCAGATTCTTGCGGTTGGGGTTTCTCAGAGGGAGGGCGGGGCGATGTCGGAGGCGGTGGGGTGGCGCCGGATTCAGCAAGAAGGGAAAGGAGCTGGGGTTGGTGACGGGGGCTTGGGGGTGGAGAGAGGCCAGACTTTTCAAAAGTTTATTTATTTATTTATTTTTGAGGAAATTCTTAAAATATCAAAATAGAAGACAATTTAATTTCTATTCAAAACGACGTCGTTTTGAATACATGTCTTGCAATCGTGTAAAAAATGCCACACATAATGCCATGTAATTTAAAATAATTTCCACGTCATCACCGGTCAAACATAAGAGTGATCGGAATTTTCGCCGTGTGTAATTTGCGATTAAATTAAAATGTGGTGTATTTTGGGGCTATTTTTGAAGGTCATGTGCAATTTGTAAATCCGGTGAATGTTCGTGTATTTTTTGGCTATTAACCCTAAAATAATTTGATTTAAAATCTCATTGCTAAGTTTTACCGCTAACAATTTATCATGTTGATTTAAATATCAGTGCCTTTTTCCTGAATATTTTGCTGGCGATACCCTTGTCCCTGTTACTATTCTAGACAGCGCTATCCCTAAAGGAGCAGGTTCGATATTATTTATTTAGAAGTATGTATATATGTATGTGTATATTGACTAAATAAGTAGCTACTTCCTTTGTTGTCATAGTTTGCCTTGATGGGAGTGCACCGGCGTACTCTTACGCTGAGGGATCTGGAGACGGAGCTGATAGTTGGATCGTCGTGTATTTGCAAGTAGACTCTCTTTAATTAACATTACTTGGAAAAAAGTTTAAATTTTCTCTATGCTATCTTCTTGTTCTTAAGCTTACATTTTCCATCTTTTATATTTGATGGATGAAAATGTTTTTTCATTTTATTCTAGGGTGGTGGATGGTGTTACAACCTAACCGATTGCTATAACAGATCACGTACATATTTAGGGAGTAGTCATCTTATTGCTTCTCAAACTAACTTCTCAGCGTTACTGGATTTAAATTGCACATCCAATCCGGGTATATACATGTCCCTTTCAACTGATGATATTTGATCTTCATTTTATCGGATGATAATATTAATATGATTTCTTATTCATATAGATTTCTGCAATTGGCACAAGGTTTATATTACTTACTGTGATGGCTCATCATTTATGTCAGATATATTGGACTCAGTAAGTGTTTGGTCATTTGCTAGTTCTTTTTTTTTTTAAGCATTATGTTTAGAGATAGAAAACTTAACCAAATTTTCTAGTATTTGATTTAGATTGATTATGCTACTCACCTATTAATTTTTGTATTTCAGAAGACAAACCTCTCCTTTCGAGGTGCAAGGATTTTCAATGTTATGATGGAGGAAATGCTTGCTAAAGGAATGAGAAATGCCAAGCAAGTATGGTTTTTGTTGAATGTTTCTACTTCATTCACTTTATTAGTGAGATGTGTAGAGTCTAAATATGCAAATATAACATAGAGCTATTTTTACTTCATAGCTGAACTCTTATTGTTTACAGGCTATTCTCACTGGGAGCTCAGCAGGTGGACTAGCTACTATGTTACACTGCGATAAGTTCCGGAAACTCTTCTCCAATGCTACTCGAGTGAAGTGCATTTCCGACTCTGGCTTTTTCCTTCATGGGTAATATTAAAAAACTCAGTAAAAAAAATTACATAATTTTATATACTATAACAAAAATATATATAATTCATCTTATATGTTTTATTGACAGAAAGGGTCTGCGTGGAATCCAGTTCAGGGAATATTTTTACGGCTATGTGATAAAAACACATGTATTATTCTGTACTTTTCTACTTTGTGTGCTTCTTAACATAACTAGGATGTTCATAAGGTTTTAATGTCGACATATCATAACTGTAATTAATATATTTTTTTTTCCTTTTTGATGTGGCTTGAAGGAGCTGGCCAATTCTTTGCCTCTCACGTGCACATCAAAGAGGAATCCCAACTTGGTGAGGAATTGTATATGTATTTTGACAAAATCTCATTGCTAAGTTTTACAGCTAACAATTTGTCATATTGATTTAAATATCAGTGCTTTTTTCCTGAATATTTTGCTGGGGATATTGAGACACCACTCTTCATACTAGAGTCAGCTTTCGATCAATTCCAGGTAAGCTCATTCACTCTTATGTGAAAATATAACATTCAAATGGAACAAGAACCAAAAACAAAATTATATGTAACATATTAACTACTTCTCACTGCAAACGAAATCTGGAGAAACATTAGTATATATGTATATGCTACATTATTTAGTTGCTATAATTACTGATTATGGCTCAAATTATTTTAATTTTTTTCTGCAGCTTGGAAGCGTATTAGGCAGCCACAGTCTCAGTTGCCTTAATAACCTAACGAGCTGCAATTCCACCGAACTAGGATTAATGAGAGGTACTATAATTAATTATCCCAGTTAATAATCTTCAATTCTGAATTAATCAACTAACAAAAAATAAAATGTTTTCGTTTTCAATTTGTGTAATTTCAGATTTTCGAAGGACATTGATTGAGACATTGGTGGAACTCAAGAACTCTTCAAATAGAGGAATGTTTGTTCACTCTTGTTATCTTCATCCTCACTTCGACTCACACGGGTGGTGGACACGCATCTCTCTTGCAAATAAAGTAAGTTTTCTTTGTACTTAAATTACTTTCTCCTTTCATAGTAACAAGTTACACTAAACGTAAGGAATACATATATTTCTTCCTTTAATTTTATCTGTAATGTTTGAGATTTATCAGACTATTTTCTGTTTTACATTAAGAAAAATTCTGGTATATATATAACATTTTTGCAGATCAATTAATATACTTAATTTCTAGCTATTTGCTCACTTATTTGGTATATGCAATTTGCAGACAATCGGAAAAGCCATTGGCGATTGGTACTATGATCGAAGTTCTGTCCGAGAAGTAGACAGTAAAAATGACTCACCACGAAACTGTACCAATTCCCTTGGTCCGAAGTCATTGAACAAGAAATCTCTTGCGACACTGCCTCACAATAGATTGAGTTTTATTTTCTTTTTATTTTTTCTTGTTGTATAGCCACATTTGCAGGTGTTTTTAATTAGGGTGATTTAGTTATTATCTTATTCGGAAAACAGTGATGAATGGTTCATGTAATGAAATGGATTGCAGCATTTCGGTCATATAATTTAAAAATATTGTGGAGATATTATTAATTTCTTTAATAGTTTATGCAAATAAGGCATCCTTAAATCATCAAATGCATATATACATAGGTTTCAACTCATGATATTGAATCGACTCTTCGTACCATTTTGCTTAACAAAAACGTACAAGATTTCAGCACATAGACAACACTAAATAGACAATAATGATCGTAAAAATAAAAATAGGGAGTATATTAATTCTAATCGCTTTTTATGTAAATAAAAAATAGGGAGTATTTTACTCTTAATGAAATTGTAATAGAAAATAAATAAAAGAAAAATAAATTAAATTACAAGAAGATATAAATAAAAAATCTGAAAGAAGTTTTTTTGACATTCATTATTTAGTAAAAATCATTTCCATTATTTAATCTGCAACAAGTGGCGCACTGTAACAAAATTTAATCTGATGATTATAGATAGCTACCATCTGCGCAATATAAGAGAATATTATCACTCCTTAAGTTAACATTAGTTGCGTTCAATCTGCAGAAACTTGCAGCTTCATTAACCATTTCTACATTAATACAAGAGCCTACAAGATTATGAAGAACTTGATCGCAGCAATCAACCTTACCATTATGGGTAATTGTGGGCCCTATTGGTGCAGAAATATCTTGGCACAAAGCTGTAAAAGTTGCATCCACACACTCAGGTGACATATATCTGTAACATTTATCTGCACCCGAATTCAAGATTAATGTTCCATTAATTATCACAAACAACATAATCTTGATTATCATCTTGGATCTAAAACCCATATATGCTTAGTCTTTTCAGCAGTTTTGTTGAAAATAGAAGCCGTTGTTACTACTTACTTATACTATTGAGAGGATGCTACATAAAAATGTTACAACTCAAATTAATGTCATCCCTTGAAACTTATTTCTTTATCATTTAAGGATGTCTTGATAATCTACTCCATTAAATATAGAAATAATAGCTCCATATTAATAACTTTTATAAACAATAAAACCTCTTTAATTAAGACAATTCTCGATAAATTAATAAACTGATCTAAAAAAAGAGATTACACAAATCCCCTAAAATGAGAATAAGAATGAACCTTGTCAAAGTTTAGAATACCTCAATTGATCTTTTCATAGTGATGAAATAGACGAAGACTATTGGTTGTTAGAGCTTCTTCTTCCACCATTTTCTGAAATCTCTCTACTTGTTCCATTTTCTGAAAATGAACTTCAACTTGAAGGTCTTCATTCCCCACACTCTCATTGCCGAAACTGCAGCACTCACACTACACTTGTCCAATTGAATAAGTCTTAAGTGTTGGTATTTCTCCAATATCACAAGGAATCTCACTCAACTTAGGTACTTCTGAGATTTCCAGAATCTCAAGCGCCGCAAATTGGGAGCTCTCTGCACACCAATAAATCAAATCATTACATTCACAAATCCTCAATACTTTGAGGCAAGGGAATTCCTCCTCAACAAGCTCCCACTCGGCTCCTTTCACCGAATGCACTTCTAAAGATCCAAGATGGGCCAATGATTTAATCATCATGGTCAAATCTTCCCAATCAAGATGACAATTCCACAAGCACAATTCCTCAACTGAACTTGGGAATCTGAACCTTCCAACACTGTAATCACACGTGAATTATTGATTTGTTCACTTGTGATGAATGCTCAAGTCCATGGCGATACCCTCGCCCCTGTTACTATTCTAGACAGCGCCATCCCTAAAGGAGCAGGTTCGATATTACTTGTTTGCTTACAAGTATGTATATATGTATGTGTATATTGACTGCATAACTTGCTATTTCCTTTGTGGTTATAGTTTGCCTTGATGGGAGTGCCCCAGCGTACTCTTACGCTGAGGGATCTGGAGACGGAGCTGATAGTTGGATCGTGTATCTGCAAGTACACTCTCTTTAACATTACTTCCAAAAAAATTAAATTATCTCTATGCTATCTTCTTGTTCTTAAGCTTACATTTTCCATCTTTTATATTTGATGGATAAAAATGTTTTTTCATTTTATTCTAGGGTGGTGGATGGTGCTACAACCTAACCGACTGCTATAGCAGATCACGTACATATTTATGGAGCAGTCACCTTATTGCTTCTCAAACCAACTTCTCAGCTTTACTGGATTTAAATTGCACATCTAATCCGGGTATATACATGTCCCTTTCAACGGATATTTGATCTTCATTTTATTGGATGACAAATTTGATTTCTTATTCTGATAGATTTCTGCAATTGGCACAAGGTTTATAGTATTACTTACAGTGATGGCTCATCATTTATGTCAGATATATTGGACTCTGTAAGTGTTTGGTCATTTGCTAGTTCTTATTTTTTTATTTTTTTATTTTTTTTATTTTAGCATTATGTTTAGAGATAGAAAACTTAACCAAATTTTGTAGTATTTGATTTAGGTTGATTATGCTACTCACCTATTAATTTTTGTATTTCAGAAGACAAACCTCTCCTTTCGAGGTGCAAGGATTTTCAATGTTATGATGGAGGAAATGCTTGCTAAAGGAATGATAAATGCCAAGCAATTATGGTTTTTGTTGTATTTTTCTACTTTATTCACTTTATTAGTTAGATGCGTAGAGTCTAAATATGCAAATATAACATAGAGATATTTTTACTTGGTAGCTGAACTCTTATAATTTACTACTATTGTTTACAGGCTATACTCACTGGGAGCTCAGTAGGTGGACTAGCTACTATGTTACACTGCGATAAGTTCGGCCGGAAACTCTTCTCCAGTGCTACTCGAGTGAAGTGCATTTCCGACTCTGGCTTTCCTTCATGGGTAATATTCAAAAACTGAGTATAAAAAATTACATAATTTTATATACTATTACAAAAATATAATTCAGTATTATTTTTTATTGACAGAAAGGGTCTACGTCGAATCCAGTTCAGGAAATATTTTTACGGCTATGTGATAAAAACAAATGTATTATTCTGTACTTTTCTGCTTCTTATTTAAATTTCAGATGTATTGTTTCTGATTTTTGGTGAATAAAATCTCATTACATCACTGGGATGTTCATGAGGTTTAATGTTGACATATCATAACTGTAATATTTTACTTTTGTTTTTTTGATGTGGCTTGAAGGAGTTGGCCAATTCTTTGCCTCTCACGTGCACATCAAAGAGGAATCCCAACTTGATGAGGAATTGTAGTATTATGTATCATGATATATAAAAGAGTAAAATTTTGAAGTAGCCAAAATGAAGCATAAAACACAATTTATGGCCACACATTGAAAAAACACAAATTTTGGCCATTTTTATTGATTTGGACGTTTTTGCCCTTAATGAGGCGGACTGGGTAGGATCAGACACGCGGGTCGCGTGCCGGGTCGGGTGCCATCGGAAATCCAAAATAAAACCAAGTAAAATAGTCATTTTGGCACTTATGGCACTAATAGTGCTAGTGCCATAAGTGCCAACGAAAATTCAAAATAAAACTAAGTAAAATGGTCATTTGGGCACTTATGGCACTAATAGTGCCATAAGTGCCATACGTGCAGCACAAATACAGAAACAACAACATCATTTAAACCCTAAATGGAACATCTAAACCCTAGGGGGAAGTGTGCACTTATGGCACTTATGGCACTAATAGTGCCATACGTGCAGCACAGATCAGATCAGATCTGTCGATGACTGAAATCGAAGGAGGCGGAGATCAGATCTGCCGATGGAGGAGGCGGCGCAACGATCAGATCAGATCCACCGCCGCCGCCTCATCAGATCAGATCTGCCGCCGTCGCCGCCTCATCATCTGTCACCTGACCAATCCCCCCTCCACGCGTTTCAGAGGATCGTATCTCCTCCACCGCCGCCGCCTCATCCTTTACTCCGACGAATTCTGCCGCTGACTTCTGCTCGGCGCCGCTGCGATCAGATCTGCTCCGGTGACTTCTACTCGGCGCCGCTGCCGCGTAGCCGCTGGAGAAAGAGAGAGGGAGATGAGAAGGAGAGAGGAGATAGCGCAGCCGCTGGAGAGAGAGAGAGGGAGATGAGAAAGAGAGAGGAAAGAGAGAGAAGGGTAGAATAGTCATGACATACAAAAAATGGCTAAAATTTATGTTTTTTCAAATGGTGGACAAAATTTGATGTTGTATGTTGAATAGGGCCATTCGGCCCTATTGTTTCTATATAAAATCTCATTGCTAAGTTCTTACAGCTAATGATTTATCATATTGATTTAAATATCAGTGCCTTTTTCCTGAATATTTTGCTGGGGATATTGAGACACTACTCTTTATACTAGAATCAGATTTCGATCAATTTCAGGTAAGCTCATTCACTCTTATGTGAAAATATAACATTCAAATGGAACAAGAACAAAAACAAAATTATATGTAACATATTATTAACTACTTCTCAATACAAACAAAATCTGGAGAAACATTAGTATATATGTATATTCTACATTATTTAATTGCTATAATTACTGATTACGGCTCAAATTATTTTAACTTGTTCTGCAGGTTGGAAGCGTATTAGGCAGCCACAGCCACAATTGCACTAGTAACCTAATGAGCTGCAATTCCACCGAACTAGGACTAATGAGAGGTACTACATAATTAACTATTCCAGTTAAAAATCTTCAATTCTGAATTAATCAACTAAGTAACTAACAAAAAAAATTGTTTTCGTTTTCAATTTGTGTAATTTCAGATTTTCGAAGGACATTAATTGAGACATTAGTGGAACTCAAGAACTCTTCAAATAGAGGAATGTTTGTTCACTCTTGTTATCTTCATCCCCACTTCGACTCACACGGGTGGTGGGCAAGCATCTCTCTTGCAAATAAAGTAAGTTTTCTTTGTACTTACATTCTGCCTTTCATAGTGACAAGTTACACTAAATTAAAGTTAAGGAATACATGCATTTGCTCACTTATTTGGTATATGTGCAATTTGCAGACAATCGAAAAAGCCATTGGAGATTGGTACTATGATCGAAGCTCTGTCCGAGAAGTAGACACTCAAAATGACTCACCACGAAACTGTACCAATTCCCTTAGTCCCAAGTCGTTGAACAAGAAATCTCTAGCAACACTGCCTCACAATAGATTCAGTTTTATTTTCTTTTTCTTTTTTCTTCTTGTATATGTTGGGAAATATACACAAATAATTCCGCCCATTATCAAATCGAAAGCAATATCAAAGATATAAATTATCTAAGACGGGAAAAAAAATGACACCGATATTTAACGTGGTTCGGCCAAACTGCCTACGTCCACGGACCCACCCCAATATATTAGAGAATCTCACAAAAGGAGGAGTACAACAATACCACACTGTATTTTGTATTTGCCTACGCAGAGGCTATCTCTCAACTCACTTTTATCACTCGTGTATAACTTCCACACTGAAGTTTTCTCTCACAAGTTTTTCTCTCTATCTCTCTATCTCTCTAGCTATCTGCTTTGATAGTTGTGTTTGGTGTTGTGTTTTGGCAAGTGCTGCGGAGGGGATTATTTATAGTGAAGGAATTGGAGGTGGTAGGTGAGATGTGGTTGGTGAGAGGTGGTTGGTGACAGCCATAAAAGAAAGCTGCCACCTTTGACTAACAATCTCCCACTTGAAGACTGATTTCAATCTGTCTTCACACCTCGATCAACGCAGCAGCCTTTCTGTCTTTGTCATTCTAGCAAACCAATTGAAGCTGAGCACAACTTCAATTTAACAATGGTTACTGCCTTTGTAAGCATGTCGGCTGGATTTTGAGCTCCTTGGATCTTTTCAAGTATTAACACCTCATCCTCCAACAGAGATCTGATGAAATGATAACGAAGTCCAATATGCTTCGTTCTAGAATGAAATGCTGAATTCTTTGCCAGATGTATCGCACTCTGACTATCGCTGTACAAGACATTCTTCGTCTGATCAAAACCCAATTCTGCCAACAACCCTTGTAACCAGATCATTTCTTTGCTAGCCTCGGTGATTGCCACGTATTCTGCTTCTGTAGTGGATAAAGCAACAATCTTTTGTATCTGCGAGATCCAACTAACAGCAGTCGTGCCAACAGTAAAGACATAACCGGTAGTGCTTCTCCTGCGATCTACCTCACCGGCAAAATCTGCATCTACAAAACCTTGTAGTGCTACATCACCTCGTCGAAAACACAAGCATTTATCAGTAGATCCACGTAGATATCTCAATATCCACTTTACTGCTTCCCAATGCTGCTTTCCTGGATTTGCCATAAATCTGCTCACAACTCCCACTGCATGAGCGATATCTGGTCTAGTACAGACCATGGCATACATCAGACTTCCAATGGCTGAGGCGTAAGGAATTTTAGCCATGAAGTCTCTTTCCTCCTTAGTCTTTGGAGAGTGCTCTTTGGATAGGCGAAAATGGTTAGCTAATGCTGAGCTAACCGGTTTAGCACTACTCATGTTGAATCTTTGCAAGATTCGATTGACGTAGTTGGCCTGAGACAACTGCAAAACACCTTTTTGCTTGTCTCTATAAATTCTCATCCCGAGAATTTGCTTTGCTTCTCCTAAGTCCTTCATCTCGAACTCCGCTGAAAGCTGCCTTTTCAACTTCTTGATTTCGTTCAAGTCTGAGCCGGCTACTAACATGTCATCAACATAAAGTAGCAAGATGATATAGCTGGACTCGAACCTCTTGAAGTAACAACAATGGTCAGCATTGCACTTCATGTAGCCATTTTTCTGCATGAATCCATCAAACTTCTTGTACCATTGCTTCGGAGCTTGCTTCAAGCCATACAGGCTCTTTTTCAACTTGCACACCAGCTTCTCCTTTCCTTTGACAGAGAATCCATCTGGTTGTTGCATGTATATTTCCTCCTCTAAGTCACCATTGAGGAAAGCAGTTTTCACATCTAACTGCTCTAGATGCAAGTCCTCCGTTGCGACAATACTCAGGACCGACCGGATTGTTGTCAACTTTACAACCGGAGCAAAGATATCTGTGTAGTCAATTCCTTCTTCCTGTTGGAAACCTTTGACTACCAATCTTGCCTTAAATCGCTTTGAACCATCATGCTCTTCTTTGATTCTGTACACCCATTTGTTGTGTAGAGCTTTCTTTCCTTTGGGCAACTCAACTAGTTCCCACGTCATATTAGAGATAAGAGATTTTATCTCTTCTTTCATTGCAAGCTCCCACTTGACAGAATCTCCGACTTGACATGCTTCTTCATAGAATTCAGGTTCACCAGCATCAGTCAGTAACATCTGATTCATGTACTTCCTGTTTGGAACATGAGGTCGAGATGACCTCCTGGGTATTGGAGTTGGAGCTGGAACTGGAGACTGTGGTGGATCAGCCTCAGAGTTGGGCTCTTCTGTCTGCAAACTTTCATCTGTTTGCTTCGATGTACTGCACTCTTCAGTATCATCTGGATCAACGTATGTTGGATCGTCACTTGTTGTGTCGGTGGACTGCACTGCATTCTTGTCCTTGTACATCACATTTTCATTGAATATGACATTCCTGCTTCGAATGACCTTCCTGTTTTTGTCATCCCAAAAACGGTACCCGAACTCATCTCCACCATATCCAATGAAAGTACATTTTAGTGATTTGGAGTCGAGCTTACTCCTGGCATTATCACTAATGTGTACATACGCGACACAACCAAATACTTTCAAGTGAGAAAGTTTAATTTCTTTGCCGCTCCAAACTTCCTCAGGTATTCTGTACTCCAATGGTACAGATGGCCCATGGTTAACGAGATATGCCGCTGTGTTGACAGCTTCTGCCCAAAATTGTGTTGGCAGTCCTGCATGTATCCTCATGCTCCTAGCTCTTTCTGTCAACGTCCGGTTCATGCGTTCTGCAACTCCATTTTGTTGTGGTGTTCCTGGCAACGTCCTTTCTAACTTGATGCCATCCTGGTAACAAAATTTCTTGAACGCCATATCTCCGTATTCTCCACCATTATCGGATCTCAACTTCTTTATCCGTAAGCCAGTTTCATTCTCCACCATGGCCTTCCACTTCTTGAACGCCTCGAACACCTCTGACTTGTGTCTCAAGAAGTAAACCCACACCTTTCTCGAGTGGTCATCGATGAAAGTCACAAAGTAAGACTTTCCGCCATTGGATGAAACTGCTGCTGGGCCCCAAACATCTGTGTGGACTAACTCAAGCTTTACTTGCTTCGGAGTTCTACCACTGGTATTGAAACTCACCCTCTTCTGCTTCCCGTAGATACAACTTTCGCAAAAGTCTATATCAACAGACTGAAGCTCTGGTAGTTTCCCTTTCGAATGCATATACTTGAGCCCTTTTCTGGCTCATGTGCCCAAGTCTTTGGTGCCACAATTTGCATTCTTCTTGCTATCAGCAACTGCAATTGTCACACACGCATTCATCGTTGTGTATAGGCTTCCAGTATCCTTGCCACGTGCAAGAATCATTGCGCCCTTAGTGATTTTCCAATAATCACCTGAGAAGTGTGTATCACATCCTTCTCTTGACAATTGCTTGACGGAGATCAAGTTCTTCCTCAACTCTGGAATGTGTCTCACGTCCTTCAATTTCCATACAGATCCATTGAGTTTGATCTGTACTTCTCCTATGCCCACCATGCTGCATGGGTGATCATCTCCGAGATATACTTCTCCGAAATTTCCCGACATGTAATTTATGAAGGAATTTCGATTCGAGGTGGCATGGAAAGATGCTCCAGAATCCAGCACCCACGACTCCATCGGACTGGTCACGCTCAGGACCAACGCCTCGCCTACATCTTCTGTTGTGGCTGCGTTCGCTGTCTTTTTGTGATCCTTTTTCTTCGGTGGCGCTTTACACTGATTCTTAAAGTGCCCGAACTCTTCACAGTTCCAGCACTGGATTGAACCCTTATCCGTCCTGGATTGGCTCTTTCCTCTGGACTTTGACCTTCCCCTGTTCTGCCTTCCTTTCGATCTTCCTCGATATTCCGTGTTCAGTGCAGTCCCTGACCCTGAAGTAGATGGAGATTCTTTCCTGCGAATCTCCTCGCTGATCATCAGATCTCTTACTTCGTCAAAGCGCAACTTTGCCTTTGCCGATGAAGCGCTAACTGCTGTCACTGTTCTGGCCCAACTTTCTGGCAAAGAAGATAGCAATATTAGGGCACGAACTTCATCATCAAACTCGATCTCCACCGAGCTCAGCTGTGTGGTGATCATATTGAACTCGTTCAAATGATTCTGCACTGGTGTGCTCTCGGACATTTTTAGATTGAACAATCGTCTCATCAAATGTACTTTGTTTGCAGTTGATGGTTTCTGGTACATCTCCGCCAGAATCGCCAACATCTCCTTTGTTGACTTTGCTCCAGTCGTGTGGTAGGCAACGTTCCTGGACAGCGATAAACGTATTGCACTCATCGCCTTTCTGTCCAGCAGCTCCCACTCGTCCGGATCCATCTTATCTGGTTTTTCTTTGAGGGGCTGATGTAGATCTTTTCCATAAAGATAATCCTCGATCTGCATCTTCCAGAAACCGAAATCCGTACCATCGAACTTCTCAATCGTAATCTTTCCGTCGCCCATCGTAACTGCTCCCAATTGATAAACAAGATAATTTTCTCAAAGTAATTCTTTTCTGATGTGGAGGTTCAGTAATTACTGCAACCACAGAGCATACTAAGAATTACAAAAGAACAATCACTGTTCACAACGAAATCACTATTCATGATGAATAGTAACAGCACAAGAAAATTATCAGACCGCCACAAACGTGGCTCTGATACCAGTTGTTGGGAAATATACACAAATAATTCCGCCCATTATCAAATCGAAAGCAATATCAAAGATATAAATTATCTAAGACGGGAAAAAAATGACACCGATATTTAACGTGGTTCGGCCAAACTGCCTACGTCCACGGACCCACCCCAATATATTAGAGAATCTCACAAAAGGAGGAGTACAACAATACCACACTGTATTTTGTATCTGCCTACGCAGAGGCTATCTCTCAACTCACTTTTATCACTCGTGTATAACTTCCACACTGAAGTTTTCTCTCACAAGTTTTTCTCTCTATCTCTCTATCTCTCTAGCTATCTGCTTTGATAGTTGTGTTTGGTGTTGTGTTTTGGCAAGTGCTGCGGAGGAGATTATTTATAGTGAAGGAATTGGAGGTGGTAGGTGAGATGTGGTTGGTGAGAGGTGGTTGGTGACAGCCATAAAAGAAAGCTGCCACCTTTGACTAACAGTATAGCCGCATGTGCAGGTGTTTTTAGGGTAAGTTATTATCTTATTCGGAAAACTGTGATGAATGGTTTATGTGTAATGAAATGGATTGCAGCTTTTCGATCATATGATTTAAACATATTGTGGAGATATTATTTCTTTAATAGTTTATGCAAGTAAGGCATCCTTAAATGCATACGTACATAGGTTTCAACTCATCATATCGAATCGACTCTTCATACCTTCATATACATATATATTATGAGCATTGTATTGTTTTGTTCTTCTTTGAATGAATTAAACAACATTTTATTGTGCTTGAAATTTTGTGTTTCCGAAAGAATGAACGAGGGTATTTCTGGAAGTGTGAAGTCAGTATTCAGAATATCTCATAAGTAACCATTTTGATAAACAAAAAGTTAATAATGACCGTAAAAATAAAAATACAGAGTATAGTAATTCTAGTCACTTTTTTTGTAAATAAATAAGTAAAAGAAAAAATAATTTAATATACAAGAAGATATAAATAAAAAATCTGAAAGAAGTGTTTTTTGACATCCATTATTTAGTAAAAATCATTTCCATTATTTAATCTGCAACAAGTGGCGCACTGTAACAAAATTTAATCTGATGATTATAGATAGCTACCATCTGCGCAAAATAAGAGAATATTATCACTCCTTAAGTTAACATTAGTTGCGTTCAATTTGCAGAAACCTGCAGCTTCATTAACCATTTCTACATTAATACAAGAGCCTACAAGATTATGAAGAACTTGATCGCAGCAATCAAGGCTAATCGTTGGCGCTATTGGTGCACAAATATCTTGGCACAAAGCTGTAAAAGTTGCATCCACACACTCTGGTGCCATATATCTGTAACATTTATCTGCACCCAAATTCAATATTAATGTTCCATTAATTATCACAAACAACATAATCTTGATCATCATCTTGGATCTAAAACCCATATATGCTTTAGTGTTTTCAGCAGTTTTGTTGAAAATAGAAGCCGTTATTTATACTATTGAGAGGATGCTACATAAAAATGTTACAACTCTAAATTAATGTCATCCCTTGAAACGGAGTATTTATTTATCATTTAAGGATGTCTTGATAAACTACTCCATTGAAAAAAGAAATAATGGCTCCATATTAATAAATTTTATATACAATAAATCCTCTTTAAGTAATAATAATTCTCGGTAAATTAATAAACTCTATAAACTGGTAATAAATTTTTCTCATTATGATCTGGGCCAGTTAAAAAAATCATCAATTTTAATAAAATATATGTATAGGTCCATCTAATATTATGCATTAACACTTATTAAAATACTACTCCCTCCGTCCCGCGAGTCTTGACACGTTTGGGTTCGGCATGGAAATTAAAGAGTTGCAGATTAGTGTTTTAAGTGTGTAATTAATACTACATCCGTCCGCCAAAATTATGTAAAATTGCTTGGGCACGGGATTTAATAAAATTGGTGATGATTTTGATGTAGTGGAGAAAGGGTCCCACCACTTTATGAGATGTGTGGTTGAGATTGAATTTTGAGTGGGTTTTTTGTAAATAAAGAGTGTTAGTAAGGATAAAATATTAAAGAGGATGGTGGGACCATTGCCATAAAAGGAAAGTGACATAATCTTGGCGGACGCCAAATATAGTACTCCCTCCGTCCACTAATTCAAGGCCTTCTTTCCTTTTTGGGACGTCCACCAACTCAAGGCCTATCCATTTTTAGTAAGTTTTTATTTATATTTAATTGGTGGGTCCCAAAACAATACACTTTTTCTCCACTCAACTAATAAACAATACATTAATTGTGAGTCCCTTTCTCCACTCAACTTAATAAAAATACACTTTTTCTTAAAACTCGTGTTTTGCTCCTTAGGTCATGAATTAGTGGACGGAGAGAGTAATTTTTACATAATCTTGGCGGACGGAGGGAGTAAAGTATAAAATTGATAAAGTAGGAGAGAGAATATAATAAAGGTGATAACGTAGGAGAGAGAAGGTAATGAGCTGCAATTCTACCGAACTAGGACTAATGAGAGGTACTATATAATTAATTATTCCAGTTAATAATCTTCAATTATGAATTAATCAACTAACTAACAAAAAAAATTGTTTTCGTTTTCAACTTGTGTAATTTCAGATTTTCGAAGGATTGATAGATATATGTATTTAATTAATTAAACATGCATGAATTTATTTAATTTAAAGACATTAAAATATGTGTTAATAGTAAAAAACAACCTACTCCCTTTGTCCGCCAAATAACTTCCTAGGAGAAAGGGGCATGGATTTTAAGAAAAAGTTGTTGATTGTATCGGAAGTATTGAAAAAAGTTATAGTAATTTAGTATTGAAAGTTGTGAAAATATGTTATACTAGTATTGAGGTTGATGAAAATGTAAAAGTAAAAATAAATTATAACTAGAAATTAAATATTAATCATCTGCAAAAATGTTATGCTTGAACTTTTCTACGCTCAAACAAAGTTGTACGTACATTCAAATTTAATGTTTCGAAATTATACACATTCTACATAAGTCGAACAATACAATTAAAATTCGCAAAGCCAAGGAAAAACAAAGAGTACACAAATCCCCTAAAATGAGAATAAGAATGAACCTTGTCAAAGTTTAGAAATTGATTTTTTCATAGCAATGAAATAGACGAAGACTATTGGTTGTTAGACCCTCTTCTCTCACCATCTTTTGAAATCTCTCTACTTGTTCCATTTTATTAAAATTAACTTCAACTTGAAGGTCCTCATTCCCAAAACTCTCTTGCTCCACCACTATTCTCATTGCCGAAACTGCAGCACTCACACTACACCTGTCCAATTCAATAAGTCTAAGTGTTGGTATTTCTCCAATATCACAAGGAATCTCACTCAAATTAGGTGCTTCTGAGATTTTCAGAATCTCAAGCGCCGCAAATTGAGAGCTATCTGCACACCAATAAATCAAATCATTACATTCACAAATCCTCAATACTTTGAGGCAAGGGAATTCCTCCTCAACAAGCTCCCACTCGGCTCCTTTCACCGAACGCACTTCTAAAGATCCAAGATGGGCCAAGGATTTAATCATCATTGTCAAATCTTCCCAATCAAGATGACAATTCCACAAGCACAATTCCTCAACTGAACTTGGGAATGTGAACCTTCCAACAATGTAATCACACGTGAGTGAAACTAGTTTATTGAAACGGCTAAGATTGTGAAGGCAGTAATATGAGCTTGCCTTGCGACAACCATACTCTAAAGACAATACCTTGATGTTGGGCATTCTCTTGCAAACCTCTTCTGTCAATCTCAAATTCCGCACACCTAAAAGTGTTTGTAGGTTTCGCAAAACAATGCGGTTTGATCTCCCAGGGGGAACAGGGTTAGCAAGAGCGATTCCTCCTACTAGCTCGAGATGCCTGAGCTGTGTCATCTCCCAGATCTCATATGGTGCAAAAACACACACACCATCAAGGTGAATAATCAGTGTTTGTATATTCCACAGCAGGGATATCGATGAAGGAATCGGGTAGGTCCGGTAGGACGGGGGGGGGATAACAACAGGTAACATAGAAATCAAGATAGCGTAAGTTAACTTGCTGAAAATGAGCAGCAGGGAAAAATCTTCCACCCCCCAAGAATATATGAGTGGCATAAGCTGATACTCTCAATAATCTCGAGAAAAGGCACGACCTATCAAATTTAATCTCCCGCCCTAGTAGTCGGGAACAGATAAGAGAACGGAGGAGTGATGGCAGAGCACCAAAACCATCAGAGTTAAGTTTCTTCCCCTGCGGAATCACAATGCGAAGCTCCCTGCCTATGCTTGTGACTTGTGTGTTGTCTTGAAGCACATATAGAAATTTCTCTTTCTTGGCGACCTTCAAGCACAACTCTCTCACAATATCATGAATAACACAAATTTGAGCTTTTCCATTCCACCTCCTACGAATTACTAAAATGAGATTCCTGTCAATCAGATCATTCAAATAATTCTCTGCTATCTCCTCCAAACTTATGGATTTATTTGGTTTTAGAAATCCCTCAGCAACCCACAATTTGAGGAGTTTAGAGGCATCAATCTGTTCATCTTCCTGGAAAATACCCATATACAATAAGCATGGCTTTAGATATGCAGGGAGATGCTCATAACTCAAACTTATTATGTTCAAGCATTGCTCATCTTCTGCCACACTCGAAATCGGGTTCATATAATTGGCAACCTTCTCCCAATACTCAATCGCCCTAGACGATCTTCTAAGATGGCTCCCAATTACAACTATTGATAGTGGAAGTCCTCTGCATCTTTTCACTATCTTCTTTGCAATTCCCACTAATTCAAGAGGACAATTTTCTTCACCGAATGCCTTTCCACAAAACAGTTCCCAACTGTTATCATCATCTAAAAAGTTCATCACGAAAGGGTAAGAGCTAAGATGAGCTGCCAAGTTTGATAGCCGAGTTGTTACAATAACACAACTCCCATTGCCATTATCAGGCAAAAACATGTGTATCTCATCCCAAGCTTCCACACTCCACATATCATCTAACACAATTAAATATCTTCTACCCCACAACATTTTATGCAACTCTTCTCCTAATCTACAAACATCTCCATTGGATTTTCTTTTTTCAGAAAGTAGCTGTGTAAGAATATTGTCTACACTATATTCCTGAGATATTGTAGCCCAAAGACGAATATCAAAGTGTTGCTTAATGAGTAAATGGTCATAAACATTTTTGGCAAGAGTGGTCTTACCCATTCCACCCATGCCCACGACTGGGATGACTCTGTGACCAGAAAGTTCACCGGTGAGCATTTCCATAAGTCGAACAACGGCAGCATCAAATCCCACCATAACACTCTTGACAGATTCTGATGAAGTAGGTGCTGAATATGTGGGCTGCTCCGCTTTCACTCCACTTTTCGCTTTAAACTGAATAGCCTCTCTCTTGACGAAGTCCATGTCGTCAATTGCTTTCTGTAGATCGGGCAAGAAATAAGATGTTGCTTTTCCACCAAGAGTGGATCCAGCGTGAAGTTGATCGACTACATGGGACTCGATCACATCGTGAGCCGCATGAGCCGAAGATGCGATTCGGCTCTCCAAACTGTCAGCAGATTCTCTGGTGCAGCCATGAGAATCGTAGGTTTCCATAAAATCGATCAAGAAATGGAGAGTTTGGGAAAGGGAAGTGATCTGTTTGTTGTCAAAGGAAAAGGAATGGGTGGGATGATTGGGAATGAGCTCCAAATCATTCATAAGGGAAACTAGAGCTGCGTAAGCTGCCATGGATCTCTCTGATAATCTTCAATTTGAAGTTTCAAAGGTTAACGAAAATAGGAAGAGCAGTGCCACTGGTTCTTTATTCAGTGGAGGAAGTTAAAGAGCGAAGACTGGAATCTGCAAAAGTAGCTTCAATTGTTGAAATTTACTTGGTACCATAATACCATTACCCGAGTGGGATTCTCTCTGTCCCTCGCTTTTTATGATTTCATTTTTCTCTTTCTCTTTTTCTTTTTCTTTTTCTTTTTCTTTTTTTCTTCCTAAACAAATTTTAGATCATTTACAGCCGTGAGCCAAGCTTCTGGGCTCGCAGGTGGACTCCATCCGTCCGAGCCACCAGCTCTACAGCACCTATCCTCATTTCACAACTAAAGATTTTTCTCTTTTTTTTTTTTCTTTCCCCGACGCTTCTCTCTCTCTCTCCCCTCGCGCACTTACTGCACAGTGGCGCTGCTCGCACCAACCGGGCTCAACAGTGGCAAGGGGCTCTTGCGAGCCGGGTGCACGCCGGTGAGCCCAGCTGTGGATGCTCTTATTCTTATACTAGTATCACGAGATATAAATACATACAATCCCTAACAACCAATCCGGGGAGAGTATAATAGATATTTTTATGTGATGCAATATATAGATATTAAAGTTCATAATAAATCAAACGTACGAATACATCCATCCTATATATCCAAGAAAAACATAAAGGAAACAAAACTCTTAAAAACGGTGGGAAAAAAAAAAGTTGTCAAAGCTCACGAGAACTTAATCTTACGATGCAGACACAGTACAAACAAGGTGACCATGGAAATATCAAATGGACAGTTTTTTCTTATTAAATGGGAGTAATTACAGACAGAAACCACAAGTTGACATTGTGATGCTCCAAATATTCGCCAAGGTTGCGTGCCAGAAAAAAAGAATTTCAAAAAATATATATATTTTCATAAACTACACAATGAAGAAAACTGGAAAACGTTACAAACACCAAGGATAAATAAAGGACGGTATTGACGAGAAGTCACTTAGTTGGCCATGTAGCTTGAGCCGACATTATAATGCCTACAATGACACCGAACAATCCCAGTGCACTGCCAAATATCTCAATGACGAGGATCTTAACAAAAAGTGTCGAGTTTTGGGCATCGGATAGGGCACAGCTGCTTCCTATGATACCAACGCATAGCCTCCATGAAAGTAAGAGGGCCACAAGGGGGGAGAATGTGAGATGAAATTGCTCCAAAAAATTAGTTTAACTGATTTGATTGTTTAAAAGGAGAGCGTTAGAAGTTAGAACTTACCCGCAGACAAGGTTAGCAAAGCCCACGATAATTCCAGATGCAAATATGGCGTAGCCAGCTCTCATGGATTCAGGGTCATAAATCTTTGAAGTAGGCACACTATCAAGCTTTGTTTGTAGAATGATAGCAACGATGACTCCATATATAGCAACAGCCTCACAAAAAATGACACTGAAAGGAAAATGTTGAGAAAAGGTCAAGCTATGTCATCCTTAATGCTAACAAAGAGACGCAAACAATTATGTGTTCATCTCCTCAAGGGCAATGTCAATGCACACAAAGAATAGATAATCTTCACAGGCAACGATAAATATATAGAGCAACAACTATGAGATTACTTAAACAGCTATGCACATAAAACCTTGATTATGCAGTATGAAAGAAGTGTTTGTTAACCAGCAACAAGAGCAGGTAAATCTCTCACTTGTAAACTAGTCCTAATCTTATATGGTGCTTTTTTCCAGCATTATTTTACTGTCCTTTACTGTAGAACACCAAACATTATCTAATGAACAGCGAGAAAAGAATAACAGCATCATAACGATTGAGAGACAACACATTCAATGTTCACAACTCTCCCACCTCATGTTCTTAACATGCATGATTCAAACACCTTCATGATAATGCGGCAAAAGAAGTCATAATTCTGGTTGTTGCCAGCTTTGATTTTCAAGATAATTCATGATTCTTCTGAAGATTGGATCTTCACTAAGAAATTACTATTAACTCTCACTAAGAATTTATCAACAGCTAGAGAAGCTCACTTCAATTACAGATTGAGCTATAAGAAAGAAAGAAATTATAAAAGACTAATTCCCCTCTAAATTTCCCAGCTGTCAACATTAATCGTGTGAAACTCAAATAATACTCCTAATCTAGTTCACTTGTTAGTAGTTTAAAAGTTTTAATGATCAATCTTCAGAATCTTCAGGCAATCGCTACAATAAAGCAGGCACTTGTGACTTGTGAGTTGTGACTTCTTACAAGGTCGCAGCTATGTAGCACACAACTTAATTACAACAATCATGCTCAATTTCAAGCTAAATTCATCATATCGCGACAAATATCGTGCAAGTATGAAATAGTTTTAACGGATCAGCTAGCGATTTAAATTCCATCAAAAGTAAGACATCGGTAGAACAAAGAGTTGAATCCAACTCGACCGCTACTTGCATACCTGATTAGGTTTTTGGAGGTAATGCGAGGAGCTTTGATGGCAGCACCAATCAAACTACTCCCCGTTATATAAATTCCCCTATATTAACAAAGAAAATCACCAATTTAAGCCGGAAATTGCACCAAAACGAAGTAAATAAACAGTACTCATACATCGCAGAGATAGATAAGAACAAAAAATCGGCAATTAAATAGATACCAGGCGGCACCGAGGACGGAGACACCGATCGAGATGGCGATTCCGATGGCGGAGAAGGTGTAGGGAGAGATCCGAAGCAGCGCCTGCGCCCACGAGCTCGATGACGTCACCATCGTGCTGTCCCTGCTCAATATTCTCGTTGAAAAGATTGGAAGATTTTCGAAGATCGAAGAAGAAAAAGAACAAAACTAGGAGGAATTATATTTTGGGCTGTTGGGCTTTGTTTGATTGGACCCAGATTTCTAAGGCCGATTATAAACGGGCACAGGCTAAGCCTGACGGTTGTGGGCACACGCAATATGCCTCTGACTCCTGTAGGCTGTAGTGCAAAAGTGTTTTAATTCGATATGAAGGCGAACAGATATGCTTTTTCGTGTTAATCGATAACACTTGGGGTTTATTTACTCAAACAACAACAACAAAAAAAAGTTTTTTTTTTTCCTGGATGAATCCATGGCTTATTACTGAGTATTTACACACACATGACACATGAGGAGAAAATTTATAATTTCTATTACCTCCGTTCCACGAATCTTGATACGTATTTCTTTTTGGGTCGTCCCACAAATCTTGACACATTTCCAAATAAGGTAATAATTATTACCTTCTCTCTCATACTTTATCACTTTTATATTTTATTAACTATATACTTAAAACACTAATCTACAACTCCTTAATTCTCGTGCCGAAATCAAACGTGTCAAGATTCATGAGACGAATGGAGTATTTGCAAGTGTATTATTTCTAGTAAGTATTGAAACAATTCATGATGATGATCTATATTGTTTGCAACCACAATATACATAGAAACAAGAAACTTCCTTACGCTGAATCAAAAATCAATGAAGTCCGTATTAAGGGGCGGCAAATCACGGATAACATTATGATAAGTTTTGAGTGTCAACATTGGCTTCGGGCTTGGAGGAAAGGAAAACGGGGGTTTTCTGCTGTCACAGCCCACTATCCCAATGACGGGTTAACAGGGGTTATGACTTGGGGTGAACAATAAGAAATGGAAATGGATAATTACTTAACATTAAAGTATATGGAAATGTCACTCATAGATAAAATGCTAGGATCATATATGATTATTTGGATACTTATAAAACATACACATAAATGAGAACTGATTAAGGTGGGTTACCCAATAACACGTGTCACAATTTCATAACATAAAGTTATCCTAATCAAAGTGTTTTGCAGCGGAAAACGTGTGAGATATACATATGAAGATGTATACTCAAGGTTACATTTCTTGAAATGTCAAAGGAACACCCGCTCAACATCAATCCATTCCATCAACTGCTCAACCTGCACATTTAGAAATACATGCAGGGCTGAGTATAAAAATACTCAGTGGCATAGCCGAAAATACAACATGCATACATATATAAATTGAACTGCCATAACAGTAACACACAGGGGTTTTCTTAAATGACCTGCGCTTACTAAAATATTTCTTTCATTTTCATAAAGTCGATCGACCGATCATTTTCCTTCATATGATCCATATCTGTTCCTTTCTGTCACGCGCCGGGAAGGAGGCCTCCTTACCACGGACGCCAAGACCGGTCGCAAGCGACTCGCGGTCTCCATGAGTGTACACGTTAACCCTAGCTAGCGACCTTTGTCTAGCATAGGATCCCAATTGGATTTCCTTTAAAGTTGGCGAACCAACACAGATAGGATACATATAAAAACATAAACATTTTTGGCAGTCAATCATTTCATTTCATAAACATTTCATTTTCATTTCATAAGAGTCATTTATCATTTGGGCATAATAATAAACTGAAATTAACAGTTAAAATCATCTCATGCATATATTCGTATAAGAGGCCTACGACACGCAGGGGATCTCTATATACGTATAGTAAAAGTAATGCCCACCTGGATAGGCAAAGCCTGAAGATCATAATCACATAACCTGTCTTGGGAAAACAGTGCTAATCCCCTTGGTCCACAAAGCCTACAAGAAATTCTATTCTTAATAGGTCTCCTTGAATCTAATCTTAAGTCATGGTGTAGTGCTTAACATTCTATGATTCACTTAGCCGGGTTTTTAATGAATAAATAATTAAAAACATTTCTCTTGAGTTAAGAACACCAACAATATTCTTACTCATCTTTCTTTAATAATTGGAATTATAAATAAAATCAATTAAATCATAAATACTTTTTATTTCATGATGCAAATGAAATGTCATGTCATGCTTAGCATATGATAAGTAATTACTTAAAATATGCACTTAATAATAATTTAATATTATTATAAAAATTATCCTTTAAATAAATTAATCAAACTAATAATAGTTCAATTAATTAAAAAATAAGAAAGCCCAATTTAATTAATTGAAGGCAATCCAAAGTCTTTAAAAATAATTAATCAAACTAATTAATAGTCTAATTAAATAAAATAGGGAAGCCATTTATATAGATGAAATAGAGCTCATGCTTAAATAAATAATAGTCCATATAAATTTAAAAGATGAGGCCCAACTCAATAAAATAGGAATGACCCAAACTGAATAAAATGAATCGGGCCCAGCTAAATAAAATTAAAAAAAATCGGCCCAAGCTTTTTAAAAAAAAAAATCGCAGCCCAAAACTATTTAAAAATAGGCCCAAAACTCGGCCCAAGTCCCTCAAGCCCAAACCTCTAAGCCCAACCCAAGCCCAACAACCCCAAACTAAGCCCTAGCCCAACACTCCCATTTATCCTCCCCCTCTCTTAATCACACACACACACATCTGAAACACACGCACACACTCACACATTGGCGCACGCACACACCAGAGATTGGTGCGGTGCCGCCCTCTTCTCCGGCGAAGAGTTATCGCCGGCCACCCATCTCACTCGACCTAACCAAATCGTGCCGCCACGATTCCTCTCTGGAACCCCGGCGAGTCAGCAGCGAGAAGCTACTGCCGGTCCGCCCCTCTCCCTCGAATCTCCGGCCTCTCTCTCTCTCCAGCCGTGGCCGGGCAGCAGCGGCCGCGCCCTCCTTTTCCGGATCCGGCGCCACCACTGCCCTGCCTCTCTTTCTCCTTTGGCCGACAGCAGCAGCCGTGGTGCTTCTGCCGCCGCGTCGCCACCGGAAATAGGTAAGTTTCTCCCCCTTTTCTCTCTGTCCTCCCCTTTCTCTCTCTTTTTTTTTTTTTTATTTGAAAACTGAAATCCTAAACTCTCTCCTCTCCTCTCTTGTTTTCTGGCAGAACAGGGACTGAGCGCCGCCTGCCGCCGCGCCGTTGCCGGCCGTGAGCAGCCGCCTCCTGTTCCTACCCGACACCTACAATGACCAGCCGCCCCCATCAAACTCCCAGCGACAAACGACGAGGTTGCTGCCGACAGCAACAACCAGCCGCACCGCCGTGGAAGCTCGCCGGGGAGCAGCGACAGCCGCTGACGACACTCGGTTCTCCCTCCTCAGATCGACGGCAGCAAGGCCGCCGGCCGTCACCCCTCTTCGGTCTCCAGCGAGCAAAACAGACGGCCACCACCGCCGTCCGCCGACTCCTTCTCCACTCTTCACCGTGGCTAGGCAGCAACGGCAGAGCCGCAGCGCCTAGCCTCCCTCTCGACTCCATTTTTCAAAAATACATCAAAATTGGCATGCTTCATATATGTATCTATATGCACATAAATTGTATGTCTGAACACTTGGTGATTTTAAGAAATTGTTGTTCTTTATGAATGTGTATACATATGCACCGAAATGATGAGATGAAAGTATGTGAAGGTTTGATGTGTTACAATTGCAGTGTCATAACTGAATGAGCAAGTATAAAATAGATAGAGAGATTCAAAGATGAAACCTCTGGTTTGAGTTGCTGAAATCTGAGTTTTGTGGCAATTTGATCCATTCGCAATATGGCTGAGCTCTGTACTTGGATTTCTTTGGGTTTGTTGAGGGAGAAATGAGATTGATCGAAAATGCTAAGTGAGGGAAAAGATAGATCCTTTATTGAAGTGAAATGACTTTGTAGAGAAAGGTATGGTGATGAATGAGGTGTATGGTATGATTGCAGAGAATGATATGATTGAAAGGTATGGTGGTGAATGAGGTGTCTCAACAAAAGTTATAAAGTTGTGGCATATGGTGGCTGATGGAGTAGGTGGGTGTATGAGTAGATAGGAGTAATAAAATAAAATAAAATAAAAATCTTCCGGGTTGTACTATGAAAACTGTAATAATCGTTCAGTGTTTGCTTAAATAAATAGCTCGTGTGGATGTTAAATGCTTAATATTCAATTTAAATAAATATGAAATGCACAAGAATTTAAATGACTAACATTTACAAAGAGGATTTTGCAAATCGTTTGTTGGAATTAAAATAAATTCATTTTCTTTATATCCGGCGTGAATCATCTTACTTCTAAATTTTGAAAATAAATTCTAAATTTAACTCAGGGAAACGGGGTATTACATTCCTCCCTCCTTATAAAAATTCCGTCCTCGGAATTGCATATCTGGTATTCTATCTTGTGATACTAGTCATTCGTTTCATTCATCTCTTTTGTGACCTTTTCCATCCTGTGATGGTTCCACTACATGACGAGAACAATATCATTGCCTCGTAAAACTTGAATCTTGCGATCAAGTATCTGGACTGATTTCTCTTCACAACTTAGGTCCTGGCTAGGACTACTTTATCTTGCTTAATCAAACTCTTTGGATTAAACACATACTTTCTTAACTGAGAGACATGAAACACATTGTGCACGTCTCCAATACTAGGTGGCAATGCCAACCTATAGGCTACAGGGCCTATCTTATCTAAGATCTCAAAAAGTCCTATATAACGGGGTCGTAACTTGCCCCTCTTTCTGAAACGTATAACTCCATTTGAGGGAGAAACTTTGAGGAAAACTCGATCCCCAATATTGAATTCTAACTCCGATCGGCGTTTATCGGCGTAAGACTTTTGTCTATCTTGAGCTTCTTTGATTCTTTGTTTGATGTGGTCGACTTTCTCAATCATCTGTTGGACCAGTTCAGGACCTAACAACATTCTTTCACCCACTTCATCTTGGTAAAGTGGTGAACTACCTTAATTGTTTCCTTTGTCCTAAGTCACCTTCTCAGATTTGACTAGGAAATTCTAACATCAAACTTTTCTCATTATCTTGGTAACTTTCACTTAAAGATTAATGGTACTCCTTCTGTCATGTAAACTCATTTTCTCATTTACAAATGATTATTTAATGTGGTTTTCTAAGTTTCCATTGTGGTGGCGTTCCAACTTTATTCTTGTTGTAGCTTCTGGCACTTTAGCCAAAGCATTCACTCTCTTAGCTAGAGCCTACTAGCCTTGGGTTTGGGTTATACCTTAAGTTTAGTTCTAGTGCTTTCCTTCCATTTCCTTTTTCTTTACCTCCATCTTGAGGTGGTGTACATATCTTGTTTGTGCGTGAACTTTTTACTTCTCCATTTGTTGTAGTGACTCGGTAGTGAGAGTCTCGTTCATTGCTTGTTCCTTCATAATATCTCCCTAGTTTATTAGGAAATTGAAAATCTCATGCCGCGATTCATTTACGAACTCCTTTACGCATTTCTCATTATTCATTTATAAATGACTTAAATAAGCATTTTAAACTCCATTAAAAAGGAATTGATTTAAAACATTTTAATCCTTTTAAAATCCATACTCATAAAGCCTTAACTCATGCTCTATCTCATATTCTATCTCTTTACTCATCTCTATATAACTCTCCACTCATCTCAAATCCTTAAGTTCAAGGATAAGTTTCAAGAAGATCATGGTACTAAGTCTCGATTTATCTCTCATATAAGGCTCGTCCAATCTCATTCAACACATAGACAACACAATCACATAAAGCATATAAGAAAACACAATCAAACATTATCAAAACATGCTCTGTTTTTACACTGACTCAACTTCAAAATCTATCCTGTTCTTACTTCGACACCTCCTGGACTCGAGACTCATACCAAAAGAAAGGTCTTCGAGTCTATTTTCATATAAAAAAAATAGAGTCAAAACTCCAAGTATTGTAGGAGATATGACTGTTTTACTACAGTTTACCATATTCGGCAGTTTTGAGCAATCGAAAACTTGGATTTTTGAAAAATAGTAAATGTTGTCAAACTGAGCTCAAATTTTGTGGATATCTAGCTAACACAATAAGGTTAATACCTTAAAATTTTGGAAAGCTAGATCACACAGGAAACTACTGAAATGAATGACTCTTTCCCCTGCTCTCTGAAACTCTCGGTAGTAATATGCAGTTTCGGTTTTGTATTTTATAAAATAGTAAATGAAGTCCAAATGACTTGAACTTTTACCGATGTTCTCAAGACTCATGTAGAGACTTGGTATAAAATTTTCAAAGCTTTTTGACATTTAAAAACTGTCGATCACAGTAGGTCAGTAGGCCTACGAAATTCACCAAAATCTCATCTCAAACTTTTAAAATACTCAACTCAACATTCCTTCAAGGAAACTCATCAAAGCTCATTTTAAACACATATAACACTCACAAACATTCAGGCACATTATAATGCTCATCATACTCAAATCTTAACTCTCTTCTTACATCATAACCTCAAATCTCTAGTAAAACGTTTCAATGAACGCATCATTAAAATTCTCTTTTCATTTTCATGCACAAAATTACTCAATTATTCAAACATGATCTCATTCATCATATAAATCATTATACACATATAGATTCCCTTTTATCATGTACTAAACTCTAATGAAACTTCATGTATCATCATAAAACTCTTAATAAAACATGACAAACTTTCACATAATGGTCATAAAGCAATTAAACCTCATTTTATCAATCATCGACTTCTCAAAATATGAAAACTCAAAAATTCATATAAACTAAACTAAGTCAAAAATTTTCTTAGCCAACAAAAGACTTACTCAAACATAATTATACACTAATATCATGCTCAAATACATATATCTTAAGCCAAAATCACTTTAATAACACATAGGCAAAAGTCCTAATTTTTATTAAACTAAGCTCTTTTGAAAATATCACTAATCATGTATAACCTATTGATCAAATCATAGATCTAACATCCTAGGTTACCAATTAGCACAATTGAACATCATAAAACAAGATCACATATAGATACACATGTATGTCATCTTCTTCCTCAAACTAACACTTTTCATTTTTCACCTCTCAACCTCAAACTTCAATCTCATCCATCATTAATCATCTAGATCATCTCATAAACTCAAATCCATCATCAATACATCAATTGATTCATAGGATCTCAACATCCCAATTTTAGGTAAACTAACCTAATAGAAAAATCTATATCTCATGGCTAATCATCAAGATATTCATATATATTAACTCAATAATCATCAATCATCATATAAATCATCGACTCACAATTTCCCAATTTTTTTGTAAACTAAACTCAATCGACTTTCACATCTCAAAGCATATACTTTCACAACACACATCAATCATCAACAAACACCACATAGATCTCATTTTTTTCCCCCAAATCAAGGAAAGAAAAAGAAAATTTTTGAAGGGTAAAGACCCATTTTTTTGAAAATTTTAAGAACAAGGGAGAGGTGATTTTCTTTCTTCATACAACATCATTCAAGCAAGATTTATGGAATACATGACCACTTACCCAAATTTCTCACCAAAACTCACATTTTCTCACTCTAGCTTGGAAGCCTTTCTTCAATGATTCTCTTGAATATAAGTAGCTAGGATGTGTTTATGGAAGATTTTAGAGTGGATTGAGGTGTTTTGTAAAATTTTTGGAAGCTTCGAAGGTCTCTTCAATGGAGGAAAATGGAGGAAAGTGAGAGAAAGAGGGAGAGAGGTGTTGGTCGAAAATGATGAGTGAGTAGTGAGAGAGGATTTTGCAAGATTGTAAATGATCTTGTGATCTTTAAAGAGGATTTTGTAATCTTAAGGAAATATTGGCAATTAATGCCTTGATCTCTCTCTCTCTAATCTCTACACTATCTCTCTAATCTCTACACTCTCTTCAATAATCTCTACACTTGGCAAATTGTGGTATTTAGTCACATGGTAGGGAAATTAAAGTAATAGTGTGAGAAGGGTGATCAAAAATAAATCATAAAAACTATGGAAATGTACTAATTAATAAAATACCAATACATAATTATTCATGTGACCACATAAAATAATTATAGCACTAATATTAGTGCACTCACTCAATTATAATATTCCTCTCATAGAAAAAATAATTTTAAAACAAAATATATGCTTGGAAATATTTTCATTAACCGGCATTCTTTGATTTCTCGGTAAAAATAAACTGCACTTGCTTTGAAAACTTAATTAAAATTCCAAGTGCTAAAATCATCAAATAAAAATCATAATAACTTGCTCACAATGACATACGTAACAAAACTTCACATAATCAATCAGTCACGTAATTTCACATAATATCACGTCAAAGCAGTCGACAAACACAGACAAACTAGACGTCTCTCCGACCGGCTTTTTTTTTTTTTTTTTATCAAGGTTTTTCACTCTTTCTTTCTCGACTCTATTTCCAACTCATTATTCCTATTTTCTTAATAGGACAGTCAATCTCTCTGACATCTCAGTACTCTCAATAGTGTTAAGACACTATCTCACAACATAGGGAAAAGTACGGGGTGTTACATGTACTATCAAATTTAGATAAAATTCATGACTTCATGCATAATTTAAAATTCATGTGGCTCATATAAATACACTTAACTCACCAATTATAACTTATGCACCACATTTATAAAAATTTCCTTTAACTAAGCACATTAAAACACATATATAACGATTAAATCACATCAGATAAATCAAACCAGTTTTTATTATAAATGGATGCCGAATCCTAATTATTAATAATTAAGCCCTTAATCAGGGATTAAAAGTCGGGGTATGACATACTATCCACTTTAAAAGAAGTTTCGTCACGAAATTTGTACCACAGAAAATAATTCTGGGTACTTCTCATTCATGCTAGAATCGAGTTCTCACATCGCCTTTTCTTGATCATAGTGCTTCCAAAGAACTATTACTAAGGGTATCGACTTATTCCTTAGTACTTTAACTTTCCGATCTAGAATAGATTCGGGTCTCTCCTCATATCAATTGGATTCCTAATTCCAATTTATATACACGAGATTTACTTGAGAATAAGTTCCCTCGTCCTTTTTCGGCGGTTCATTTTGCTCCTACCTCATTCCTAGGGCTCATCTACGGGGTATTCTTTTTTCCAAAGACTAAAATAGTCATCAACCCATTTCTTGTTACCTATCACATGAATAACACTTTCCTATGAATTTATCTTAAAACTATCATAGACCAATTAACTTAAGTCCTCGTACTCGAACACTATATTACGGTCTTAGCTTGGACTCTGAATTTCTATCATAATGAGTGGTCGATATCATTTATAGGACAAAAACTAATCTCAACCAATCACAATGAGACACAATTATATGAAGTCATAGTTTGGGTAGTATACTACATCGGTAGACTAACATTTCTTGGTCATATCAAACAAGGGGATCTATTATGACAACTCACGAGTTGCAAGACTCAAACTCGACACAACATCAAAACAAGGTGTTGTTGAAATTGTTCAAGAGAATCAAAAGAATGACCAGAGGGTATGAAATGATTAACTACTAGGTCGAACAAAATGACCTCGAGTATGAACCCATCTGGCTTTTCAACCGAAAGTTGAAACACATGGGTTTTCAACCCAAAAGACGTCTACTGAGATTTGGATCATGTGGACTGGCCAGGTCCAACATCATCACCTCCCAGTCACACGGGAAACATCGTCCCGAACTTGGAGAGCCATGAACATACTATACATAACAAAGCATAAGTTCATCATGACAACTAAACTTATCTTAAGGTTCCTTATCCTATTGATCTCAAACCCCAAACCTCTCTTAAGACATATACACACAGACATACGTACACAGGCAAAACACACTATTCTTAAAATCTATCGTGTAGCAAAAGTCGATTCGATGTTCCGTCGCACTTGAACATTTGAACGTAGAGACTATGGTTCAACCTTTGATGCAACGTTTACCTTGAATTTGTCTCGTATTTTCATTCTGTGCTTTTCCTTTACCTCGTACATATCTTTTCATTCCTCTTTGTAGTTCAAAAGAACCATCATTTTCTTAAGGGAGCTGAGACGTTCTAAGTTCTCTTTCATTCTTCTAAATCATTACCTTAAGAATCTAGATTGTAGAGATATCCTACTAATCTAGTAGTCTATGTTCTTTTGAAATTGTGATCATGCATCTTATAGCAATCTATGTTCTCTGGGGAAACATATGTCACTTTTCTATCATTCATCTGATCATAACATCATAGACTGCGAAAGTATGCCATGAAAGGCAAAACATTCAACATTTCATCATAACATGCTCTTCACATAAACATATTCATGAAGCATTTTAGAACATTAACATCTTTAAAACGTTGAAACTGCAGTTACCTTCTTTCCTTGATTGAGCACGATGCAATGGAGTGTTGAGCGGTGCCATATGAACCCATGTAAGTATAAAGAATCAAACTAGACTCGACTCTTTAGAATAAGGTTTCTAGGGTCAGAGCGAACGAACCGCTCTGATACCACTCTGTCACAGCCCACTATCCCAATGACGGGTTAACAGGGGTTATGACTTGGGGTGAACAATAAGAAATGGAAATGGATAATTACTTAACATTAAAGTATATGGAAATGTCACTCATAGATAAAATGCTAGGATCATATATGATTATTTGGATACTTATAAAACATACACATAAATGAGAACTGATTAAGGTGGGTTACCCAATAACACGTGTCACAATTTCATAACATAAAGTTATCCTAATCAAAGTGTTTTGCAGCGGAAAACGTGTGAGATATACATATGAAGATGTATACTCAAGGTTACATTTCTTGAAATGTCAAAGGAACACCCGCTCAACATCAATCCATTCCATCAACTGCTCAACCTGCACATTTAGAAATACATGCAGGGCTGAGTATAAAAATACTCAGTGGCATAGCCGAAAATACAACATGCATACATATATAAATTGAACTGCCATAACAGTAACACACAGGGGTTTTCTTAAATGACCTGCGCTTACTAAAATATTTCTTTCATTTTCATAAAGTCGATCGACCGATCATTTTCCTTCATATGATCCATATCTGTTCCTTTCTGTCACGCGCCGGGAAGGAGGCCTCCTTACCACGGACGCCAAGACCGGTCGCAAGCGACTCGCGGTCTCCATGAGTGTACACGTTAACCCTAGCTAGCGACCTTTGTCTAGCATAGGATCCCAATTGGATTTCCTTTAAAGTTGGCGAACCAACACAGATAGGATACATATAAAAACATAAACATTTTTGGCAGTCAATCATTTCATTTCATAAACATTTCATTTTCATTTCATAAGAGTCATTTATCATTTGGGCATAATAATAAACTGAAATTAACAGTTAAAATCATCTCATGCATATATTCGTATAAGAGGCCTACGACACGCAGGGGATCTCTATATACGTATAGTAAAAGTAATGCCCACCTGGATAGGCAAAGCCTGAAGATCATAATCACATAACCTGTCTTGGGAAAACAGTGCTAATCCCCTTGGTCCACAAAGCCTACAAGAAATTCTATTCTTAATAGGTCTCCTTGAATCTAATCTTAAGTCATGGTGTAGTGCTTAACATTCTATGATTCACTTAGCCGGGTTTTTAATGAATAAATAATTAAAAACATTTCTCTTGAGTTAAGAACACCAACAATATTCTTACTCATCTTTCTTTAATAATTGGAATTATAAATAAAATCAATTAAATCATAAATACTTTTTATTTCATGATGCAAATGAAATGTCATGTCATGCTTAGCATATGATAAGTAATTACTTAAAATATGCACTTAATAATAATTTAATATTATTATAAAAATTATCCTTTAAATAAATTAATCAAACTAATAATAGTTCAATTAATTAAAAAATAAGAAAGCCCAATTTAATTAATTGAAGGCAATCCAAAGTCTTTAAAAATAATTAATCAAACTAATTAATAGTCTAATTAAATAAAATAGGGAAGCCATTTATATAGATGAAATAGAGCTCATGCTTAAATAAATAATAGTCCATATAAATTTAAAAGATGAGGCCCAACTCAATAAAATAGGAATGACCCAAACTGAATAAAATGAATCGGGCCCAGCTAAATAAAATTAAAAAAAATCGGCCCAAGCTTTTTAAAAAAAAAAATCGCAGCCCAAAACTATTTAAAAATAGGCCCAAAACTCGGCCCAAGTCCCTCAAGCCCAAACCTCTAAGCCCAACCCAAGCCCAACAACCCCAAACTAAGCCCTAGCCCAACACTCCCATTTATCCTCCCCCTCTCTTAATCACACACACACACATCTGAAACACACGCACACACTCACACATTGGCGCACGCACACACCAGAGATTGGTGCGGTGCCGCCCTCTTCTCCGGCGAAGAGTTATCGCCGGCCACCCATCTCACTCGACCTAACCAAATCGTGCCGCCACGATTCCTCTCTGGAACCCCGGCGAGTCAGCAGCGAGAAGCTACTGCCGGTCCGCCCCTCTCCCTCGAATCTCCGGCCTCTCTCTCTCTCCAGCCGTGGCCGGGCAGCAGCGGCCGCGCCCTCCTTTTCCGGATCCGGCGCCACCACTGCCCTGCCTCTCTTTCTCCTTTGGCCGACAGCAGCAGCCGTGGTGCTTCTGCCGCCGCGTCGCCACCGGAAATAGGTAAGTTTCTCCCCCTTTTCTCTCTGTCCTCCCCTTTCTCTCTCTTTTTTTTTTTTTTATTTGAAAACTGAAATCCTAAACTCTCTCCTCTCCTCTCTTGTTTTCTGGCAGAACAGGGACTGAGCGCCGCCTGCCGCCGCGCCGTTGCCGGCCGTGAGCAGCCGCCTCCTGTTCCTACCCGACACCTACAATGACCAGCCGCCCCCATCAAACTCCCAGCGACAAACGACGAGGTTGCTGCCGACAGCAACAACCAGCCGCACCGCCGTGGAAGCTCGCCGGGGAGCAGCGACAGCCGCTGACGACACTCGGTTCTCCCTCCTCAGATCGACGGCAGCAAGGCCGCCGGCCGTCACCCCTCTTCGGTCTCCAGCGAGCAAAACAGACGGCCACCACCGCCGTCCGCCGACTCCTTCTCCACTCTTCACCGTGGCTAGGCAGCAACGGCAGAGCCGCAGCGCCTAGCCTCCCTCTCGACTCCATTTTTCAAAAATACATCAAAATTGGCATGCTTCATATATGTATCTATATGCACATAAATTGTATGTCTGAACACTTGGTGATTTTAAGAAATTGTTGTTCTTTATGAATGTGTATACATATGCACCGAAATGATGAGATGAAAGTATGTGAAGGTTTGATGTGTTACAATTGCAGTGTCATAACTGAATGAGCAAGTATAAAATAGATAGAGAGATTCAAAGATGAAACCTCTGGTTTGAGTTGCTGAAATCTGAGTTTTGTGGCAATTTGATCCATTCGCAATATGGCTGAGCTCTGTACTTGGATTTCTTTGGGTTTGTTGAGGGAGAAATGAGATTGATCGAAAATGCTAAGTGAGGGAAAAGATAGATCCTTTATTGAAGTGAAATGACTTTGTAGAGAAAGGTATGGTGATGAATGAGGTGTATGGTATGATTGCAGAGAATGATATGATTGAAAGGTATGGTGGTGAATGAGGTGTCTCAACAAAAGTTATAAAGTTGTGGCATATGGTGGCTGATGGAGTAGGTGGGTGTATGAGTAGATAGGAGTAATAAAATAAAATAAAATAAAAATCTTCCGGGTTGTACTATGAAAACTGTAATAATCGTTCAGTGTTTGCTTAAATAAATAGCTCGTGTGGATGTTAAATGCTTAATATTCAATTTAAATAAATATGAAATGCACAAGAATTTAAATGACTAACATTTACAAAGAGGATTTTGCAAATCGTTTGTTGGAATTAAAATAAATTCATTTTCTTTATATCCGGCGTGAATCATCTTACTTCTAAATTTTGAAAATAAATTCTAAATTTAACTCAGGGAAACGGGGTATTACATCTGCTCTTAAGCTTGATATGAGTAAAGCGTACGACCGGGTGGAATGGGACTATCTTGAAGCGGTCATGGTGACGCTTGGTTTTCCGGCGGGGTTGTGCAACCTTATTATGAGATGCGTGAGATCAGTATCGTTTTCCTTATTGTTGAACAGACGGGTGTATGGAACGATTAAACAGTCGCGTGGTTTACGGCAAGGGGATCCCTTGTCACCGTTTCTGTTTGTAATATGCGCTCAAGGATTCTCATCTTTATTTTGTGATTATGAGCGACAAGGTCGTATTATGCGGGTGCCTATCATTCCACGGCAATTAAGTATATCCCATTTATTCTTTGCGGATGATAGCTTGATATTCTTTAGTGCTAATGGGGAATAGGCGAGAGCTATTAAAGATATTATCAACAGTTATCAAAGAGCTTCTGGTCAGTTGATTAATTTTGAGAAGTCTTCAATTACTTTTAGCCCGAATACAACCAGGGCGATGGAAGAGGAGGTGAAACAGGTTTTGGGAGTCCAGGGAGGTGATGGTCTCCAACGATACTTGGGTTTGCCAGCGTTTTCCTTGCGGCAGAAACAGCTTCAGTTTGGATATCTCGTTGAGAAGGTTCAGAAAAAGCTTCTTAGTTGGAATCAGCGGGAATTCTCAGGGGATGGCAAGGAAGTGATGTTAAAAGCGGTGATCCAAGCTATTCCAACTTACGCCATGCAGTGTTTTCGACTCCCGGATTCAATATGTAACGATATTAATCGTTTATCTGCTGGCTTCTGGTGGGTGATATGGAAGAAAAACGACGCTTGCATTGGAAGAAGTGGGAGGATGTCTGCATTCCTAAAGAGTGGGGAGGAATGGGCTTTCGAAATTTGCAGCATTTTAATCAAGCACTAATGGCTAAACAAGCTTGGCGTCTTATAACCAAGCCTTTATCTCTTGTTGCCAGAGTTTTCAAAGCTCGATATTATCGTCATTGTGATTTTCTGGAAGCATCTTCAACGACTAATGCCTCGTACATATGGCGCTCTCTTCTTTGGGGTAAACAACTGGTGGAACGTAGAATAGGGTGGCGGATTGGGGGGGTTCGCAGGTGAGAGTTTTTTTTTCTGATCCTTGGGTTCTGGATATGCCGCTAAGGAGGGTGACTGGACGTGAGCCGACTGTTCATGGACGGCTTCTGGTAGAGCAGCTTATTAGCGAGGATAGAACGTGGAATGAGGAGATGCTTCGCAACCTGCTATGGCCGCATGAGGTTGAGACGGTCTTGAAAACCCCTATTGGGGAGTTTGATAGAAATGATCGAGTAAGCTGGGCTTGGGATCAGAGGGGAGTGTTCACGGTTAAAACAGCTTATCTTCTAAGCTTGGGATATTACGACCAATCGCCGAATCAAAGCTCGAGTGACAGGAAGAGTTGGTCGAAATTGGTTTGGAATATTTCTCTTCCACCCAAAGTAAAAGTGTTCTTGTGGCGAGCTTTTAAGAATCTTATTTCTACTGGTGTAAATTTGAAACACCATAAGGTACCGGTGGAAGGAGTGTGTGTGCAGTGCCATAGCCGGTGGGACACTACAGAGCACGGGCTCATCTATTGTCCTATGGTACGAGAGGCATGGAGGAAGTCGGTTTTTTAGGAGTGGATGAAGCGAGCAGAAGGCATGCCTTTGTTTGATATTGCAGAGGTAATACGCATGAACTTTAATATTGATGAATATGCTGTTTGGTGTATGGTTCTCCACAGAATTTGGAGCTTTGTATGTGAGGTGAGGCACGAGAAGACCGAAGAGATGATGGTGCCTAAGGTTGATGACTGTCAGGCGGCGCTCGAGGTTTATTGGGCAGCAAAACCCACCTTTAGGGTCGAGAATATTATGGGGCTAAGGCTGGGTAAGCGGCGGTGGTATCCACCTCGAGTGGGGAGGTTTCGCTGCGACGTGGATGCCCTTTTTGATTCCCAACGGAGGTGTTATGGTGTGGGCGTGGTGGTCCGAGATCATTTGGGACATGCTAAGCTTGCGGCTGCCAAGCTGACTCGGGTGAGCTCTAATCCTCTGCTGATGGAGATTATGACGATAATAGCGGGTATTACGTGGTGTATGGAGCATGAAATTTTTCCTATTGAAATGTACACGGATTCTATGATGGCCGCTCGTGTGATGGCTTGCCTGGAAGATGAGGGACTTTTCCTGCCGGACGATATTATGGATATCATCTCTATTGCTCGTTCATCTATGCTTACTAGTGTTAATCATATGTATAGAGAGGCGAATATTGTAGCTCATAGTCTCGCACATTTTGCGCGTTCTTGTCAGCAACCAGTTTGTTGGACTGCTGATTTTCCTCGATGGCTTTGCGATTTGCTGTCTGCGGAGAATTCTTAATATATGGGCACTTCTTAGTTTTTTTTTAAAAAAATCAATGAAGTCCGTTGAGCTTGGTATGATCTATAGTAGTCATAAAAATAAGCTTTAACGTAACATATAAAAAAAATTAACATAAAAAATATACTCATTCCGTCTATATATGATAAAATTTCATACTACTACTTTTTCTTTTTAAGATGTTCAATAAAAAATTATATTCTATTTTTTTATTATACTCCACCACTTATAATACTCATCTATCATTACTTCTCACATTTTCATCACTTTTAGAACATTCAACAATTTCATTTTAAAATTCGTGTCACTTTTTACTAGAAAATTTTATCATACACGAAGAGGTATTGTTTTTTCGAATATAAAAATCATGACTTATAGTTTTGTTGAAATAATATATAAATTAAAAGTTTGAATCACTTTAAAAATATAAAAAAATATTATTAATATACTTTCTCCCGTCTTAATATAAATGTCTCACTTTTTATAATAGGATGTTTCATTACAAATATTTATTTTTTTTGTTAATATATTTTTCTATATATTTAATATTTAAATAATTTTTATCAAATTTTTATATATTTTTTAATTTTTGTGTATAAAATTAATGAGACATTTGTAATGGAAACAATGGAACGTCCAAAGTTTTTAGTGCAAAATGGTTTCCGCGCTGGCCTTCTTTCTTCAGTTTCGAGAAGAGTCAATTTTCTAACTTTTGTGCCACGAGGCTCACCGTGGTTCGTGGGGTCCATCATCAACTCGTGGCCGTCGCTGGTTCACTCTTAATTAAATACGTGTATTTATTTTCTCAATTGAAAATGTTATGTATTGGAATATAAATAACGCACTCTGAAAATATGCGCATTTCCTAAAATTCTGCACCCTACTGCCGCCCCCCCAACTTGTGGGAGGATGAATCCTTGTTAATAAGGGACAAGGTCTCATTTCATTTGTAGGCGTAACATGTTATGAAATATGAATATTACTGTTGTAATCGAGTGAAATCAAATTGATGTAAAATAAATAATAATTGTCCAATTTAAAAAAGATGTGCATGATTATTAATAGCACCTGTTTTAGTATATTAGTGAATATGTTATTAGTGAAAGAAGATATTCATTTTTATTAATATAAAAAATAGTTCGGAGAAATAAAATGCACTCTTATAAAACATATCAAAATGACAAAATTGTATATTTTTATGAGATAAATGAAGTAGCAAATTCAAGTTCAAGCTATAAGACCTAAAACACAAATCAACCGAGTTTAATTTTTCTAGTGAGCGTGATTGGATAATCTATATAATATATAAAAGATGAGTTTTCTCCATCCATTTTTTTCTTCTATTTTTTATCTCTCTTCTCCCATCAATTTTTTAACTATTTTTTCTCTTCTTTTTTATAATTTTAATTCTTTTCTAAACATGGTCAAATTTAATTTATAAAAAAAATATTCAATGTGCAGATGAAGTTCGTCAGAAGATCTTTAATATGATATAAAAATTATCAAAAATGAATTTAAAATGAATAGGTTACTAAAATTTTAAAATATTTTATTTTCTTTTTATTTGTTAAAATTTTACAACTTTTTATTTATGTTTGTGAATGAAAATATTTATTTATTTAATTATTATTATTATTATTATTATTATTATTATTATTATTATTATTATTATTATTATGTGAAATGCTCTATAATAATAATGTGCAATATTAATTTTCATTATCAAATAATTTAATAACTATAATTATCATTACACTTTATACATAATTAAAAATTATATTTTTTAATTTGGAATTTTATTGAGTAATTAGTATTTTATTTTTAAACCATATTTTGCATTTATTATATTTTATTTCTGTTTAATATATATATATATATATATATATATATATATATATATATATATATTTAAACATATCATTTAATTTCGATTTCGTCGTGCATCGCACGGATGGTCGTACTAGTAATAATTTATAATCTAGTATAACTATATAAGCATTAAAATAATGATACATAATTTGAAATTTCACAATTAAATATTTGGATATAAAATGATATTTTCTTTTGTTTAAAGATAATTGGATTTGAGTTAAATTTTATCTATATTTTTTTAATTATGAAATTAAAACTAAGCAAACAATTTTTTTTTGTTACCGCTGAAATAATTTGATAAACTTTTCAAGTCATCAGGTTCGATAATAATCAATAATTTCACTCTTTAAAGTAAATAAATTTACGAGGAATTAGCCTTTATTATGACTTTTAATTTGCAAACTATGGTTATCTAAAAAAATAATGACTTTTAATTAGAGTGGGACCGATGAAGTAGTAGACCACTCTTGTGTGCGTAGTGGTTCCACCTGTGTGCGGATAGTTTTATCATTTTTGTGTAGTATAGAGGTCCGCCTACGTGCAGATAGTTTTCCCATCTTTGTGTGGTGTAGAGGTCTCGCCTACGTGCAGATAGTTTTCCCATCTTTGTGTGGTGTAGAGGTCTCGCCTATGTGCGGATAGTTTTTCCATCTTTGTGTGGTGTAGAGGTTCCGTTTTTATGCGGATAAATTTTTTATTTTGGTGTGATTTAGAGATCCCGCATATGTGCAATTTTTTTTTTCTTTTTACTTGTATGCAGATTGCTTATTTGATTATATATTAGATACTTTTTATAATTTTAAAAATAAAAATAAAAAAAATAGTTGGCCCACGTTTTACAATTGAAAGATATGTTTGAAATGAAAAAGTTGATAGTAGTGGGTCCGAAATATCAGTCAGACACGATTGTTTATCGTGTTCAATTCTACCACGTTTTAGAATTGCAATTTGTGAGAATTTTCATATTTTCTTTTTGTACATTTCGAGTTGTCATAATGTATTTTCTGATGATATTTTTAATTCAATTAAAATCTATAATATTGAAAACAAGGCAAAATTTGATTTTATAATATGTCTAAACTCGACCATACTTTAACATAACGTAATAAAAACTCCATGCATCTCGCTAAGAATATGACCGGCATTTAGTCATTTACCCACCAAACAAATATGAATAAATCAATATTTCACAATCTTAAAACTAATAAGCAATCTCGTGCATAAAAAGACGAATTCCAACCTTAGACTTAGAGACATGTTAAATTAGTATTTCTTGGCACTAACCTTCTAAAAATTAAAATCAAAGTTATCAACTCTATTATTACTCACACCTAGCCCCTATAAAATTGAAAATGACTAGATAGATACAAATAATATCATATCCTGGACCAAATTATTGTAAATAATATTTCTTCTAACCCTACGTGTGTATAGATTTGTGACGTTATTAAATAAATTTATGATCCAAATTTCGAATTTGGTAAGTGGTGATTTTTTTATTTAATTTTTCACAACGAATTAATAATATTTTACATGAAATTCATAATAAACTCATTTTATTTTATATGATAGGTGTGGTTTGTAATAATTCCCTATAATCTATATGAATAATGATAAAATGTACATCATATAAAAATTAGGGTATGAGATCCTCCAAAACTCACAAGATCTAACCATCAATTTGAAGAATTAGACGAAAATTTAGCACACTAATAAAAATCGTTAAATACGAGTCAAAGAACGAGCAAAGGAGCACGGATGATCTTACCAGATATAGCAAGAAAAATCCAAGAAATTAGAACTATAAACAAGAAAGGGTACACGCACAAAATTTGCTACAATCCAACAACCAAATTTGACGGAAAATATCACTAGGCATAGATCAATGTTGCTTGGTCAATATAAAGCATCATTCTTGGCTGTATCTGCGCTTTCTTCACATGATTCTCTTGCACTTTTAGTTGGATCCTATTAAAGATCCCACTCCCTTATGATTGCTACACTCAACGCCTCCCATCTCTCTCTCTAGATTCTCTCTGCTTTGAGATGCTTATTTTTATTGCAATAATCTAGTGCAAGAATTGGGATTAGGATCCCTTGACATGCTGTGCTCCAAGAATTGTTTATAATTGCTGCAAAAACCCTGACACCAAAAGATTTGCTCTTCTTCAGCATCAAGGAAAAAAAGTATCGATTCTTTTTTTTTTTTTTTTCTTTTAAAATTTCTCTCAATTTGTTTAAATACAAATTCAAGAATCCCATTTCTTTCTGGTATAGCATACATCACTGAGCAAAATCATCATCCACCTTATCTTCATCGTCTCACCTCTCTGAACTTTCCTTCTCTGCTCCGTTCATAAAAATTGAATCTTTCCAATTTTTCTTTGCCTAAACCTTGTGTGCAAATCAGTGGGGGGAAAGGGATTGCAGAAATGCAAGCTGTTTTACAATCAAAAGGGCTTCTTTCCTTGCCCTCAAACCACAAAACCAGAGCTTTCATCTCTCAACCCTCATGTGATTTGAGGTACAGATTCAATCCCATAAATTCTTTGTCCAAATCAATAACACTTAACAAAAGCTCTCTTTCTCCAAATGGGTTCTCAAAAATTCCGTCCAAACCTCAGCTGGTTCTCCAAAACAATAGAAATTACCATGTCTGTCGAGCTGAGGCAGCTGCATCATCAGCTGATGGGCAGCCACTCTTCGGAGAGAGAGAATCACCCAAATTCATGGGCCTTGAATTGGTGACTCTCAAGAAAATCATACCTCTTGGGATGATGTTCTTCTGTATCCTGTTCAATTACACGATTTTGAGGGACACCAAGGATGTTTTAGTGGTGACAGCAAAAGGGTCGAGTGCTGAAATCATACCTTTCTTGAAAACGTGGGTGAATTTGCCAATGGCTGTGGGCTTCATGCTTCTGTACACGAAATTGGCCAATGTGTTGTCGAAGCAGGCTCTGTTTTACACTGTTATCTTTCCGTTTATCGCCTTTTTTGGGGCATTTGGATTTGTTTTCTACCCCATGAGCAGCTATATCCACCCCACAGCTCTTGCTGACAATCTTTTGAACATTCTTGGTCCGAGGTTTCTTGGCCCTCTTGCTATTTTGAGGATATGGAGTTTCTGTTTGTTCTATGTCATGGCTGAGCTTTGGGGTAGTGTGGTTGTATCAGTTCTGTTTTGGGGATTTGCTAATCAGGTAATGGTGTTGGTTTATTACTATATAGATTACTGTTGGAAAATCTGTGTTTGTATTAGGTTTCCATGAGTATGTAATTCTGAGGTACTGCTTATATCCTTAAGACATGTGTAGCTGTTAAAGATTCTGTTTTTTAGTATCTTCCATGAGTAGTAGAAGATTTTTCCTTTGATATGAAACAATTAGATAGATTAGCAAATGTTTCATTGATTGGTATGTTTCGCATTCGTGTTTGATGGTGGTCTCTGCTCTGAGCTAGTGTTGTCTATGGTGGAGATAAAGTTTGCTGACTGAAAATTTAAGTATATATTATTCGTAGGTATATTAATCTCCGGCAGTCTAGCTATTGTTGACACGGTCTATATTCGAATAGAATAAAGTTGATCTCAAGTGATGTTTGCTCGTTCTTTAACTAAATCGGGTTTTAGAGTGTCCTTTTGCATTTTTCATTTTATTGCAATATAGTTTTGGTGCATTGCTGCTGCTTATCTCACCAGGTATTTCCTGATATTTGTCTAGTTGCACATTGCTCGTAAAATCTATGTTTTGGTTACAAATGCATGCTTGATTTTGTGTCTACCTCAGCTTTTCATGAGGTTTATAATGTATTGTGTTGCAGATTACCACTGTCGATGAAGCCAAGAAATTCTATCCCCTGTTTGGGCTCGGAGCAAATGTGGCGCTCATCTTCTCTGGTCGAACTGTGAAATACTTCTCTAAACTGAGAGAAAACCTCGGTCCTGGTGTTGATGGTTGGGCCGTCTCCCTAAAGGGAATGATGAGTATCGTGGTGCTGATGGGACTAGTGATTTGTTTCCTCTATTGGTGGGTGAATCATAATGTTCCTCTTCCCGCCCGTAGCCAGAAGAAGAAGGTAACTAGTTTCAAGAAATAGTCGCTTCATTAACTCACTTTCATAGTTTTAGCATCGTGATATGAGACTTTCTGTTAACTGCACTATGTATGGAATGCATGATCATGATTTTAGCTAACATTTCTCTCTACTTTGGATCAAGAAATTTGGTCACGGAACACTTAGCGTTGTAATATCTTTCTAGGGATATATTGTAGCATCCTCGAGTTTTTGAGCTGGTTCGTGTTGCTTGCTAACAGTGTTGTTCTTTTCTTCCAGGATAAACCACAAATGGGGACGATGGAGAGCTTGAAGTTCTTGGTATCTTCAAGATACATAAGAGATCTTGCCACTTTAGTGGTGGCATATGGTATTAGTATTAACCTCGTTGAGGTTACATGGAAATCGAAGTTAAAAGCTCAGGTTAAATAAAGCTATGCATTCATTCGTTTATATCATTTCCAATCGTTGATTTACACATCTGATTAACCTTGTGAAATCGCGCAGTTCCCAACGCCAAACGAGTACTCATCTTTTATGGGAGATTTCTCAACTGCTACCGGAATTGCAACTTTCACAATGATGCTCTTGAGCCAATGGATCTTCAACAAATATGGTTGGGGAGCTGCAGCGAAGATCACACCAACCGTCTTGCTCCTAACTGGGGTCGGCTTCTTCTCCTTGATTCTCTTTGGGCACCCTCTTGCCCCGACTCTTGCCAAATTTGGCATGACCCCACTTTTAGCAGCTGTCTATGTCGGAGCTATGCAAAACATATTTAGCAAGAGCGCCAAGTACAGCTTGTTCGATCCATGCAAGGAAATGGCATACATTCCTTTGGATGAGGATACAAAGGTTTGTTCCTAGCTTTCATACACACTGCTTTACATGTCTGAATGGTGTGAGTTAAGGCATTTGTGTTAAGGAGTTGACAGATGGCATCGCCTTATAGGCTGTTTCCAGTTGGTAACTCATTCGTTTTCTGGTCTTAGGTTAAAGGGAAAGCAGCCATTGATGTAGTCTGCAATCCTTTGGGAAAATCTGGGGGTGCCTTAATTCAGCAGTTCATGATCTTAACCTTCGGATCCCTAGCAAACTCGACTCCCTATCTAGGCGGCATTCTCCTTGTGATCGTGCTCGCCTGGCTAGGCGCCGCCAGATCTCTAGACGGCCAGTTCTCTGCTTTGAGGCGAGAGGAAGAGCTCGAGAAGGAGATGGAAAGAACAGGTTCCAAGATCCCTCTTTCGAGCGGCTCGACCAGAGGCGACTCGTCTCCTAAGAAACTATGATTTCCTGCAATAGATTGACAGACAAAGATGGCGGAAGACTAATAAGGTTGGCTGTTAGTTTTAGAAACTCTCGATCTGTTACTTGATCTAAGCCATCGATCGATATGTGTACTTTGATCTTGGCTCTTGAAATTGTGACATGAATCTGCTGGGGCTGGAAAGAAATTAAATTAGATGGAGTTATTTTATTAGTTACTATTTTATTTGATTTCGTTCCTAGTTTTATCTATTTAACTATTTAAGAGTCAAGTCTTGTATTGGACTGACTCTAGACCTTTAGGGCTGGTTAGTATTGGAGAGATTACTCATTAATATTCTTTAGATTTAATGGCTATTTTATTCCTTTGTCATGATTAAGTAGAAATGGTGGAACTTGTAAACTGAAAGGTTGTAACTCTTGATTTCCTCTACTACAGTCTAAATCAATCTATTTGGAATGTTATAATTCTTGATTTCGTGCAACACATTCTAAATCAAATTATTCGTTATGAAAGGATCCTAGCTACCTCCATTGGTTTAGATTTTGACACAAAGCGTCGACATCCAAAACCCATATCGAGTGGTTGTGATTGATTTATTTTTTTTTCGTAAATTCAATAGAAATGGATGTAGTTTTAATGCTTTAAGAAAAATGCAAATGTAGCAATCTAAACAATTTTACACTAAAAATTCTTGCAATAAATATTATGTAACCATCAATGCTAGCTAGCACCGTTTTGGCTCCGTTCTTAGCTGCCAAATTGTACCTGGGAGATTTTCTTAGATTCACAATAACTGTAATGAAAGCTACCATTTTTTTTTAATACAATTTGTCTAAGATGATCGAATCCGTTTATAGTTAACGTAGACTAAATTACTCGTCTCTGAAGCATTCTTTTTATGATCATATGGTGGAGTTTTAATGTGTGTAGTCTAAATTAAGCTTTCACAAGAGGTGCAAGATTTGCAGAACTCTCATGTAACTAATTAGTTGTGATATTTAAATTATTTATGCCTCAATTGTTGTTGTTGTTGTTAATGTTAGATTATCAC